>NC_139638.1:17214434-17344434 GCF_964638095.1 Poromitra crassiceps
AGTCGTGACATCATACAGGTCTAGACGGCTCGGCCTGGTGCTCACTACCATAGCTGATGTCATCATAACATGATGATGCAATTACCGATGACTGTCATACAGTTCTAGACAGCTCAGCCTTGGCTCAGCCCATGGTCACCTACTGTGATGCAATCCATCCCTGCTGAGGCTATAAGTTACAGCGAGATCCCGGTTCATTACGACTTTTTAAATCTACAAAAGAACTAGCGCATTTTGAATGGCAAAAACGTACGATTACCTGATCAAACTGTTGCTCATCGGAGACAGCGGGGTGGGCAAGACGTGTCTGCTGTTCAGGTTCAGCGACGACGCCTTCAACACCACCTTCATCTCAACCATAGGTATCGACTTCAAAGTCAGAACAATAGAGCTGGATGGAAAGAAGGTGAAACTGCAGATCTGGGACACGGCCGGACAGGAGCGGTTCCGCACCATCACCACAGCGTACTACAGAGGAGCCATGGGCATCATGTTGGTCTATGACATCTGCAGCGAGAAGTCTTTTGAACACATACAGTACTGGATCAGGAACAGCGAAGCGCACGCGTCGTCCGACGTTGAGAAGATGATCTTGGGTAACAAATGTGACATGAACGACAGGAGGGAGGTGTCCAAAGAACAGGGCGAAAAACTGGCCCTGGAGCATGGAGTTAAGTTCTTGGAAACGAGTGCAAAGTCTAGTTTAAACGTCGAAGAGGCGTTTTATACGATGGGCAGAGACATATTACGAAATCGGTGCACAAAGACATATGGGAACAATCCACGAGGAGCCAGCGGACCTGTCCAAATCAAAACAAAAAGAATTAAACTGTGCTCACTCGTATAGGACGCTTCAATCTTCTGCCCTTAGAGTGACCACTACTGTTTTGGAGGGTTCCTGCTTCCGTGCAATCCTTCGGCTGTATTATGAGGGCCGTACTGCTGAAGCTCACAGGTTCACCAGTGGTTTAGATCCTGTGTCATGATTTTGCAGAGCAGGATTGAGAGGCTGGATCTGCTCAGTCAAAACCAAGACCTGTGTGTGATCGTCACGAGCCAAGAGGTGAATGCCCAAGGAGCATGCGAGCACTGCTCTTTATTCAAGAAAGCAGCGCTCCGCTCCGCAGACGTCTCACCCAAGCTAGCATGCTCAGAGACGTGGACCCACCTCTCTCTCGCTTGGACGCCGAGTTGGAGGACGGTGAGTCCCCGGGTCGAGGCCTTGACAACTACCGCCTGGGTCATCCAGGTCACGCTAGCTTCAGACCCTGACTAATTGTGATTGTGGCAGGATATTTTGGAACTCTAACCCCCCCCCCCCCCCCCCCCCCCCCCCCCCCCCCCCCCCAACGACCTCCTACTACGACCTTGTCCACAAGGCAGCAGAGTCTAGGGCTACCCTGGCACGAAGTCACCCATCCAGCAGCAGTTGCATGTTTAACAGGCCATTCCACCGCTGATGATCATAAATTGTTGATGATGTCATACAGTTTTAGACCTAGTGGCCAGGTCACTGGTGCTACAGAAATATCAATCCATATTGTATGAGGCCTGGCTGGCAGACATTCGGACGCTTAGGTTAACTCCTTATTGAGTTTGCTCTCAATGAAATCCTGAATCTTCATTATTTTCTCCTCCTTTTGGTCCAGGAGGTCCAGTATGATGCCCATGGGGGATCTCTTCAGCCTCACACACTTGATCTTGTTCTCCAGACTATCATGTTGCGCTGTCTCAGAGAGGCATGAACCAGGATCAACAGCAAAGGGAAGGTGAGTCCAAAGACGAAGACCATCACTCCATCACACAGCGACAGAACAGAGTGGGGTTCTTTCATTTGAAGTTCTTGATCATGGTCTTGTTCTCTGCAGCCCACACCGAACCCATGAAGACCAGAGAGACCACCGTACTGTCTGTGCAATGTACAGTATTGTTTTTACTGTCATTATTTCATTTATACATTTCATTTTCATTTAATGGTTTATTCCAACCCAAAAGACAGTAACTTCTATTTTATCCTTCACTTGGTTGCTTATCACTATATAAAACCATTATATGATAATAATGATAACAGACATAAAATCTAGTGTTCATGGCACAATTAGGCTTAATATAGTATAACTATAATATCAATAGATTAACAGGCCGCTAGCCTAAGCTAGCTATGTTTGTCCCTAGATGGTATTAAAAGCAAATATACAATACAATATACAATAAACACAAAGGTAGAGAGGACACACAGAAGGATATTATATGATTATGTTGTCATGTTTATATTATACAGTACAATGTTGTGTACTGTTTAATTTTATGTGTCGGACCCCAGTAAGAATAGCTTTAGCATTGATGCAGCTAATGGGGATCTTAATAAACTAAACTAAACTAAACTAAACTAAACTATTATAGTCATATATCACAGACAGTGATGAGGCCTGGTGGCTGACCTGGCCACTAATAGTGATGCTATAATATCACAGATGATATCATAGTGATGTCATAATGGGGGGGGTGGTCGTTTATATTCTACATTCACACACTGATGATGTCATAGACATTGTGCCATCATCAGTGATGTCATAAATCCTTCCCTGCTGAGGGTATACATTGGACGTCTCCTGCTGATAGAGCGGCCAATATAGAGCGGCGAATAAAGCCTGAACCTGCGACAACAAGCTAGAACATCGACCACGCCCTGTATTGGACTCTGTGTCTTGTTCTCTTGTGTTTAGGCTTATTGAAGACAGAAATGACTATGGAGGTCTTGACACATCCTGGTTACTACAGTTAAACAGCACTTTGTCACCTCAGATCTCACAGTCTCATAGCTGTGTGTGTGTCACTAATTGTTTCTGTAAATGTTCAGCAGAATCCGAGGGGAACTTGTAAAAGCATCGGCTGTGTAAATCACCATGCCTGGACAGACTGCAATTCACACTAATAATGAGAATATATTCAGCGTTTGACTGAACCTGAAAAGGTCCTTGTAAAGTGAACCTGCCAGCCATTCATTATTCATTGTAATCAAGCGTTGCCATGCCTCTCCGTCTACTTGTGAGGACCTCATGTGTTTGGCGTGACTCCTTGTGAGAACCTCATGTGTTTGGCATGACTCCTTGTGAGGACCTCATGTGTTTGGCATGACTCCTTGTGAGGACCTCATGTGTTTGGCGTGACTCCTTGTGAGGACCTCATGTGTTTGGCGTGACTCCTTGTGAGGACCTCATTGGCATGACTCCTTGTGAGGACCTCATGTGTTTGGCATGACTCCTTGTGAGGACCTCATGTGTTTGGCATGACTCACTTTTGAGGACCTCATATGTTTGGCATGACTCCTTGTGAGGACCTCATGTGTTTGGCATGACTCCTTGTGAGGACCTCATGTGTTCCTTGTGAGGACCTCATGTGTTCCTTGTGAGGACCTCATATGTTTGGCATGACTCCTTGTGAGGACCTCATGTGTTTGGCGTGACTCACTTTTGAGGACCTCATATGTTTGGCATGACTCCTTGTGAGGACCTCATGTGTTCCTTGTGAGGACCTCATGTGTTTGGCATGACTCCTTGTGAGGACCTCATATGTTTGGCATGACTCACTTTTGAGGACCTCATATGTTTGGCATGACTCCTTGTGAGGACCTCATGTGTTTGGCGTGACTCCTTGTGAGGACCTCATGTCTTTGGCATGACTCCTTGTGAGGACCTCATGTGTTTGGCATGACTCCTTGTGAGGACCTCATGTGTTTGGCATGACTCCTTGTGAGGACCTCATGTCTTTGGCGTGACTCCTTGTGAGGACCTTGTGTGTTTGGCGTGACTCCATGTGAGGACCTCATGTGTTTGGCGTGACTCCTTGAGCCTCTCTGTTTCTGCTGCCCAGAATGCTCTGACCACCTGAAACCAACACTGCTCAGCCATATGTAGGCGACAGTACACAACATTTGATGAGAGACACACTGAGAATATGAGCTAACTGACGCTACCGCCACCTCATGGCAGCTTTAATGGTAATGGATTTGCAAGGGACCGAGGCTGATGGAGGGATGGTTGGAGCTTGGAGGCAGTGAAGGGGGCTGTTTGTTTCTCTCAGCTTTTGTAGGCCACCTTATAACCTTGATAACACTGATAAGCAATGATTATCCACTGATTCTGGAGAGAAGTATTGACTGACCTAGTGGAGCAGGTTAAAGAAAAATCATTCACAAGTGGAAAGAAGCAACAGAATTGGCACAAATACTCCTTGGGGATCGTTCTTTTGATTAAAAAAAAAACACTGTTAGCCAGGCAAAAATCAAGATTTTTCCAATATGGCTGCCATTTCCAGCTCGGAAATACTATGTTGGGGGGTACTTTGTCTAGAAGAGTCCAATATGAATGATCTTGCTATCAAATAAATAAGAAGATGGGGACCGCACTCAAGGAATATCGTTTTAATTTTCTTTAGATCTTGCTATCAAACCATACATTTATGACCCAAGAGAAGCCATTGATTTATTCCATGTAAATTTCAAAATGGCTGCGATTTCTGGGGGGGGGGGGGGGGGGGGGGGCAACGAAAAAAACGTTCACTGTCGAGGGCGATTTTGATTATTTCTGGTCTCAAATGATGGTTTTTAAAGGAGGATTATAATTTTTTTCAATCTGGTCCTTATTTCCAGCTGTATCTATGCTTTACAACTCACCCAGAACAGAAGTTTCTGAAAACTATTCACTATTAGAACGGCCCGCGAAACGGCCTACAACAGAGGCCATAAGCCCTCTATCATGGCCTGTGTTCCAGGCCATTTCGTCCATTAACTTAATGAATTGGGCTGATCCACAGTTTAATGGGATGGGTGGAGGACTAAACAGTCACAGCTCTGGTGAAGACACTCAGGTGTCAATTGTTCTTAATTGTCTCCCAGAGGAAGGTTTCTGGAACAGATGGTTGCCCGAGTGGGCGGGGTCATGTCAGTCCCTCTGCCCATGTCCTTGATGGAAGACAAATGACAGCCAATCCCCCATTCTGCAATGTGGCTGACAGATTGGATGCTTTTGATTATTGTTTTTTTTTCCATTTTTTATATGCAATAAAGACACACAAGAACAACAAAACAAAGACAAACAAGCTCAGTCACAGGAAAGGAAAAGAAAGAAAAAGCATACACATATCAACATTACAACATAGTGAGGTGCTACCAGTCGCATAAGGTGCTTATGTGCTTCTAATAGACGATTGAATCCAGTGTGAGGAGTCAACGAGAGATCAGCTGGGTGAGTTACCCGTTGACCTCGTCCAAGTAGGCCATAAATGGGTCCCAGATGGTAGAAAACGTGCTAAGTAAATTGGTCCTCAGGAACCTGAGTCTCTCCATACGTATAACTGAAACCATGTCCGACAGCCATAGCTGAAAAGAAGGTGGGGAGGAACACTTCCACTCCCTTAGGATGAGTCTCTTGGCGACGGTCGTCCCCTGCGTCAGAGACTGCTGCACAGCAGTAGGAAGGAACGGAGAAGATTCAGAGCAGCCGAAGATGGCAAGTTCCGCCTCCGGCTGAAGGGTTACTTTATAGGCTTTAGAGTACCAATCAAATATTTTGGACCAAAATGTAGATAATAAAGGGCAAAACCAAAAGGCATGGGACAACGTACCCTCTAACACGTGACACCTATCACAAAGTGGTGAGACCGAGGGGTAGATCTTGTGCAACTGATTATCGATTATTGATTATTGAAATTATATGGGGAATAATGGTCGGATATATCGAGGTTTTCCATTTGCTGCAAGATGAGCCTTCTGTGTTGGGCTCTCTTCATTTATAGCAGAATATTCTGTCTCCATTGGAGGTGTTGAGGTGTTAAAGAGACACCGTGGTGGTGATGAGGCAGTCCATCTTTCCCCTGGTGGTGATATAGTATGATGGACAGGTTGGAGAGGCAGTAGTAGTGTTAAAGGAACCAGAGAGCAGACGTCTCTGTTGTGCATCTGTACTCACAACGAGGGGGTCTGACAACCGACAAGTAGCTGCACAAATTACTTTAGAGCTGCCAGGAGGCCAATGTAGCTGGAGATGTTGATCTGATTTGCAGTTGAACAGCTGCTGGTCTTTTGCGTGTGCCGAGAGTTCCAGACCTTCTTCAAAGATCTGAATGAAGAGTGTGAGGACTTGGATGCTGTAGTGGTGTGATCTTGTCCTGCATTAGCTGCCAGCTGAGAAACATGCCATCTTGCTCACCTAGCGGAAATGTGTTTTCAAAAATGGGATAGGGTGACTAGTGCGATTTAGACGATCGTTTCATAACTGGGGATTTGACCCTTTTGTGATCCAATTTCAGGTGACTCCAACTCGTCTCTCACACTTTTCTTCTTCTCACTGGCTATAAAAGCAGTCATCCTTTTCCTCTGCCTCTGTCAGGTGCGTCCATACCTCCCAACTCTCAATTAGAATCAGTCTCTGCTGTCACTTCTCCCTCCCCAAATGCAATGAACCTCATCTCTATATCTCTCTCTCTCTCTCTGATCTCTGTGCCCTCATTTATTCTGTTATTGTTCTTTCTCTCCGAGTGTTTAATAGGACAAAGGTGATCATTTTTAGCTAGTTCACCAGGATACCATCCACATGCCTCACTAATGTAACCTAGCATAGGGGGGGAAGTCAGTGGTTTATTACATTTTTTCGGATTCAGCTAGGTCTGTCTTCTGTTTTGAGAGGAGTTGGAACCTTTGATTTAGAACAATTTAATTTCAATAGTGTTTATGAAAACCCCTCGCCACTTCCAACCAGTGTTACTCAATAGGCGCAGCGCAGGCATGCAGGGGCTGCAGGTCAGGTGGGAGCAAAGTGCACCACACCTTGGGCCAGTGTTGGATAAGCAACCTGGAAAATGTATAGATAAGATACCATTTATTCCACATTTAAGGAATGGCAATCCAAAGTGTACAAAATCCTTAGATTAAAAGAGGGGGGTGGAGGACAGTTATATTTGTGTAGAATATATTTATTTGTTGAGAATAACTAGACGAATACAAGTAATAATAATGATAATTTAATAATAATAATGTATTCACACATCATGACTGTTCGAGGTAAGCAGACAGGTTTGTCCATGCTAGATTGGACTGCTTCTTTGAACTTGGATCATTTTTTTGTTTTATTATTTTATTTTATTTTATGTTATAACAGACACTTACAAACATTGGATTATGGGACTGTAACGCTGCGAGCGTTTGTGGACCCAAATGCAGAGACGACAGAAATCTTTACTGAGACTGAAAAGTTAAACCAAAACCAAACAACAAAAAGAACAGAGTCTGGCCTAAACGGTGTCGGACGGCCAACAAACTACACTATCCAGTTTCTCAGAACACAGGAACAGTCTGTAGGAAGCTTGCACAGTACCAGAGTCTTGAGCAGGAACACAGCAGCACAGAATGTTTTAGGATCAGCAGTGACCCTGAGACCCACGGTGCCATGGCACGAGTCCGATACCTCACGAGTCCGACACCTCACGTCACGAGTCCGAAAAAAGAGGCTAACTTCCCCCAGACCCTAACCCAAAACCTAACCTCTCCCACCCCCACGCCTAAACCTAACCTCCCCCAGACCCCAACCCAAAACCTAACCTCTCCCACCCCCACGCCTAAACCTAACCTCCCCCAGACCCTAACCCAAAACCATGAGGTGTCGGACTCGTGAGGTATCGGACTCGTGAGGTATTGGACTAGGGGGCAGTCCCCGAGACCCACACATAGTTACGTTCGGCCATTTACACATATTATCTTCCCATGTATCCACTGTCAACGGGTGTGGGATAGACACTCTTTCGTTAGACAGGAGACTCAGAGAATGATCCCAAGTTTGCATTTTTTTCGGCGGTCGCTATGGCTACTACGCTAGTACGTTACGCTTCTCTGTATTCCGGAAGAGACAGACATATCGCGGCCGAGTCCGGAAGCAAACCGGAAGTGCCCAGGAAACTTGTCTATAGGCCCTAAACAGGTGCCCACAGGTGAGCACTGGTGATTACCAGGAGAGGGAGAGTCTCACAGGTGAAGTGAATCAGGGCATCTAGAGACAGAGGCCACACTGTGTGTGGCCTGGGTGTTACAGAGGCAGGCAGTGACCTCAGCAAAAAAAAGATTATCTTTTGCTACCTGTCCTGCTGTGAATGTCCTCATGTGACTGAACAGGAAGTTAATAATTTCACTTCAAAAGTTACTTTTCACCACAAACCAGTTAGGCATTTGAATAATGTGAGTACACTCCAGACATGACAAACGCTAGACAGCCCCTGACACTGCTGGTAAGTAATAATGCTTTTGTATTTGATTTTCTCCTGCCCGTTAGTTCTAAATTATAGTTTGATGTTATGATGATTATGCTAAGGTCACTAAGGACCAGTGCCCAGTTGCACAAAGCACCTTAAGTTAAGATTGTCCTTAGGGTCCAATTTAAGGTGTCCATAAAATCAAATCGGTTGCGCACAACTCCCTTCAATCTTCTCCTTAAGGTTAAACATTTGAAGGAAAACGTAAGCACAAGATTTAAGGGTATTTGGTGCAGCCGATTCTATTTTATGGACGCCTTAACTCGGCTCTAAGGAAAATCTTGCTTTGTGCCACTGGCCCCTGGAATTTGAAAATTGTGTTTTCCAGGCTGGCAATGCAACATATAGCCTTAAGATATCAAAAAGGTGTTGGAAATGTTTGGCTGGTTAAGTGTCAATATCAAGCTTGGCTGTTGATAGGTATCTTTCTTGGAATAATAATAAGCCAAATAATGAATTTGCTGATTAATTCACTGATGCCCCAAGTGTACCCAGCCAAACCAACATGTTGTGGCTATTTACAGTATATGTATTTTGTCTGTATGTATGAGACAAAATATGATCAATGTTTTGGCTTTGTCATTATAATTGTCCTCATGCTCCATTTCTGCAGATAGAAAGCCCGGTCATAATTGCTGCCATTTTCATCACCGGCATTGGTGGAACATTCCAGTATGGTTTTCATATATCTGTGATGACCTCCCCTTCTTTTGTAAGTACAACTCATTCAAACTCTCAAGGTAAAATATCAAAAGAAATTATTACTGTTGTGGTTTAAAGAAGTGGAATGGTTTGTCATTTACAAATCAGCATAAAGTATATGTTCTGTTCAGTTATAGCCCCTTATCACACAGTATCAAAGGGCTTTACATTGCATCACCACAGTATACAACATACATGTATATCTACACAACATAGGTTACATGGATCATATACATACTACACACTTCCTAGATAATATACTACAAACATATCTTTAGACTGAGGAAGGAAGGAGGGAAGAAACGCACGCAAACATGCAAACTCCACACAGACAGGTCAGGGTGGAGATTTGAACCCACAACCTTCTCGCTATGAGGCGACAGTGCTAACCACACAGCCACAGTGCTGTGTACCGTAGTATGAAGGAACTATGACTCAACTTAAGTCATGTCGGGCATAACTAAGAAGTTAAGCTGGGATTGAAATCTATGAATGATTGAAATTGAAATGACACCATGACTTCTGGTTATTGTAGTTCATAAAGGAGCTGGTGAATCAAACATGCGTGCAGCGGTACGGTCTCTCCTTGGAGCAGTGGCAGCTCTCTCTCATCTGGTCCTTTGTCGTCTCCATCTTCTGCATCGGGGGCCTGCTGGGGTCCCTCTGTGCTGGTCGACTGACCTCAAACTACGGCAGGTCAGTACAATTCATTCACTGCATGCATAGTGAGTGGACATAGACAGAACATATATATAAGGGCTTTAGAAATATGACTCATCAAAGACCCTCAACTGTAACTGAACTCTGTAGAAGTTTAGACTTTTTATCCTTTTTTCTGATCTTTAATTTAGCTTCTGTACCAGGAGTCACCACTATATATACTCTGTCCTCCTCGTAACCCACAGAAAGCAATGTCTGCTGTTGAACAACTTTGTGGCTATCAGCGGAGCAGTGTTGATGCTGCTGAGCAAAACGGCCATGTCCTTTGAGATGATCCTGGCTGGACGTTTGCTCTACGGCGTCAATGCAGGTGAACCCATGAGAGAAGCCTTCAATTCAATTATCTTTTCTTTTTATCTCCATAGATGGCTGCTTCATCACTCTTCGCATCCAATTCCACCTTACAGACAATCAATTTCTATTTATATGTGTGGCTATTCTATTGCTAAGTCCCCTATAGGTGATTAGTCACCCTGCCATTGATTATTGGCTGGTTCTCATGATGCATGTTCTGCGTGTGTCCTCCAGGAGTGAGCCTCTCGGTTCACACAATCTACCTGGTTGAATGCGCCCCCAAGAGGCTGCGCGGGATGGTGGGCGTGACTGTTGCTACCTTCGTCTCCATGGGGAAGTTCTGTGGTCAGCTGCTCGGGATCAGGTGAGATCTCCAGCGCCATCGATACTGTGGAGGAGCTATTAATGAGCCAGGTGGCGCTGGGCTCAAGTGACAGCTGACATGTGAAACGAGTTCTCCCAAAGACCCGAGGACGCAGGTCATTCAAAACAAGTCTTGAATGTTATAGTCTTTTTCTTCTTCTTCTTCTTCTTTCTACTACACATGGCAGTTGTTTTCTCTATCATGTAGAACATTCTTCACATTCTTCACATTCAAGCCACATTTATTTGATAACCATTCTAAAAATCCACACTTATTCGTTCTCAATTCCTGAGAAGTTGAGTTATTTCAGATGCGTTTGTTTTTCGGCCACAATTTAAAGATTATGTCATACTTTACTTGAATGGGGGGTGAATAAGGCTGAAAGTCAGGTTGCAAGCACACTCGAAAATATTTAAAAACTCACTGGGTGCAGGGCAAGCACGAGATATGAACAAGAGAAAAGCCAGCACTCCAAATGTCTTTTTGTTGATTTATTTCCTCATGTACCTGGGCAGCAGCAACGAACGTTTCAGTCAAAGACTGAATAAGGCTAACATAACACTGTCATAACGATGGCATGACACCTGACCAGGGGTGTAGTGCTGTGGGAGTGCAGGGGGGCAGAGCTCCCACACATTTTCTCCAAGGGGTTGGTTGGTTTTACAATAGTAACATAGGGGGGGGAGTTGTTCCTCAACAACCCCTACCTGACTGACCTCCTCATCCCCCATCGCCCCTCCCGTACACTCCGATCCTCTTCTACTGCCACCCTCATCATCCCCCCATCCAGACTCAAAACCTTTGGTGACCGTGCTTTCTCCCGCGCCGCACCCCGACTTTGGAACTCCCTCCCCCAGACCGTCTGAGACTCTCCCCACTTTCAAAACCCCACTTAAAACCTACCTGTTCTCCCAAGCTTACAACCTCCCCTACCACTGACCACCTCCTCCAAACCATCACCCTCCGCCCCCCATCCCCCCCCCACTCCTCCTCCCTCCTGTTATCTTCCTCCCCTCTGCTTCTCCATACAACCTTGCCCTGAACCGCCACTGTCATGTTCCCTGTAACTGTTGCCTGTTACCTGTATCTGTTGTCTGTTTCTGTTGCCTGTTGCTTGTCTCTTGTTCTCTGTTAAGCGTCTTTGGGTCTGGAAAAGCGCTATATAAAATAAATGAATTATTATTATTATTATACAGGTGCTATTCACCTTATTCTTTGCCCACACATGGACGCTTCCGCATTACGTCATTTCGTAATAGTATTTCCGTTTTAGACTTGCCAAAAACCCCGCAGGCAAGATGGCCGCCCACACTCCCCTCCTAAACTGGCAGAATTACTCCCCCATAAACTAACATATCTTGGCCAATAAGTATGTAACATACAAAATAAAACAACCCGTAATATCTTAATTTTATGTAGAATGCAGAGGACATGTTACTGTTTAGTTAAACTTGCATTCCAGGAATATTGTGCTCTAAAGATGACGTTAGTGGCTCGAGACTGTTTCGTCCTGAAACCCACACGTTTTGCGCCAGCGTAACCTATGTGGGATTCGAAATAACGCATCTGAGATAAACGTTATGAATATAGCCACATTATAAACAACAAACTAACGCTGGTGATCCGTATGGAAACAGTGTTACTCGAAATGGTTAAAAGTTATATCAATTTGGTCATTCAGTGGCATTTTACTGCCATATAACATAACTAACTAGCGGCTAATATTAGCCACAGTAGGCAACTAGCACTGAACTGGAAGAACAAATACGTTCGGGTCGGAAGAGCGTGGTGAATAAGGTGAATAGCTCCACTCTTATCTGATGGTGATGATGAATCATGATGGTGGTGTCCTTTGCAGTGAGTTACTGGGTACAGAAGAGAGGTGGCACTGGCTGCTCGGCTTCAATGGTTTCACTGCCCTACTGCAGCTGCTCACCCTGCCCCTGCTGCCAGAGTCTCCCCGCTATCTGCTGCTGGACAAGGGAGACCGCCCGGGGTGCGAGAGAGGTGTGAACTAGCTTATAAACGGCCTTCCAAAACAGAGCCGATTCCTTTCTTTCTAAAGAGGATTAATTACACCGCCCAGCTAAACAACACCTAGACCATCCATCTTCTGCTCTGTCATGCGCTCCCCCAAGCTGTTAGGAGGCTATGGGGCACCCGGGACTCCAGCGTGGAGGTGGAGGAGATGTTTGAGGAGCATGCTGCGCTGCAGGGGGTCCGGAGCCACACGGTGATGGAGCTGCTCCGTGATCGCAGCGTGCGCTGGCAGCTCCTCACCACCGTGGTTACCTTCACCACGCTGCAGCTCTGTGGCATCAATGCTGTGAGTCATACACAATGTGTAGCCAGGCCTATCAGGCCTATCTCATCTTCTTCTGCATCAGATGAATGAAGTGGTCATTCTACTACAGTGCACAACATTCCTTTTCACCATTTGGCCCAACTTTAAGATCAGGGCCCAGTTGCACAAAGCACCGATTTCCCTTAGAGTCACAGTTAAGGTGTCCATAAAATAGAATCGGCTGCACAAAACACCCTCCATAAGGTTAAACATTTTAAGGAAAACATAAGCACAAGATTTAAGGGTGTTTTGTGCAGCCGATTCTATTTTATGGACACCTTAACTCTGACTCTAAGGGAAATCTTAACCTAAGGTGCTTTGTGCAACTGGGCCCTGAACCTCAATCTTTTTCTTCTGTATCTATATAATGTAGTGTGCATAAATCAGTGCTTAGCATTTGAAGCATCAAGCGTATTTACTGAGAAGTTATAAATATATACCACCCCACCCCACGTGCCCACTGGACAGATTAAACGTATAACTTTTGCTTGTATTTTGAGGCTGTAAATGTTTCTTTGACAATGGTGAAGTTTGTAAATGTTGTATTGGGGCTTTATTTACTGACGTGTAAGTTAACATGGCATGTAACACGACGTGTAACATGGCTTGGTATCTCTCTGTGTTCTAATGCTCCTCTCAGGTGTACTTCTATTCGTTTGATGTGTTCAGTGCAGCAGGAATCCCACAGCAGCAGCTGCGTTACGCCGCCTTAGGAACAGGACTGTGTGAGTTGTCCACCTCTGTAGTCTGCGTAAGTCCCATGTCTATTCATTATACAGTCCATAGACCTGTTAAAGTCTATGGGAGGACTGTTCAAAACCATGCCCTCTTTGAACTCAAACTATCCTCTTTCATACTTTGTACAAACCCCATTCAAATTTTAAATGGGGCACCACTTTTATACTCTATCACTTTAATTCAGCTTTTTGATATATTTTATATACTTTTTTGACAAATCAGTTGAAGTTTTATGCTTTTCTTCAAATGTTATAATGGGAGCTTATGGAGCCAGCGTTGAGTGTGTGATGTCATAATTCACTCTAGCTGACAGACCGCACTTTCACTAAATTCACATATTTTAAAACTGTGACACAACTTTACCACTACATAGCCTACAATCAGAACTATTTATTTATTTATTTATTTATTTATTTATTTATTTATTTATTTGTTTGTTTATTTGTTTATTTGTTTATTTATTTATTTATTTATTTATTTATTCATGTATTTATTTATTTATTTATGTATTTATTCATTTATTTATTTATCATCTTACTCCTTGGTTTAATTTAATAAAAATAATTAAGGAAACCCCTTTCTGATGCCCGCCCTCACATTGTTATTTCAAAATTCAGTCCTAAAACACAAATTCTCTCCTCTTAATATATACTTATAGCACCCCCATGTGGTTGACTAGCACTGTGCAATTAGTCATGAACATTCACTAACTCATGTTAAATGTCTTTTGGTGTTGCAGTCCATGATTATTGAGAGCACAGGGAAAAAGGTCCTGATGTTCAGAGGTTACGTAGGCATGGCTGCCTCTCTCGCTCTCCTCATCGTCACTCTCTACCTGCAGGTGAGTCACCATCGCACCACCAGGGCCAGGCACTACGATTAGCACAAAACAGGCCTACTACTACCGCAGCATGCGTGGGGTCTCTGTTATCACATGTATATTTTGTTGCTTACAACATGACAAGCTGATGAAAGACGCCGGTCATGTTTTATTGTGATCTATAATAACTCTATAGCCATCTAACATATTTTAATTTTCCCCAGGATCAGGTCTCCTGGATGCCTTACTGTAGCATGGCTCTCATCTTCATCTTCATCTTCTTTTTCGCCAGTGGACCAGGTATGTTTGCTGCTGCAGATATTAGCACTAATGTCTCACAATTATTTGTACAATTTATATTTGATTTGATTTGTACATGATGCAAAAACAAAATCATTTTTGTCATGGTATAGCAACAATGGTGGCATCTCATTTGAGTTTATGAATCCCTCTTGTGTTTTTTGGCCTTCAGCTGGAGTTACAGCTCCACTTCCAGGAGAGATCTTCACCCAGTCATTCAAATCAGCTGGATATACCATTGCCTGCATCATCAACTGGATGGGCCTGTTCCTGTTAGGAATGCTCTTCCCTCTCATAGTGGTGAGCACATTAGAGGCCTACCATGCAGACATCTAGACAATCAAACAGCAGTGTCTGAATAATACAGTATTATATGAGCAGCAGATAATGATAGATTCTGATGGAGTTTGTCTCGTGAAAATCAAGACAAAATATCACTCATGCATGCATTCTCATTCACTTTTCATTCACTTTTTTCACCTTTTCTCAGGAGCATCTCGACTACTTCTGCTTCCTCATATTCCTGTTTTTCTGCCTCCTCTGTGGGCTGTATGTGAGGTTCAATGTTCCTGAGACCAAGAATCGAACAATCCTGGAGATCAGCGCAGAGTTCAAGAAGATGCACTCCAAATCTGGAGGATCGCAGAAGAGAAAATCCAATGAAGCGACACCCAATGAAATCCCAACATGTCAGACCAAACTGTGATTATATTCACAAAAAGTCTAAATTATATAGTAACGAATGCTAAGAAATACAATGTGCACATCTACATACATGCACTAAAGCTTCAACAAGTTCCAACAAGATTGTATTGTATAGCAGACATATTTACATTTTGCAGAACATGTTATGTGAAAGTGATAGTGATACAGTAAATTAAAGGTTCCATATCGTGCCATTTTCACTGTATAAAACATCATGGGTCTTTAAAACAAGGTTATGAATTATTTTGCACACAAAAACAACTCAAATCCTGCCTCTGTTGGACTTCTCTATGTGCTCCGTCTCTCCCCTCATTAACTACATTGTATGCACTGTTTTGATAAGATGATTAGATGATCTGTTGGAATAGATCAAACATTTACAGAGAACAATCAACTGATTGTTGGTTGATGAAATCAGGACTTTATATCACCCCCCCACCTGATGACCCCTGGGCACAACCAGCCCCCCCCTCCCCCCAGACACCATTCCACAGACACTATCCTACCGCCCCCCCCCACACAATTATATGTCTAGGAGTAGGACCGTTTCACTTTGCACTTTATATTATGTGAGATTGTTTTTCTGAATTGTTCATCTTCTACTGATGTGACCACTGCACTAAGTCAAATTCCTCGTTCCTCAAATCTGGCTTCAAACGGCCCAAATTGGGCTTCAAACCGCCCAAATTGGGCCCAAATTTTTTGCGCCGCCGCCCTTCAGATGCCGGCACGCGCGTCAGCCCGTATTGGCCTGGCTTGCTTGGTATCTAATGCCCGGCCTGAATTATGATCCCAGTAAATATAGTAAATATACTGTATGAATAATTATTCGGTTTTAAGATTGCAGTTGTGTATTTTGCGGGGGGGGGGGGGGGGGGGCACCACAAAACAATTACGCTTAGGGACAGTCCGTTATTTATGAGAGGGGGGGGTATGGTGCAGGGGCGACTTTGTTTTCGTTTTGTTCCTTCACCCTCCCCAGATCTATAAATATTTTTCCATGTCCCTCCCTGAGTGACTGGAGATAAATGCATCACCCTCCCTCCACCATAAATAACCACACTTTATCATATTCACACCAAAGGTATAGAAAATATGACCTTTTCCGATGATTTGGCTATGTTTGATAGCACCCTATGACATCGGGGGAGAGAGGGGGCGGGGGCATATAACGTTTGGTAGCCTACCCAGCCCATAAACGGCCTCATCTCCTAGTTATAAAGCCGATCACCCGCTCAGTACCGCTCAGTCCCGCTCCAGTTTCAATCACAACATGTTCGAAAGAGAATGCATCGGTGCATGGCTAATTGAGCCACATGTGAAATCTCCCACTCCCAGCATGCATTGAGGGTAATACATTGACAAGAAATAGCAACCAAATCAGCCTAAATAGGCTAAGTGGTTGATATAAATAATGTTTATGTTAGCACAACATGCAATTGTAGAACCTTTCAATATTGGACAAAATAAAACAATAAAAATCAAAACACAACCCTATGTGAAACATGTATGTAATCCAGGTGCTATATATATCCCTTGCAGATTTAATGTTATTTGGATGAGTGACACTGATGCACTGTGATGTCCGCTCCAGCCTCCAATAAGACTATAGCCTACTTCGTGTACACGCCCAGTCGCCCACTATTTTCTTGCCAGCTGCTGCGAGACGAGAAGGAAGAGAAACGAGCATGCAGCCGACTCTGCTGAGCTCATGTTATTTGTAGTGAGCAATGCCCATTGCCCAGGCGTTTAAACGCAAATTAAAACACCCTGGCCTTTTTATCTCTTTTATTCTTTTGAGCGGAGCGGTGAGTGCAAGCGGGTGAAATCTGTATCGAGCGGCGAGCGGTCTGGAGCGGAGTCCAGTCACCATACAGGTAAACCATAGATATAAATAGGGGAGTAAACACGAATTTTGGAACGAAAAAACGCATTTAAAAATATATACAAAATACAAAAAATGAAAGTTGTATAACCCTCCCTAAAGCCAAAATAAAAAACACAAGTCCATCCCCAGTACTCAAAAAAATATTTGATACCCCTCCCCCTTTCTGCACCATACCCCCCCTCTCATAAATAACGAACAGTCCCTTAGGGCACCCAAATGGCCAGCAGCGGCCCTGCTTGAATGGAATACATAGTGTTTTTTGTTTTTTAATAGCATTATTTTCCTGTTTGTCCTGTTTTTCTCCTATCTGAACGGGTGGGTGTCCTACAACAAAACAGTTTGCAATTTGCCTTTGTCATTTCTGCTGCTTTACTGGTGTGTAAATTAGGCTGAGCAGGAGTTGCGTCATAGCAGTTGTCAGTAGATTACAACATGAGGTTATCTGAGGTTATCAGACGGGTCTAGGGAGGATACATCCTGCGTCCAGTCGTATTGACTATGCTTTATGAAATGCAAATCGCATACCAGTACCATTTGCATTATATTTAAGAGACAATGTGCAGAGTTAACATTCGCCTTTCTGTTCACTGCTCTGGCGTGATAAATAGGGTAACTTTGTTCGCGTCACGGTGGGAGTGAAGCAGTCAACAGCAAAGCCATGCCAATTACGCACGCGTGCAGCCGCGGCATGTGTGCGCCTCTGATAACACAATCAGATGTTCAAAGCGAATTGTAGCTGGACGAGTTTTGACAAATGCGTGGTCAAGAGCTACAACAAACAACAAGACAGGGAGGGGGGGTTACCCTCACGAAAACAGTGGGAACCCCTCTACGCGCACGCCTACACATTTTTGAGTAAATGTGCTAGCTACTATTTTAAATACCTCTCCAATGAGTGACGGCGAAAAGCGACGACGCACTGTGAGCTGTGACATAGCCAGCCAGCCTCGTTCATTCCGTTTGAAACTGCGTCGATAATGGAGGAAAACACACGGGCATTGAAAGATACACTCAAGTTGGACCCAGATCCTCCAGACCCGAGCTCCTCAGATGCGTCCGTGGTGAAGATGAGAGACTATCATCAAAAGTGAGTCGGAGCGTGCTTTCGCCAATGATTAATCGGATCATCACAGCAACAGAGCGAGCGTGACACTCAAGTAAACAGACAGTAGCCTATATATGCCTTATATGGCCACACTGTCAACACTAGGATAATAATTACTAATTTGTGCACCATCGTTTAGGCTTCTCAGAAAGAACATATTTTATGAGCTAGTTCTCATCATTATAACATTGAGTTCGCAGCACCAAGTCAGTAGGGGAGACTGGGTTGCAACACTTTTTGCAATTCTCTCAGCCCAAAACAAAATGACTTGGGACCTAATTGAGACATGGACCAATGACTTGGGTTTAATTGAGACTTGGACCAAATGACTTGGGACTTAATTGAGACATGGACCAATGCCTTGGGTTTAATTGAGACTTGGACCAAATGACTTGGGACTTAATTGAGACATGGACCAATGCCTTGGGTTTAATTGAGACTTGGACAAATTACTTGGGACTTAATTGAGACTTGAACAAATGACTTGGGACTTAATTGAGACTTGGACAAATTACTTGGGACTTAATTGAGAATTGGACCAAAATACTTGGGACTTAATTGAGACTTGGACAAATGACTTGGGACTTAATTGAGACTTGAACCAATGACTTGGGACTTAATTGAGACTTGGACAAATTACTTGGGACTTAATTGAGAATTGGACCAAAATACTTGGGACTTAATTGAGACTTGGACCAAATGACTTGGGACTTAATTGAGACTTGGACCAAATGACTTGGGACTTAATTGAGAATTGGACCAAAATACTTGGGACTTAATTGAGACTTGGACCAAATGACTTGGGACTTAATTGAGACTTGGACCAAATGACTTGGGACTTAATTGAGACTTGGACCAATGACTTGGGACTTAATTGAGACTTGGACCAATGACTTGGGACTTAATTGAGAATTGGACCCAATCTCTTGGGACTTAATTGAGACTTGCACCAATGACTTGGGACTTAATTGAGAATTGGACCAAATTACTTGGGACTTAATTGAGACTTAGATCAAATGACTTGGGACTTAATTGAGCCTACCATAATTTCCAACTGTGTTTTTCAGTAAATAAATCACACAATGCTTTATGACACTGTTCACCTGTTATTTATTTATTTATTTATTTATTTATTTATCTATTTATTTATTTATTGCAGTACATGTTTTGCACCCTAACATAGCCTATCCTACATTTATGAATCAATAAATATTCAGGAAAAAATATCTGCTTACAATACATCATGAACATAATAGTCATGATCAGTGCTGATCGTGCTGATCGTGCAGTAGGCCTACGGTTTTGTGCAGTATATGTAGAGTAGGCTATCTACGGGTTACGTGAAGTCGGCTAAAAACCACCTGTATCACACAGACACAGTCTACCTACCAGCTTCTTCTAGACACACTGATCTGACATGTCGTGAGGCATCCTCACTGCTCAGCAACATACTTACAAAACAAGAGCGTGTAGGTAAATTATTAACAGCAACCCAATAGGTATGAACTGTTCAGGCGTGTTGAGTCTGGAGCTAGATAGGCCTCTCTTTCAGGGTGTCACGGATTAAAAAAACTTATCTGGGAGCATGTGACAGGAAGTTAAAGGAGAACTTCACTGAAAAGCAATGCTGATTTATTTTGCACGTGATCTCACACATATCCCAAAACTGTGAACAGTTTTGCAGGCATTCACTTAGTTTGACAGTTATTGAGAGTTGATTTGAGTTGTTTGTTTATTTATACAATGCACATTAATGAACATTACTGTAAATGCGCCAGTGTTAGCCAGATGGCTAATTTTCAAACTGCTGTCCCTTGGAACTCCAGTTAGAATTGCCAGTGCCTCATACACACACTGACAGGAGTATTAACGCTAACATACATGTCTTTGATGGTGCGAGGAGACCGGAGCACCCGGAAGAAAGCCACACGAACACGGGGAGAACATGCATACTCCACACAGAGAGGACCTGGGACGGACCGGGGTTCGAACCCGGGACCTTCTTGCTGTGAGGCAGCAGTGCTACTGAGCCACCGTTGCCGTCCAAAAAAAGTTGTGGACCAGTGATGTCACTGAGATCATGTACAAAATAAATCATCCTTGTTTTTCTGTGAACTTCTCCTTTAACGTACACAGAACTCTGTGAAGTTATTTAACGTACACAGAACTCAGGACAGAACGCAAATGACATTTGTTAACAATACATAATGGATCCTCTCCTTTCTAATCTGTTTTCACACCTCTAGTGTTGAAAGTCATTTCAAAGTAACATAGAGTGAGCTTTGATAACATCTCTAGTCTCCTCCCAGAGAGCTATTTTTTAAAGAGAGAGAGAGACACACGCACACACACACACACACACACACACACACACACACACACACACACACACGCACACACACACACACACACACACACACACACACACACACACACACACACACACACACACACAGAGAGAGAGAGAGAGAGAGAGACACACGCACACACGCACACACACACACACACACACACACACAGACAGAGAGAGTTACATAGAGAGAGAGAGAGAGAGAGAGAGAGAGAGAGAGAGAGAGAGAGAGAGAGAGAGAGGCAACCTAGGCCACGGGTGACAGCTCTGGCACGCAAAGGGTTAGGTTAACCCTGGTTCACTCATATATATATATATATATATATATATATATATATATATATATATATATATATATATATACTGTATATACAGTATATACCTAAGGGTATACAATACCGAAGGGTCTTACAATGCTGCGATGTAGCACTAAACTCTATTGCAGCGGATTGGGCATGATCAACCCTTCCACGGGCAACGTTGCAGACAGAGTAGGAAGGCTGATCCGTGAGCGGCTGCTTCCGGGACGCGGGTCGGGGTCTTAATCAGCCTGGGCTGGGTCTACTGGGCGAGGGTGTCTGATGTTGAACAGACCCGAAACACCTTACGACCCCAGCTAACATCACTGATGACGCGTCCCAGCGCATGCTGTAGTATGTATTTTAAACATATATATGTGACCAAAACCATAACCCTAACCAAAATGCTTTGTACAAAGTGCAAATATGGAGGAACTCAATATTGTGCACTAAGTTTTAGGAGGACCACAGGAATAGATGCAGATTTCAGAGTTCAGTTGCGACCGTGAAAGTCACCGCATGTCATCCTCTATCATTCTACCTGTGTTCATTCTGTCTGAAGTCTTAAACGGTCTTGTTCAATGTGTGATCACAGGGTGTTCGTCAACAGGAGCCTGACGCTGGAAAACATCAAATGCTACGGCTTTGATATGGACTACACTCTGGCAAGTATGTCAAAACCCACCACGGCACAACAAGAGCACCTTGAGAGTGACTTGTTGTCCAGGACAGTAGGGGCATACTGGTGCTAATGCTGCCAGATTTAGGGATCTGTTTCCCACTGGGGCCATCCCGTGTTTCTTACGTTACCATGACGATGCCCTCGTTGTCCTGTCCTACTGTAAGGTGCTTTGGATGAAAGCCAGTGTTGGCCAGTAAAGTAAAGTAACCCATTACTGTCATTCGATTACTTTCGCAGTAACTAGTAATGTAAGGGATTACAATTTCAAAATAATTATAATAATTGTATTACAGTTACTAATCCAAGTAACCTCAAGTTACTGCATTCTTTTCTCCAGCGCTGGCACAGGGCTAAAATAAAGTGTGGCTATGCAAGATTAACACGATTAGTTTTTTGTCCTAATTAGGCAAATAAATAGAAAGTCTGTAGTTTGGCTGCATTTTGACTAATAATTATGAATTAATTAATTCATAATAATTAATTAGGAATTAATACTGTTCCAATAAAGTGGATTCAGTTCTAACAGGAGCTGGCTAAACAGGTTGTACGACACTTTTTTCAGAAGAGGGGTAGCAAAAGTCATAATAATGTAATGAGTAATGTAACTAATTACTTTTGATACCAAGTAATAAGTAGTTATTTTTATTCGTTTTTTTTAAAGAGTAATAAGTAATAAGTAACTAATTACATTTCCCGAATAACTTGCCCAACACTGATGAAAGCATTATGCTATGTTTGTGAGTTTATTATAGTTTCAGTATTTACATTGTGCTGGCTACATTTTCCATTTTAAGTTTTTCGATTTGTCGGCTGCATAACGACTTGTGTGTGTGTGTGTGTGTGTGTGTGTGTGTGCGTGTGCGTGCGTGCGTGCGTGTGTGTGTGTGTGCACGTGTGTGTGTGTGTATGTAGTGTATAAGTCTCCTGACTATGAAGGCCTGGGCTTTGAGCTGATGAGAGACAGACTGGTGTCCATTGGCTACCCTCATGAGCTGCTGCGCTACACGTACGATCCCACCTTCTCCACACGGTGAGTCCTGTGCTGCACCTCAGTACCTTCATGCTGTAACTAATCGTGCATTCCTTCATAACTGGGAACTGGTAATCTTACGACTTCAAAGGTCATGAGCTGGGCGGTGACGTCATCAGAGCTGATATTTCCCATTCCAAACTCGTAGGAGCCTCAGCAGCCCCAACCTCAAAAATCCAAGATGGCTGCGCCGCGCAACAACAGTAGTAGTAATCGTAGTAATATTGTTTAGCACTTCTGTTTTGTTTGTGTCTCATTAAATCAGCTGTACACACAGCACTGCCTAACTTCTATCTGTGTGGACATGAGGATGCAGTGTTTGTATGCGCAAAATGCCGCAAAATGCCATGTTGTCAATTGTTATTGCTAACAATGGCTAGCCTGGTTAGCGACTGGATCTGACCAATGAACAGTTTTCTGCAAATGGAACGCTAACAAAACGGATGTAATGTCATTTAGCCTCCACATCCCAGTTATTTTGCGATAAAGGAACGCACGATCAGGCTTCATGTCACGATACGTGGAAATGCAATATGAAATTCAAGCTGAGGTTTGGCAGAGCAATCCAGCCATTTTTAAGGGTTAGGCCCACTTGCTGTGCAAGCTATTCTCAGTGTCTGTGGCCCAGGGATCAGATATTCTATCATTCCATCAGTGCAAATAAATGAGCCACCTATTTTTCCCAGAGGCCCCAGAGGCCCCACACAGCAGAATGAACACAGTGGACAAAATAGAGGAGAGATAAGAGCCTTTAGCCGTACCTTAAAGTCAGGAGGTAGTATGAAACAAGAACGTAAACAGGCACGCATCGCTCTCAATTCATATCTGATTCCGAGATCTGATATCATGTCTGAATAAGCTTATTCTGTTCAATCCATCCCTCAGTGGTCTGGTGTTTGACACCAGATACGGAAACCTCCTGAAGGTGGATTCAAATGGGAATATTTTACTCTGCAGTCACGGCTTCAGATTCCTGAAAAGGTAAAAGAGAAATCCCAGTGAATCCAGTCTAAAAATGTCATGTGTCTGTATATATATATGATATATCTCCCATGGTCAACTCAGCCTCTTAGGAGAATGGCCTTTGGTGCCGCTTATTTATATTTGAAGTGTTCTCAGGTCAAAGGTTACATTATTTGAAATTGTAATAGAGTGCCAAAGTCACATCCTCTTCCAGGTTGGGCGTACGCACCAAGGGATTACATCCGCCATTCATTTTGCCATAGACATTTCATAAAATGCTTAGAAAAAGGTTTTACTTGGTTTTACTTGGTCAAACCAAGCGATTCAGCTACAGTATATTTAGAATAAGGACCAAACATTTCTTCCCCTGTCCCCCTGCGTCCTCTGTCCTCATCTGTCCTCGTCTGTCCCCCTCTGTCCCCCTCTCCCCCCTCTGTCCTCCTCTCGCCCCTCTGTCCTCCTCTCTCCCTCTGTCCTCCTCTCCCCTCTGTCCCCCTCTGTCGTACTCTGTCCCCCTCTGTCCCCCCTTTCTGTCTTCCTCTCCTCCTCTGTCCCCCTCTGTCCCCCTCCCCCCCTCTGTCCTCCTCTCCTCCTCTGTCCGCCTCTGTCCTCCTCTCTCCCTCTGTCCTCCTCTCCTCCTCTGTCCTCCTCTCTCCCTCTGTCCTACTCTGTCCCCCTCTCTCCATCTGTCCCCCTCTGTCCTCCTCTCTCCCTCTGTCCTACTCTGTCCCCCTCTCTCCATCTGTCCCCCTCTGTCCTCCTCTCTCCCTCTGTCCTACTCTGTCCCCCTCCCCCCTCTGTCCTCCTCTCTCCCTCTGTCCCCCTCCCCATCTGTCCTCCTGTGTCCTCCTCTGTCCCCATCTCCCCTCTGTCCTCATCTGTCCCCCTCTCCTCCTCTGTCCTCATGTGTCCTCCTCTATCCCCCTCCCCCCTCTGCCCTCATCTGTCCCCCTCTCCTCCTCTGTCCTCCTCTGTCCCCCTCCCCCCTCTGCCCTCATCTGTCCCTCTCTCCTCCTCTGCCCCTCCCCCTCTGTCCCTCTCTCCTCCTCTGCCCCTCCCCCCTCTGTCCCCCTCTGTCCCCCTCTCCTCCTCTGCCCCTCCCCCTCTGTCCCCCTCTCCTCCTCTGTCCTCATCTGCCCCTCCCCCCTCTGTCCCCCTCTCCTCCTCTGCCCCTCCCCCTCTGTCCCTCTCTCCTCCTCTGCCCCTCCCCCCTCTGTCCCCCTCTGTCCTCCTCTGCCCCTCCCCCCTCTGTCCCCCTCTCCTCCTCTGCCCCTCCCCCCTCTGTCCCCCTCTGTCCTCCTCTGTCCCCCTCTGTCCTCCTGTGTGTCTGTAAGCAGAAAGTATATGAAATACATCACTGTGAGCACAATGGGATGAGCTGCCTTGAGTGGGCGGCCCTAACAAAGCTGAATTGTGTCGACCAAGCAGTATCATAACCTGTGTATTTGCTTTACAACATCAATACTAACATGACCCTGTCGTCTGTGAGCCCGCTGGTTAAACAGTGACTCATTGTTTCAGGTCTTATTTCAGCGTTGAATATAAACAACATATTTTCTTTTAAACTAATTAGAGACTAAAATAGCAGCACTATCTGGAATTCCCTCTGCTTTGTGTTGGCTTACAATGCTGATGTAACTGCTCACAAATATCAAAAGTATATTTATATCCTCCACCTGGCACTGTGGGATTTGGGAGTGAGTGTCTGTCTGTGTGTAGGTTTATATTTTTAGTATGATTATTAGAGTTCATGTTCATATCTGGGCGGGTTACCATGAATAATATATTAGCCTACGCACACACTGTGTTGGTTATTTTGTCATACATGGCTAGTACTGTAGTTATGATATGGAGACTATTTTAATAATAATCATACATAGGACATTTAACAGAATTATAGAATGATGTTATAGGCACTAAACCATTAATAAATCAAAGTAACAAAAATATAGACCTTTTAAAATGTGATTTAAAAGAGGTGAGTGCAGTACAGTGTTTAGTTATGCATGGAATGGTCTTCACCCTCTCCAATTTATAATCCTCTAGATGACTCTGGTACTCCTTAGTAACCATCATCCATATCAATTTCTCATTATAGCCTTGTGTAAATTGGAGTCTGTCTGTTGTGAACTGCCTCTGTAATCTGAGCTGTAATATGCTTCTTTTCCACAGGGAAGAAATTCCTGACTACTACCCCAACATGTTCATTCAG
This sequence comes from Poromitra crassiceps, assembly GCF_964638095.1. Taxonomy (NCBI): domain Eukaryota; kingdom Metazoa; phylum Chordata; class Actinopteri; order Beryciformes; family Melamphaidae; genus Poromitra; species Poromitra crassiceps. Next base: position 17,240,252 of record NC_139638.1, read on the forward strand.
AGAGATGACACCGACCGTTTCCACATTCTTAACACTCTCTTTAACCTTTCTGGTATACATTTTATTATTCTTATTGTTCGTTAAAATCATAGATTTTTAATAAATGAGTTACATTGATCGTTATTGTGTGTTTTTCTTTATCCTCAATTCGTTATCTTGAGGTGAAGTCACATCATATTTTTAGAAGTAGAATACCTCTCTTAGCTTGGTAACCCTTATTATTAGATTGAGAATCTGAGTTAGAATTACAGTACAATAATATTAATGACTTCATTGTTTATAGTTTTTCACTATTACGCAACTGAAATAAATAATCTGAATGATATAAGCAACTTAAATGTGCTGTGTTCTCACTCACTCTACAGAGACATATCTCTACGCTTGCCTTGTAGACTTCTTCACCAGATGTACCCGATATACAAAGTGAGTGGAGATACCTTTTATTGCCCTCCTCCTTTGACCACTCCCCTCCCCTCCGCTCCTCTTATCTCTCACCTCAAACAATTATAAAATATATTATGTATCGTTAAACAAAACCACTGCCTCCGCTCTTTGTCTGCTGGGACATTTCTTCCAGCCTCCTGAAAGGCTTCCAGCATGGCGACCTGTTTATGTCCTTCAGAAGCATGTTCCAGGACGTTCGAGATGCAATGGATCACGTTCACGATACGGTTAATTAACAACATCTCATTGACCTTACATTAAAAAATATGAATGTGTTTCATGGAGAAAAAAAAAATGTGTAACAACTTTAATATCTGTGTGTGTGTGTGTATATAGGGATGCCTGAAAGAAAGAACTACAAAGAATTTGGAGAAATATGTTGTCAAAGACGTGAGTACTTAAGATACAAGTATTTGATCATTTCATCTTCTAAAATGTCTCTTGGCCTCTTTTTGAGATTTGAGAAGATTTGTGGTCTCACATTAAATTTGTCCAATCTTGACTAATTGTCTCACTCAGCCAAATCTGCCTATACTCTTGAGTCGGATCAAGGAGGTCGCCAAGGTCTTCCTCGCCACCAACAGTGACTACAGCTACACTGAGGTGAGCTTCTAAACAAACAACACATGATATCAATATGAAGAGGAATGCCTTTAAAACTGCCATTCATTCTAACAGTTTGTTTTATATTTCCCACGAAGGTCATCATGTCATACTTGCTTGAAAGTGCTCCTAAGGTAAGATCATTTGGTTTTAAATATTTAGTGTTGTTGGGCCCAATGAAGTTCCCAGTTAAAGAGCCACTTTGGTGATTTTCAACCAGCTTTGTTTTCATTACAAAATCAGTAGTATGCAAATGAACAATGTTCTCTCCATCTCGCCTGGACCGAGAGCTCCCCATTCATTCTGCGAATGAAGGTGGAGAGAGCAATAATCATACTGATAGTGACGGTAATAGTGACACCATGACAAAACTGCTCCAAATGACATCATTATGACATAATTTGGACCAGGAAGTTCTGTGAATAAATATAAATAAGCTCTCGGTCCAGGCAAGATGGAGGGAAGTTAAACATTGTTCATTTGCATAATATATATATATATATATATATATATATATATACGGTATATATATATATATATACGAATCAGCGTGACATCACAATCCCCCCGATTCCCCCGGAAATGCGGAACCCCGCAGCAGTGAGTTGTGCCAAACAAACGTTAATATCTGAATAAATCACATCGCTTATATTTTGACATTCTGAGTGAGAGCAGAAGTAGCTCAAGAGTCTGATGTGTTAAAGTTGTGTGAACTGTCGCAGTTTTTTAAATGTAAACAACATAGCCGGGGCTAGAGTGAGCACTCAAGGCTGACTCCATTGTCGTTTCCCCCCGGAAACGCGGTTTGTTTACCAAAATGCTGCTCGGCTGATCCTTCATATACTTTTGTAATGATAAAAAAAAGCTGGTTGAAAATCAGCAAAGTATTCCAAGTCCAGGTTGCACAAGATCTACCCTTCTGTCTCACCACTATGTGATAGGTGTCAGGTGTCAGAGGGTACACTATCCCATGCTTTTTGGTTTTGTCCTTCACTGTCTGGATTTTGGGCCAAAATATTTGATTGGTACTCTAAGGCCTATATATTAATTTTTATGACATGGTTTCGGTTATACGTATGGAGAGACTCCGGTTCCTGAGGACCAATTCTCTTCTAAAATTCTCGGCTATCTGGGACCCATTTCTGGCGTACTCAGACGAGGTTGAAAGCGACAAGTAACTTGCACAGCTGACTTTTCATGGACCCCTTGCACGGGATCCCATGCACATCTCTGATAGCACAACGCTGTAACATTGGAATGTTGATATATGTATATTTTTGTTTTTTGTTTTGTTTTGTTCTGTTTTGTCTGAGTCCGTTTGTGTTCTGAAAATTGTAAAATAAAATATATTTTTTTTAAAAATCTGCAAAGTGACCCTTTAAGATGATCAAGCACATTATTTACTGCCTCGTTCTTCATTCCAGCCTGGCGGGACAAAAAAGTCCTGGCGTTCCTTCTTCGACCTTGTGGTTGTGGACACCAGGAAGCCACTCTTCTTCGGCGAGGGGACGGTGCTGAGACAAGTGGACACGGTAGGAACGAGCCTCACATCCTACATTCACATAGACTGTAAATGGGGAACTGTCTGCAACAGATTTGTAATCGGCTCTATGTCGGACCCAGTACACAGGAAAGCTCCGCATCGGAACCTACACCGGAGATCTCCAACATGGAACTGTATACTCTGGAGGTGAGAAAGGGCTCAGATAGGGAGGAAGGGTGAGAGGCAAGGGGTGTGTGTGTGTGTGTGTGTGTGTGTGTGTGTGTGTGTGTGTGTCATGCGCGTAGGCACGGGTGCGCTAGGGTGTGCAAATGCCACCCAGACAGGCCGCTGGCGCACCCAAAAAAATGGGGTAAAAAAAGTGTTTTGTTTTGTCTGCAAAACACATGTCAACGCTGTCATGCACTGTGTCCAACTGTCCGCTGTCCTATGTGCCCCGGAGCATCATGGGAAACTAGTTAAGCTGTCGTCCACGTAAAGTAAACAAATGCACGCACAGCAGAGGCAGCGCCAAATCAAGAAGACATGAAACAAAGCTCGCTTTTAAGCTTTTTCGGCAAAGACAAGAAACGACGAGGAAGAAGATGACTCGTCGTCACCCTTCCCCTCAACAAGTGCGGATTGTAGTGCACCCGTTCCCGCACCTGTATTGGTGGTGTACAGTGGAGAAGAGACAGACGATGATGAAGAAGATGATGCAGCCGAAACAATGACGTTAACAGCGGGGAACGCAGCCAACAACACACCGGAGGTTTGTGCAGAGCCAGAGGACACTGACGCTACAGATCTCTCTGCAGTAGACGAACCTGCATGCCAACCAAACTTGCTAGAACACTCATTGGAAAAAGTAGGTGATACTTTTTTGAGATACTAAACAAAGTGGTTTTACATGTTGCCAAAAAATACAATTTAATTGACTGCATGAGTGCGAAAAGGAGCAACACACAAATATTCTTCTAAATCTGGTTTGAAAAGACCCAATTTTTTTTGGGTCTTTTGGTCCGTCAAATGGTCCGCCCCCTGGCACACCCTGGCTTTCTGTGGCACACCCAATGAGCCGAGTCTGGCTACGCTACTGGTGTGTGTGTGTGTGTGTGTGTGTGTGTGTGTGTGTGTGTGTGTGTGCGTGTGCGTGTGTGTTTTCATGCGTTTTAAAGGAAGAACAGCTATCTCATTTTCTCCCTCTATTCTTCTAATTCTGATGTTGTCTCCTCCTGTGTATTTCTCTCTCTCTCTCTCTCTCTCTCTCTCTGCAGGCTCCTCAGACATCGTCTGTGATCTGCTGGATGTGAGGGGAAAGGACATCCTCTATATCGGAGACCACATCTTTGGAGACATCCTCAAGTCGAAGAAGCGCCAAGGCTGGAAGACCTTTCTGGTGGTGCCGGAGCTCGCCAAGGAGGTGCAAGTGTGGAAAGAGAAGAAAAGTAAGAACAAGCTCTATATTCTCACAATTTTGTGTCAGCTGACCAGAACGAAAATCCGATTTCTAAATAGCCGTTATTTTAATAAACCGAGCACACACGGGGGTAATCTAAATAGTTACTTTGACCGACTCCATTTTCACTTATAAAAGTGCCATATTAAGCGTTAACGGTGGTATAGAGCTCAAACGGCTCTGTCGTGATCCTGGCGCTTTGATGTGAACAGACCATTTAGCTAGGTGTACATTAGCACTGTACATTATCACAAATGAATGGACACCCTGCAGCCAATCAGAATCGAGTATTCACCCAGGCCATAAAGTTTTGTTTTTGCTTACTTCTAGGTCTCTTTGATGAGCTGAAGCGTCTCGATGGCTTCTTAGCTGAACTTTACAAGTGAGTTTTTGTGTAGAACAGCTGCACTGCATCATGGATTACATGAAGTGACACGGCTGTTAATGAGTGGTCTTCTGTCTTTGTCCTCTGAAGGGACCTGGACAGTGTTAATGAGTGGTCTTCTGTCTTTGTCCTCTGAAGGGACCTGGACAGTGTTAATGAGTGGTCTTCTGTCTTTGTCCTCTGAAGGGACCTGGACAGTGTTAATGAGTGGTCTTCTGTCTTTGTCCTCTGAAGGGACCTGGACAGTGGCAGTCGAGAATGTCCTGACATCAGTAGCATTCAGACCCGGATAAAGGTGAGCTCCATCGACCATAACAGCCTCTTTCTCCTCTGTCAAGGAAACTCTTTGACCAAGGAGCTTCCTGACCCATGTTGGAACCTTTTCTTGCTTTTCATAGGTTTCTGATTCCACACATGACTTTGTTTAACTCGCTGGGAACATTACCCATTTACACCCCCCCCCCCCCCCGCCCCCCCAAAAAAGTAGTATCTGTCACTACACTACCCTTATTCAAGCACATCCACAAGGAGATGGAGGAGGACCCCTGGTGGAGGATGAAGGAACATACCATGTGCTTTAAATATGGTAGCCCATTCGAATCCTGCATCCTTACTGCATGATCGTCTCCCCTGTTAGCTCAGATCAGTACAGTGAGAACAGCAGCACCTTGTCATCAAATAACCAAAGAATAAGGGACAGATTAAATGATGGAACATTTGATGCCGACTAGTATGTGGCTCAGCAGTGCATTATAATATTAGCATGTGTCAAATATATATTTTACATTATTTATTTATTTTACAGTGTAGAAATTATTTAACGTGGGGGGGCGGGGGGGCATAAAATATGTGGCTGGCAATCTGCACTGCACAATTCCTCGTAAAGAGAAATATAATCAAAAATAAACCAGTTGAAGTAAACTGATCATGCTAAATTAGTGCTAAAAGGAGGAATGAGTCGCGCATGCTAGCATGTTGTATCTGTGTTATGAAAACCTTGTGATTCCAGTTTTGATGTCCGATCTTCTCAGTAGAACTGTGGGCTTGCACAGTTCTTACGATGCTGAGAAAGTTCCAAAACACTAGGGCCCATGAAACCTGTTCAGTTATGATTCAGCTTACTTATTCACGGTACAATTTCAAAAGTAAGAATAGTTTTCTCAATTTCTGAAAAGTAACTTCTTTGGATTAAAAAAGAAAAAGATCTGATACCAGTGATGTGTATCAAAGCCAAAACACATCACCAGCCAAGAGAATTAAAAAGCAAGCAACATAAATGACTGATATGATAGTGGCTGATATGGTTATAAATAACGGTGGCTGAGACATGTTATTGTTACCACTAAGCTATTACCTTCAACATGTTACAGTAATTATATGTCCAGTTACATATGCCTTACTGCAACAGAAACAAAGTCAGGCCGACCCCGGCACTGGCATGTAGTGTCACCTCAGGTGGCAGTTTGTGACATCTCAGTGGCTAGTTAGTGGCAAGCAGTGGCAGCCTGTGGCACATCTGTCGGCAGTTGCTGTCAGCTGGGGTGCCACTGACTAGCCACTATAGCTTCCCCTGACTAGCCACTATAGCTTCCCCTGACTAGCCACTATAGCTTCCACTGACTAGCCACTATAGCTTCCACTGACTAGCCACTATAGCTTCCCCTGACTAGCCACTATAGCTTCCCCTGACTAGCCACTATAGCTTCCCCTGACTAGCCACTATTACTTCCACTGACTAGCCACTATAGCTTCCACTGACTAGCCTATAGCTTCCCCTGACTAGCCACTATAGCTTCCACTGACTAGCCACTATAGCTTCCACTGACTAGCCTATAGCTTCCCCTGACTAGCCACTATAGCTTCCCCTGACTAGCCACTATAGCTTCCACTGACTAGCCACTGAGATTCCACTGACTAGCCACTATAGCTTCCCCTGACTAGCCTATAGCTTCCACTGACTAGCCACTATAGCTTCCACTGACTAGCTACTATAGCTTCCCCTGACTAGCCACTATTACTTCCACTGACTAGCCACTATAGCTTCCACTGACTAGCCTATAGCTTCCCCTGACTAGCCACTATAGCTTCCACTGACTAGCCACTATAGCTTCCACTGACTAGCCTATAGCTTCCCCTGACTAGCCACTATAGCTTCCACTGACTAGCCACTATAGCGTCCACTGACTAGCCACTGAGATTCCACTGACTAGCTTCCACTGACTAGCTTCCACTGACTAGCCACTATAGCTTCCACTGACTAGCCACTATAGCTTCCCCTGACTAGCCACTATAGCTTCCCCTGACTAGCCACTGAGATTCCACTGACTAGCCACTATATCTTCCACTGACTAGCCACTATAGCTTCCCCTGACTAGCCACTATAGCTTCCCCTGACTAGCCACTATAGCTTCCACTGACTAGCCACTATAGCTTCCACTGACTAGCCACTATAGCTTCCCCTGACTAGCCACTATAGCTTCCCCTGACTAGCCACTATAGCTTCCCCTGACTAGCCACTATAGCTTCCACTGACTAGCCACTATAGCTTCCACTGACTAGCCACTATAGCTTCCCCTGACTAGCCACTATAGCTTCCACTGACTAGCCACTATAGCCCCCCCTGACTAGCCACTAGAGCTTCCCCTGACTAGCCACTATAGCTTCCCCTGACTAGCCACTATAGCTTCCACTGACTAGCCACTATAGCTTCCCCTGACTAGCCACTATAGCTTCCACTGACTAGCCTATAGCTTCCACTGACTAGCCACTATAGCTCCCCTGACTAGCCACTATAGCTTCCACTGACTAGCCACTATAGCTTCCCCTGACTAGCCACTATTGCTTCCCCTGACTAGCCACTAGAGCTTCCCCTGACTAGCCACTATAGCTTCCCCTGACTAGCCACTATAGCTTCCACTGACTAGCCACTATAGCTTCCACTGACTAGCCACTATAGCTTCCCCTGACTAGCCACTATAGCTTCCGCTGACTAGCCACTATAGCTTCCACTGACTAGCCACTATAGCTTCCCCTGACTAGCCACTATAGCTTCCACTGACTAGCCACTATAGCTTCCACTGACTAGCCACTATAGCTTCCACTGACTAGCCACTATAGCTTCCCCTGACTAGCCACTATAGCTTCCCCTGACTAGCCACTATAGCTTCCACTGACTAGCCACTATAGCTTCCCCTGACTAGCCACTATAGCTTCCACTGACTAGCCACTATAGCTTCCACTGACTAGTCACTATAGCTTCCACTGACTAGCCACTATAGCTTCCCCTGACTAGCCACTATAGCTTCCACTGACTAGCCACTATAGCTTCCCCTGACTAGCCACTATAGCTTCCACTGACTAGCCACTATAGCTTCCACTGACTAGCCACTATAGCTTCCCCTGACTAGCCACTAGCTTCCACTGACTAGCCACTAGAGCTTCCACTGACTAGCCACTATAGCTTCCACTGACTAGCCACTATAGCTTCCCCTGACTAGCCACTATAGCTTCCCCTGACTAGCCACTATAGCTTCCACTGACTAGCCACTATAGCTTCCCCTGACTAGCCACTATAGCTTCCACTGACTAGCCACTATAGCTTCCACTGACTAGCCACTCGCTTCCACTGACTAGCCACTATAGCTTCCACTGACTAGCCTATAGCTTCCACTGACTAGCCACTATAGCTTCCCCTGACTAGCCACTATAGCTTCCCCTGACTAGCCACTATAGCTTCCACTGACTAGCCACTATAGCTTCCCCTGACTAGCCACTATAGCTTCCACTGACTAGCCACTATAGCTTCCCCTGACCAGCCACTATAGCTTCCACTGACTAGCCACTATAGCTTCCCCTGACTAGCCACTATAGCTTCCCCTGACTAGCCACTAGCTTCCTCTGACTAGCCACTATAGCTTCCCCTGACTAGCCACTATAGCTTCCCCTGACTAGCCACTATAGCTTCCTCTGACTAGCCACTATAGCTTCCCCTGACTAGCCACTATAGCTTCCACTGACTAGCCACTAGCTTCCACTGACTAGCCACTATAGCTTCCACTGACTAGCCACTGAGATTCCACAAACTGCCACAAGGTGGGTACCTGCCAGTGCCACTATCCTGAGGTCTCTCTATAGAAACCTGTTCTGTCTCAGAGGTTTTTGTCCGACGCCGGCTGTGTTGCAGGTCGTGACCTACAGAATGGACATGTCCTATGGACAAATGGGCAGCCTCCTGCGCAGCGGCTCCAGACAGACGCTCTTTGCCAGTCAGCTGATGCGCTACGCAGACCTCTACTCCTCCACCTGCATCAACCTGATGCACTACCCCTTTAATTACCTGTTCATGGCTCCACCTGTCCTGGTTAGTGCTTCCCCCTGCTCACCCATCGACACGGAATGAACGAATCCGTCCACAACAACACGTCATGTTGTTGATTTATGATCACTGATTAACTCTTTCAGATGCCGCACGAGTTGTCAATGGAGCACCCTGCCTTTCCTTCGAGGGAACTTGCGATGGTAAAGACAAACACAACAAATACTGTCTCATCCTTAGGGATGGTAAAGACAAACACAACAACTGCTGTTTTATCCTTAGGGATGCACATTTTAATCATTTCCTTGTTGACCGATCATCAGTCACGTGGATGTTCAATTAATCATTATGGTAAAAAAAAAAAACAGCTTTTGACATAGAAAATAGTAAATATGTTTTACACCGGTATTCAGTTCCTACTAAACCAGTTAATCAACCAAGCAAGCTCGTGATGTATTTTAACATTATATTACAGTGTTTACAATGAATATTGTTGGTTTTGGGTGGAATTCTCCTCGGACTTATTGCCTGTTTGCTTGGCTTTCTTTTTTCTCTGTATAAGCGGTGAAAGTTAAATTGCATCCTGGTATTATGGTGGCAAATTATTTCAGCAAAAATTATAAAATAGTAGATAGCTTGCATTTTCAATCATTATGCCATATCATTCAGCAGCAAGCTATTAAACTGTGTGTGGTGCATACATTAGCCCAGTGATACTCAACTGTGTGGCCCGCAATGGAATTGCAAAAAAAAAAGAAAGAAAAGAAAATACAGTGCACCTGAACGCAACATGCAAGATACCCGCTGAATAAGTGTCCAAATGTTCATGTCATTCTGGCCAATACTCCACTTCTGTTATAGCATTTCAGTCTGGAATATGGAATATCTTTCAATAATCTATGGTTTAGCAGCTAAATTGTCAAATACCGCCGTCTGCTCGCTACCCAGGCACTTATGTATGTACTTAACCTAACTAACTTAACCTAACTCAGCCTAAACTCCGGCTGACACCCCAAAAACCTACAATCCGCTACAGAAAAATGTATATTGATTGTTTATTAACTGGCCCCTCGCCTTCTATCATTTCACGAAAGTGGCCCCCCGGGCAAAGCAAGTTGAGTATCCCTGCATTAGCCTATACTTGATCTTGTGAGTATTTAAAATGTAAAGTTGACCATAGAGTTAAATGACTAAGTTATTGACATGTTTCTCTCTTGCTGTGCTGAAGACAAGTGACCAACGCAATACAGAAGAAGCGTTCCCTTGAAGCAGACATATCTACAGGAGGATACTGTGCTTCCAGTTGAGATGGACCATTTTTACTGATGAAGTTGTGTAAATAAGAAGAGTGTGTTGCAGCCATAATGTGCCTATAGATGATCTAACCTAATTTAAATATAAATATATATATATATATAACTTATTCTGCCACCTGCTGGATATGGATTGCTATGCCATGTCATGTTTACTAAATACACCCATTATTGAAGTGAGACTTTATGATGATTAAAAACAAAAACAGATTCAGGGTTACTGTTTTTAAACATGTTATGTTACGTTATGTTATGTTATGTTATGTTATGTTATGTTACGTTACGTTACGTTACGTTACGTTACGTTATGTTATGTTATGTTATGTTATGTTGCACTTTTCATCTAGTGTTTGTGTCATTTTCTTTAAACTGACCATATCATTATTTATTTGTTTGTGTAAAATGTACCAACTTCAATTGAATAATTTCAATAAATGATTCATATTAATTTCTGTGCCGTCTTTGAGAAGTGGACAACAGGTACACATAGCTGTTACAGTACATGTCTGGTATTCATACTAGAGCACCCCATCTCATAGGTCCGTTGACGACGGTAACGTTCTGCACTACATCTCTAGTCCATCGGGTGGCACTGAGTCACCTCTGCAAGCCACTTGAGAGCTGAGTGATCTTGGTCTATGGAGTGGCTGCATGAAATAGTCTCGGTTATTTCTCATTATTCACTGCAAATGAGCTAAAACGGTTTTTCTCAAGGTAAAGTTTGGCTTCATTGTTACCTGTATCTTTAAAAAAACAAGGGAGCCCCCCCCCCCCCAATAAAATAAAACTGGTCAAGCGTAGCATTATTAGATACTCTAAAATATATGTTTTGAAATAACTCCACACAGTAAATAACATTCCTACAGCATCTATTTGAATAAAGATTGCATACTGTATTAATGATCCATTCACATTGGCAGAGAACATTGCTGCTTCGTGCCACAAGATTTTAGTACCTATTATTAGAGAAATAAAAAAATATCACAATGTGACATGCTGCTATCTCTCTCTTTCTCTGTCTCTGTCTCTGTCTCTCTCTCTCTCTCTCTTTCTCTCTCTCTCACACACACACACACACACACACACACACACACACACACACCTAATAAACGCACATGATACACACACAACCCCCCCTTTTGTGTTACTTTCCCTCTCTCTCTCTCCCGCTCTCTCCCTCCCCCCTTGGTTCAGACGGTCCCATGGGAGCGAAAACCTTTATCAACAGTGAGCTGATATGGACTTTTGGTCTCTCTCTCTCTCTCTCTCTCTCTCTCTCTCTCCCTCTCTCTCTCTCTCTCTCTCTCTCCCTCCCCCCCTCCTCCCCATCACAGAATCAGTGCACTGTGCTTATGACAGCTGTTTTCTCACAGGAGAGGACAGTGGTCTTGGGGGGGTAGAGGTGTGAAAACCTGCTGTACTGATGTACAGAGGAACAGCTTGTTCAGAGCCTCGCCCACATTTCACTGTGCAGAAATACCTGCAATATAACACTCAGTCACTGCCCAGCTGATTCACAGCTCTGATGTAGCCTACCAGGAGAGAGGAGGAGGAAGTGGGGGAGAGGAGGAGGAGGAAGTGGGGAAGAGGAGGAGGAGGACGGGGGGGGGGAGGAAGTGGGGGAGGAGAGGAGGAGGAAGTGGAGGAGGAGGAAGTGGGGGAGAGAGGAGGAAGTGGAGGAGGAGGAAGTGGGGGAGAGAGGAGGAGGAGAGGAGGAGGAAGTGGGGGAGGAGAGGAGGAGGAAGTGGGGGAGGAAGTGGGGGTGGAGAGAGGAGGAAGTGGAGGAGAGAGGAGGAGGAAGTGGGGGAGAGAAGAGGAGGAAGTGAAGGAGAGAGGAGGAGGAAGTGGGGGAGGAAGTGGGGGTGGAGAGAGGAGGAAGTGGAGGAGAGAGGAGGAGGAAGTTGGAGAGGAGAGAGGAGGAGGAAGTGGGGGAGAGAGGAGGATAGAGGAGGAAGTGGGGGAGAGAGGAGGAGGAGAAGGGAGAGAGGAGAGAGGAGGAGGAGAGAGGAGGAAGTGGGGGAGAGAGGAGGAGGAAGTTGGAGAGGAGAGAGGAGGAGGAAGTGGGGGAGAGAGGAGGATAGAGGAGAGAGGAGGAAGTGGAGAGAGGAGGAGGAGAGAGGAGGAAGTGGGGGAGAGAGGAGGAGGAGAAGGGAGAGAGGAGAGAGGAGGAGAGAGGAGGAAGTGGGGGAGAGAGGAGGAGGAAGTGGAGGAGGAAGTGGGGGAGAGAGGAGAGGAGGAGGAGAGAGGAGGAGGAAGTGGAGGAGGAAGTGGGGGAGGAAGTGGGGGAGAGAGGAGGAGGAAGTGGAGGAGGAAGTGGGGGAGAGAGACGAGGAGGAAGTGGGGAAACGCTAAATGTCTGAGACAATGGACAGTGTTGAGTTTGACCTGATCATGATGAAGCTTCACTGATGTTCACAAACAGCTTAACACTTTAGACTCCACCCTATTACATAGAGTATATAATGAGTGTGACCCAATGCTCAGTCTGACTTTTATAATGTTGCAAAATCTAGAAAGAGCTTGTTTAAAGGGGACTTATTATTCTTTTCCATATTGTGTCGTATATACTGTACAAATAGTGAGGTGAACGTATGTGAAAGTTATCACCATTAGCAAAAATGGTGGGATGTAGACCTGCTCTGAAGGAGAGGTTACGTGAGTGGAACGAGAACACGGGTCTAGAGACACTGCAAAACGCGTCATCATTCAGAAGCCACGCCCAAGACGGGGGAAAACAGAAACCCCCCCTCCAATCCTGGCGTTCTCCTATGTCACGTGCATGCACAAAAAGATTGCACTCCAACTTACTTCTTGACAGCTAGATCCATATTTTTCTTCTCGCCAATTCTCAATGGCTTCCTCGTTTTGCTCAGGAGTACAAAAAAACTTTAACTGGTGATTTTTTTTGTTTGTCTGCGCAGCCCCACCACACAACAGCTTTTAGCTATGTTTAATTCAAGGAAAATGACGCTGGTGTGTGGAAATGAACAGAGCTTTTCCCCGTGATGGGCGTGGCCTATTTCATGCAGTGTCTCTATGTTAGGTAGACCCTAATGATTACCTTATATGGTCATTGCTCCAGCCCCGTGCATTGTTTTCAGCTGACATCACGTCAAGGGGCAAGACCATTGACCATTGGCTGGAGGGCAACCAGCACCAGGCTACATAGGAAGTGAAAGGAAAGCACTAGCAAAATCGGACAAGTTGCTCTAAAAAAATCGCTTCACTATATCATCATATCCTGTATGTTTTGCACTCTTCTAGCGCCACCTGCAGCGTGGAGCGGCATCCAGCCCGCTTGTATACTTGCTCTCAGGGCCGCTGCTGGCCATTTGGGTGCCCTAAGCGTAATTGTTTTGTGGTCCCCCCCCCGTAAAACTTTCAATAACTGTCAAACGAAAGACTGCAAAATCATTAATTATGAACGATACTAGTGTATCTCACATTTCATTACATGTGGGAAACAAACAATTGTTAGAATTACTGTACATGTCAGCAAACAAGTGATTGTTAAACTGTACATGCAAGCAGGGGCGGACTGGGATCATAATTCAGGCCGGGCATTAGATACCAAGCAGGCCAGGCCGATACAGGCCGACGTGCGTGCCGGTGTCCGAAGGGCGGCGGCGAAAAATTTGGGCTGTTTGAAGCCCAATTTGGGCCGTTTGAAGCCAGATTTGGGCTGTTTGAAGCCAGATTTGGACCGTCTGAAGCCCGATTTGGGCCAGTTGAAGCCAGATTTGGGCCAGTTGAAGCCAGATTTGGGCCGGTTGAAGCCAGATTTGGGCCGCTTGAAGCCCAATTTGGGCCGTTTGAAGCCCAATTTGGGCCGAGTCCAATTTTACAATGAGATGCACCCACTTTAACCCTGAATAAAGTAATAAAACCACTAGTGCTGTTCAGTGAGTGGCCTGACTGAGGGCACCAAAAAAATTTTTTTTTTTTTTTTTGGTGCCCTCAGTCACATGATGCCCTACGCAGTCTGCGTACTCTGCGTAATGGGGTGCGGTGGGCCTGCTTGCTCTGGAGGGCTGCCCTCCAGAGACGTCAGTCACATCACATGGTTGCAGAGAAGCTATTGGATGCTATGGAACAGGGCTGGACTGGGACAAAAACTCGGCCCTGCCATTTTGGCCCCCAGACCGGCCCACTATAATCGACCACACACGACACCACGCATCTTCGCGCTCCAACCAACCGTGCCACTCCCTAAAAACACTAAATCTACCTGTTTTATGGGCCGCTCAGACAATTATTTACCCCTTTTTTCGCCCTTTTCTTTCTTTTTCTTTGCCTAACCGGCCCACAGGGCATGTCGGCCCACCGGGCAAATGCCCTGTGGGCCTGATGGCCAGTCCAGCCCTGCTATGGAACCAGACTTGAGTGTGTGATGTCCCAATTCAACCGACTTTACAGGCTGTATTTGTCACTAAATTACCATATTCCAAAACTGTGACAGTTCACACAATTTTAACACTATACAACACATACATCAACCCCTTCAGCTACTTCTGCTCTCACTCGCAATGTCAAAATACAAGCGATGCGACGTATACTGTCATTTAGCTTGTGTTTGTTTGACACTCTTTTTCACGGTCGTTTCTGCTGTCAGCTAAAGGAGCTAAAACTGTGAATATGCAAAGCTGCTGAAGTGAAGTCTCAAAATAAAATAATAATAATAAAATATAGAAGTGTAAATTAGCATAAATAGGTCCCCTTTAACAAATATCTGGATCATACTGGCTTGTAGGCTATACAAGGCCATGCTCATAATGATCCATATAAAGCTGAGAATCTGTTTTCGGTCTAACTGCTCGTTAGGCCGAAAACAGCTGCTACAACTTCTGGATCTTCTGACACAGACTATTGGCTACCTCGTTTTCTGACACAGACTATTGGCTCCTCGTCATTTTTGACTTGCAAATTTAACCAGAAAGAGCTAATCAGTGACCTCTCTGTGACACAGTAATATGCAATTATTTGAACCTCCTGCTTGTACCCCCACACACGCATGTACACTACACTACACACACACACACGCGCACGCGCACACGCACACGCACACGCACACGCACACACACACACACACACACACACACACACACACACACACACACACACACACACACACACACACACACACACTTCCCAGATGATTTCATTTCCTGCATCAGACCTACTTCCTGTCATGTGTCTGCTTGTCTACTTCATTTTTTTGTTGCTGCTTTGTGTTTCTTCTTTTGAGGCGAGCTGTTTTTATGTTTTTCTAAGTATTGTGTTTTTTTCACCTTCAGAAGATCATGATTTACACCTCTTCTGTTTTATTAAGCAGTTGTTTTTATGACTTCTCTATCTATGTTCGATCACTGATGTGTACATAAACTCATCTCAACTATACTATACTGTACTCTACTATACTATCTGATTAGGAAACCAATGCATTCTTTATTTTAACTTTACTTTATTGCAACTGTGATGATGTCAAACTCACAAGTCATTCTTCCAAATCGTTTTGATCACGAGTGTAATTCTCACAAGTCTCGTAGATTAAGGTGGGAGTTCTTACATTTTGTTCTTAATATAAATCGTGCTAATCATCTCATGTATAAACATTGTGTGATTTTCACTTTACAAATTGAAATCAAAGGGTGACATTCTGCATCTCTTGTCTTTTGGGTGGCATTAAATTGCCATTTAACAGACTTGAATGGAGACTGGCTCTGGTGTCTGTGGGAGCTACATGGTTAGCCCAGGTTGAGTCTCACCCACTGCAACAGCTAGGCTACAGCTGTTTCATCTCAATGTGAAGATAGTTAGACTCTTCTAACTGTCTTGAGCCGCTGAGTTAGAGCATTGTGTAGAGGTTATCTAGTTATATTTTATTTGTAGTGTTTCTGACAAGAACGTGACTGATAAAACAATGGCCCTGCTGATACAGTGAGAAGTTTAACCTGAAATCAAAGTTGTTCCTCCTATAGCTCTAGTTCTTCTAGTTCTAGTCGATAGCACCTCAAAGCTCTAGTGCCTCAACACTTCAAAACAGACATGGAAATAATGACTTTGTCCCCCACCACCAGCACACAAGCCCGTTCTGCAGGACTCCTTCTCTGTCTCCCTCAACTCCCTCAAGCTCCCATGGAGCTAAATGCTTATCAACAGAGAGCTGATATGGCCTTTTGGTTCCTCTCTCTCTCTCTCTCACACACACACACACACACACACACACACACACACACACACACACACACACACACACACACACACACACTATCCCTTACTCTCTGATCTCTCCCCTTCCCCATCACAAAATATGCTTCCGTGCACTGTGATTATGACAGCTGTTTTCTCACAGGAAAGGACGTGTGTGTGTGTGTGTATGTGTGTGTGTGTGTGGGGGGGTTCTTGCTGTACTGATGCAGAGGAACAGCTTGTTCACGGCCTCGCCCACATTTCCCTCTGCACAAATACCTGCCAGCTTCACAATAAAGTCACTCCCTGTCCAGGTGATCCTGATCACATATATACTGAGGTCCAGAACCAGGAGGAGGAGGAAGGAGGAGGTCCAGAACCAGGAGGAGGAGGGAGGAGGAAAGGTCTGAGACACTGGACAGTGTTGAGTTTGACCTGATCATGTTGAAGCTTCACTGATGTTCAGAAGCAGCTTCATTAACACTTTAGACTCCACCCCAAAATAATAATAGTGTGACCCAGTGCTCAATTTGCCGTGTTCTATTGTTGCAAAAAAGGGAGAAAAAGCTGTGGTTTAGAGAAACAGCTGATCATTTTGAAACGTTTTCGCTCTCGACTCAAGGCTTAACCAAGGTGTGAGAGTCCAACATAATAGGCCAATGTCATCAGAAAAAGCCCCACACACTGAGAAAAACTATTGAGGCTCTGGATGCAAAAAAATTGATAATTTATTTATTTACCATCATCAGCATGTTTTTCATGTTGGCAACAACCAGCCTGCCGGCAGTAGCCAATAGGGATGAGGCTTACAGCAGGAATCAATCAGCCAATCAAGACACATTGTGGCCAGGAGGCCTAGAAGGAAAAGCACAAAACCCACACACAAAAATATACATAGCTAACCATGATTAGAAATAGATCAAACTTATTAAACTATCTATCTACCAGGAAGAAATGCATTGTACAAATAGCTGCCTATCTGGATCATCCCAGAGTCTGTGAATTTTACTACATTGATTTTATTTCTCTACCAGCTTATTTTGCCACCAAATAAACTTGATCACTTGATCACTTTTCACTTAAAATCTGTCATTTATAATTATTTCATTACTCTGCAATCAGGCACAACCTGATACCATTGAATAATATAAGATTTTACATCATTAGAATATTGATTGTCAATTTATTTATTTTTAAATGTGTTTTTCTTCCATTTCTTTCCCCACAAACACAATTAGGACCAGTTGGAGACATCAATTTAATCATCTTTATTCAAAGAGAATGTCACAAAGGCAAAATAACAGTTTATTTTATTACGAAAAAGGGATCAACCGTGCCACATCTAAAATAAGTATGAATGAACTTTACGCTCACTATAACTTTTTCCAACACTTCATTTCCAAACAGGCTCACCAGCAACAGTGCAATGAAAACAAGTCCCTTCGTGCAGCAGAACCTATACATTTGTTTTATGTGTAACCATTGCAGTGTTGGCCATGTTGTATATTATGCATTTAATGAAATCCAAGTTTTCCTTCACTAATTAGCTTAATATATATTCTCTTAGATTGTCTGCGGTTTAGCTTTGCAGTGTTGCTCGTCGACACAAAAAACAAGCAGTAATATGTTGGGATTTCAATACAGAACCCTTGGTGCTCTCTCTCTCTGCTGCAGAAGCACCAGCGGCCCCCCATTCCACGCATTCCAGGATTTCCCAGAAAGCATTGCAAGCAAGCCTAAACAAGTCACGTTCTTCACTCTGAGAATTTCACACAGTCAAGTGACTGAGGTTCTGAACGCTGCCTGAGCTGCTGCTGTGCCTCTTCCCCCTCCGATGTGCAAATACACACCTTCACCTCTGACTCACTCCTTACAGTATTCACCAACTATTTTTACTGCCAGACAGTAAAGAGGCTTTACAAACAGACTGAGCAAACACGCGTTACACCTGAAACACTGTCGTGCTGCTGCACAACTCAACAACATGTGTGACCATGGTTCAAGCTTTTTTTTTTTTTTTTTTTTTTTTTTTTACAATTACTTCTGTCCAATTGTGGCAGCTTATATCAGGAGTTGGACTGTGGTTAAACATTTCCACCCACAAAGGTCTGCTGACAGTCATCAAAACAAACAACCTTCTCGTCCTGCTCTTACTATAGGGTTCATGCACGAGGCACACACAGGAGCAGTGACATTTAATCTCAACACTGAAAGAGAGAGAGGGAGAGAGAGAGAGAGAGAGGGAGAGAGAGAGAGAGGGAGAGAGAGAGAGAGAGAGAGGGGGGGGGGGGGGGGGTTTGCTGCACATTCCTTCCAAACTTCCCCTCCCCCATCGACCTGCTACCACTGAGGAGGATGCTCAAAAACACATTCACATCAACTCTCTCCATTTTCTGCATTTTGATCTGCTCAGTTTTTTCCTTCTACACACTGGCACACATTGTGTCGTATGACAACAACAACAACAACATACGGGTTAAGAAAAGCATGACGTGATTCAACTTTACTAAGGAAACAACAAAGAATTCAACATAAACAACTGAGAAAAACTGAAAATACATGCATTGAGGATCTAAAATCTATAGATTTCTCTTTCCACTTTCCACTTAAAAAATGATTCGATCGCTTTGCTCATCTGATGTTCAGTAAGAATCTGCACTTTACGTCAGCATTTTTACACTTCACCACTTTTGCCACTGTTTTCATGACTAATAAAGTATTTTTGAATTGAATTGATGCATCGGTATATAAAATGGAGATTGATCTACTTCCAGCCAGTGAGGCATCACAACCGCAAAGATCAATAATAGCCTACTTTTGCAATATTTCCCTCCTTATAAGACCATATTTCCATAATGAGTATATGATGCTGCCTACTATATGATGCAGATTTATGTCAGCCTAAACATGTGCATCAAATGTATAGAAAATAAAACTGGGTGGGTTTTAGGTGGGTCTTCCCTGTACTACATTGCTGCTATTACAGTCCACTTCTATTCAAATGTCTGCATTTAAAGAGATACTCAACAGCCTTTTTACGTCAGCTCAGACTGATCTGAGGCCAAATGCTATGACAATACTATTGCACTGCTAGAATGGATGGTACAGTAGTGCAACATTGTCAAAGCAGCTGACCTCAGCAGGTGTCAGCACGTGGACATGGGGACAGCCATTCTTCATTGCCAAAACTAAAAATTACATTTACATAAGCAACGATACTATTGGTCGACACACATTGGAGGACATTCCCAAGTAAGGGCAATTGTGCTAATAATTGCTGGAAGGCACATTAAGTTTGGTTTTTGTTTAAATGAATATGGCTGTTGTTCAATATGGGCCAAATGCGAAAAAATTAATTTGAAGCCGGTTCCTAAAACCGTGGCAATCATTTCAACATCTTTGCATGGAGGAAATGTACTATGAAGGGAGAGCAAGTCACACACAACAGTTCATTTTGCAGTATTCCATATTAAGCAGAGGTATTTCCTACTCACATAAGCACAGATACAATGTGCAAACACTTTTATAGGCACATATAGATATATAAAAGAATATAAAAAAAATAATGAAATGAAAAGTTTCTAAATATCAAACAATTTACAATAAATAGCAGTCTAATGATACACTGATGCAGAAAACAATTAAATTAACATCAAAGACAAAATGTATATAAAAATGTATAGGGTGCCTGAGCCTTTTGCACACATACACACATGCAAGTAGACGTTTGATGGGAACCTTGATATGTGTGGCCTTACATGTGAAGGGTGAGGCTACAGGCAGAGGGAGGGAGGTGTGGGTCTCCAGGGTGAGGCTACAGGCCTACAGAGGGAGGGAGGTGTGGGTCTCCAGGGTGAGGCTACAGGCCTACAGAGGGAGGGAGGTGTGGGTCTCCAGGGTGAGGCTACAGGCCTACAGAGGGAGGGAGGTGTGGGTCTCCGTTTCATCAGCCAATGCCCTTTTAATATTGCACTGCTCATCTCAATGTCCAGTAGTGCAACAGAAAAAGGGCAGTGGACAACAACATGGACACCATCAACTTCCAGGGCAGATTACTGGCTCAACTATCCAAACAGAGTATGATCCCTTTACACTGCAGTGGGCCCAAATTGCAACTCAGTCACAACACTATAATAGCCTAAAGTGGATTATAAACCTATAATGTTATTTGCAAAAGTGGGAAATTATTTGATCTAATAAAAAACGACTAGTTCTAAAGTTAGATCACAGAAATATGGCTTCAGTGTTGGAAGATTTCACAATCCAGTTCAGTTGAGTTATAAAGTTTGCAAACTGCTGACAAACAGTAGGCCTATCAATAATGCACTTTCCCTCTGCACACCATCTCTATAGCTGCAGTTTTCACAGACAGATTGAATGCACTATATAGCCTAATAATTGTGCTGTTGTGGGTAACAAAATGTGAAACAATACAGTATAATAATAGCCTATAAACAGTGGAGTTGAATCAACTTCCTAAATTAAACAGTTAACTCTCACCCTATAGGGGGAGAGTGGGACTTTCCCAGCATGTGGGCCCATACTATTCTTTTCCAGTGAATGACATGCATTCTAATTTTGGGGAGGGGGGAAATGGGAGGTTCGAGATACTCTTTTCAAAGGGCTGTAGGCTGAGCCCAGCCACCCACCATACCTACTTATTATCAAAGGCATTTTATCACTTAAGTATGACTTCTTAACTCGGCATCCAATTTGTCATTATTAAAAAAAACAAAAAGCACAGGTTCTGACTAAATAAATTAGAGCTAATTTGCATATCCAATGTTGAAGGGGGGAGGGGGTGACTTCTGTCTCTGTCGAGCACAAAAAAGTTGCTTTTCTCTATTTCAGTTAGGCTACTAACACTATAGCAATAAAACACAACTCCTAAAACATGAGCAAAAGTAGCCTACGTTATGCAACTTTGCACAATTATTGTTTTTGCTATAACATTAAGGCCTACCATGCGGATGATTACATAAAGAGGGGAGAAAAGTACATTGGAAATCTCTGGATAACGAGGTAGGCTTTCTTGGGCCTGGTCCCATATGGTTACTATAAACACAGAGATATTCCCCGTTTTTTCTTTTCTCCGCCATACGTTGGCTCTATCGATATAGGCCTGTAAGCCTCCTGAACACTAGAAGCACTGAACATTCGTGCCAGCTCACACAAGCCGATCGGACATTACCATGCTGACGACTTGTTAGATTGCATAAGAGACTAGTTTACACCGTTCAAACCACGACCGTGGATCATGCTTTCCCTTCGAGGCCCGCTAACGTTAATATTATACACTAGAATAAGATCACAGTATAAATGCAGGACGCGTTTATCTCCTAACGCATTTAATCGTATAGTGATCAAGTTTGGAAGCGAGCTCCCAGATGCGCAGCGCGCATCGACTTCACTCTTATTATTGGCGTT
This sequence comes from Poromitra crassiceps, assembly GCF_964638095.1. NCBI lineage: Eukaryota > Metazoa > Chordata > Actinopteri > Beryciformes > Melamphaidae > Poromitra > Poromitra crassiceps. Next base: position 17,261,867 of record NC_139638.1, read on the forward strand.
TTCCCCTCCTCAAGTCGCATAAATAAACACTTAAATCGCCACATCTCTACATTTACAACTTCCAAGTTTGTACCGAGCTCCTGGCAATTACGCAAAATGCAACTCACAGCGCGGACAACCCAGCACCCCCCCCCCCCCTCCTCCCTCCAAATGCATGAATAGTCTCTCTAGCCAAGGGAGGGACAATCCGTTATAGGAAAAAAAGAGAGAGAGAGCAGAAACAAAAGTTGTCCATAAAACAAAGAAAATCAACCCTCTCCACAAACCACACTCAACGGTCCGCCGCGTTGGGAAGTCACGCCGCCGTGCGTAAAGGAGGGAAACGGCTAAAAAAGCACATCGGTGGTGGAGCTTGAAGATCGGGGAAAAAAATGGCAAGTCTTCCATGAGCCACACGGCCTCCCAGATCCAGACTCCATCTTTGACTACTTGACATTCAGAGCCTGCCGGAGCAAATTCCTCGTTTGCATGCCTCGCACTGATTGGCCTCTTCTTGCGCTAGTCTTTGCTATATGAGGAGCCATTGGTGCGCTTTCGGCGTGTTCAACATTTCCACCGCAGACGCGATTGGCTGCGCACAGGGACGCGTCACAGCCCCACAACGAATACCTGATTAAACTGTCTCCCCATTCACAAATTTCTCTCATCATCCGTTTCAGCTTTGTATCCATCTGGTTTTCACGCAACAATTTAGTGTGCGTTTATAAAAGGGCTATGCCTATAATTAGCCTGTTGGCCGCTGCAGGAAGAGTAACGCTATTTCATTAGCCTATAGTTCAAACTACAGACTAAACCAGTAGTTCATAAATGTAGGCTAAATGGCAAATGGAATGGAATCAATGTGTTTTTAATACTCTAGTCTAGCCTATGTAGCGGCGGTTATTATAGCACTGATAACGCTGCATAATGTAATGCAATGAGCAAAATGATCGACTTGATCTGTTCTCCAGCCTATAGGCTACCTATGCTACATGCCGCGTGTATTGGCTTTGCTGTTATAGTGGGTGTGATGTATGGGCGCCTATAGGACAGCTGACAGTTGCTAATACAAAAATAAAAAAAAGACACCAAAGTAAAGTCAAATATCACCATAATGGGTAAGCGGATGCATGATTGGAGTGCATCACATATATAGGCTATATAGGCGCCTGGTGAGGATCACAAGGATCGATTGGACATTGGCGCCTGTGTGGACACGGGTGGAGTCAGTGGGACAGTCACTGGTGGAGGCGGTCCCAGTGGGCGCTCTGAGCCCCCTTGCGAAGCTTTTGATTGACGCACAGAGAGAAGTAGCGGGCTGTGAAATTTGGCATTCCTGGCCAGAGGAGCTGAAATAATGGCATTATCCAGTGGGAGAGGGCCCACTCTTTACTCCCCACACACCCACCCACTTCAGCCCACTCAGAAGAGATCTGATTGTGCAGCCAGTCGGCAAAAAATGTTTGATGTAAAGGCGGGCCATGGTGGATCCGGTGATGAGTTTAGGAGCAGTTATGTCCCCTTTGCCTCTCTTGTCTTTCCATTGACTCTCATTAATTGGACTGAATTTGTTTGATCAGACGTTGATTTTTTTTAGTGTGAACACAAAAGCATGAAAAAAGTTTTCCTAAATCTGATTAAAATTGCCTTTGTAGCTACCTATAAATATATAGGCTATAATAGGCTATATACATCTCATATCTTAGTAATTGGTCTGCATAAGTCTTTGTTGACTCCAGTTGAACTGAGGCAGTCCAGGAGCAGAAAACCATGACTTTAAATGGATGTATCTCAAATTAAAAACGAATATGATTGTAACGAGAAAAGATTCTGAGGATTATTGTTTAGCCTTTCCTCAGTCCAAAGAATAGCAAAAATATGTTGATAACTTGGAAATTAACTTTAGTAAAATGATCAGTCTATATCAAATAAAAAGCTGCAGCTATTTTGCACATACGTTTCATTTTACTGTTACAAGTGAAATTGAGATACAATGATGATGAAAGGAAAGGTTTCAGAGGTGTTATTGAACAGAAATACATATTTAAAATCTCATGTCAGATAAAATACATGAGAATCTGACAGATCATTCACAATTTCCTATACATGTTCAGATTTAGAAATGTTCACAGTCCCAGAAGAAACATTATAGAATTGTTTACTTTATACACACAGTTTGGTTGTTTTCCCTGTCCACCAACACTTGTTTTCTGTAAATATTCCACTATATAGACACAACAGGCATGATCATTGTTGTACAATAACACTTGTTTGGAAGATGATTTAATCTTTGTATATTAATATGGGTTTAGTGACTTTCAAACAGAGTTAACTAATGAAAAGCACGTTCACAGTGGGAATTACATTTTGTTAAAGTCACTCCATCTGCTCTGGGTAAATAAAATCAACCAACTTTAAGAAGCAATGAGGATTATGTTCATATTTTCTACCAGATTTGTGCAATAAAAACATCAAGTAAATTATGTATTTGCCATCTTAAGTGAAACACCATCTGATAAAAGGAGGCTATATAGGCCTATAGGCTTATTGTTTCCATTAAACAATTTTTGCTTCTTAATTTATAGATATTTTCAAATCAGTTTCCTTTACACTTATTATCATGTGGTTTATATGTATATAAAAATATTTAATAAAATTGTATTCAACTCAAATTAAAGATAATTACACCCATGAATACATTGAAATGACACTGCTTGAATTACTTGAAATTAATTCATATCAAAATGTTGAAATTAATCAATGATTAATTTTGAGATTTGTCTTTACTCAAAGATGTCTGCACTGGGGGAAAAAGCACTAAAATAATTTAATAAGATATTTCAAACTATGTTTTCTGAGCTGAATGTAATATTCAGCTCTTTATGTAATTTTAAAACCCAAATTCAAATTGAAACATTTATAAACACTGAATAAACAGTCATTCCAAATGACAGTAAATTACTTTTACTATCATTGAAATTTCAACTTCCTATAACTGTAAATGAGCATCCAGTCTAAATAGCAATGCACATAAGCAATAATGCAATTTCTTAAGAGTTCTGATAAGGGAATATTGTAATTTCATCGACAAAAAAGAAAAGAAAAATCTTAATAGTATTTGGAGGAATTAAACAATTCTTTTTTTGTTCGATTCTGCAAGTATTTGTGGTTCATTGTGGTTGTAATGCGATGTTTGTGTAAGTATCTGTAAGAGTGGCAACACAGAGACACTAACTTGGATGTATTTCATCTTGGAAAATAAAGGCTATAGATCAGAAAAAAGAGAAAAGTCGACACAGTTTCTGTTGCCCCCCACATGTTAATATAGACCATATGATTTTGATTTGATAGAGCAATAGAGTATATATAAAATGTAGCCTACCTTTTTTGGTAACAGACAAGAAAAAACAGTGAAGCCAAAAACAATTGAGTTGCATGTTTTGGAAATGTTTATTGTGAACGCACCCTGGGGGGAAGGTGTAACAAACAGCTTCTGAATGGCCTGTGAGCTGTGAGGTGTCGTGTGGGCTGCCTGCCTGCCTGCCTGCGAACAAGGAACCTTTTAAACATGGCCGTTATTGTTCCCTCTCCTTCCAACCTCCCATCCTCCCAAAATGTACCTCCTTTCTTCCTTTGACCTCTGACCTCTCCCAACCCCCACACGCACACACATACACCACCATCCTACCCTACCCCACCTCCCCCTCTCTCTCTCTCTCTCTCTCTCTCCCCCTCTCTCTCTCTCTCTCTCTCCCTCTCTCCAGATTCCCTCTCATCGGGAGAAGACCAAACAACTATGACGGAATTGTCATTGATCATTTCCCACCCAAAAAGCTTAATGGCTTAGTCCCCCCCCCCCCCCCCCCCCCCCCCTTCCTTCTTCTTGTGACTGCGTGGGTGTGCAAGAGAGGTGTGGGGGTGGGGAGTGCGTTTCCTGCCTATCTTTTCCATGAAGTAGGAGACCCCACCTCGAGCACCGAGCCCCTCTACTACTACACCCTCCCCCCCTTTGCCTCCCTCTTGAAACAGACTCTATGGACTGCATGCATGACATTCCAGCTGTGTGGGTGGCACAGCCCTTTTTTTAACAGCGTCTCCAACAGCACACAGCTAGGGCTCCTAAAGCACAACACCACCACCAGGAGAACCTCGCCCCACCTTCTATCTTCAGACGCATTCCCACCAGCCGCCCGGGTGGTGCTTCTGCTTCCCTTCTGCAGCTCCTCTCTGCCACTGACGCTTAATGGGACATGTTTCTATTTTTTGCTATTGAATTGTCCAGGAGTTCATAGGGAGGGACGTGTAAAGCAACAATAACTGAAGGAGACATTCCTTCCTTCCTTCCTTCCTTCCTTCCTTTTTAAAACAATAAGAATGTAAATTGTATTTAAATTGTTGTAATTGTATTGTGCTTTTATAATCATGTTTTTGCAGATAATTGATGTTTTCACACTAATCTGTGAACGTTTGATATAATTGCAGAGATATTGATATTGATATTATTGCGACCATATTTCCCAACCAACAAAGTGATCAGAGCAGCTGAAATAAACCAATGCAAGAACGAAACAATGTCCACTTCCTCAAACCTCCACACTCCTCCTCCTCCTCCTCCTCCTCCTCCTCCTCCACACTCCTCCTCCTCCTCCTCCTCCACACTCCTCCTCCTCCTCCTCCTCCTCCTCCTCCTCCTCCTCCTCCAGGCCGCCATTAAATCAATCACTCATGATCCCAGAGGATCATTGTTGAAGTTTATTGAAGCTTGAAATCAGGATCTGCTCGTGTGAAGAATGGATCTCTAACCACAAACTAACAATAAACTTCATCCGTGTAACTCTAACTCGCACAGCAGCCCAACAGATTGTTTTTGCGTCCACTGGACGAGTGCTGGAGCGAACCTGCTGGAGCGAACCTGCTGGAGCGAACCTGCTGGAGCAGAGCAGAGTCCAAAAGGAGGAAAACTCAACTCCATTAACTGAACTTCAGAGGAATTCCTCACTTTACATACGGAATGCACTGCAGGTCAAAGGGCAAAGGGCCAGAGGGGAATCCACCCGCGCCCAGGCAGGCAGGCCTTATTTAAACAAGCCCGGAATGCCTGGCTAGGAGAGAGGAGGAGGGGAGGAGGGGAGAAGGAGGCTAGGAGAGAGGAGAAGGAGGCTAGGAGAGAGGAGAAGGAGGCTAGGAGAGAGGAGAAGGAGTCTGGAATGCCTGGCTAGGAGAGAGGAGAAGGGGAGGAGGGGAGAAGGAGGCTAGGAGAGAGGAGAAGGGGAGGAGGGGAGAAGGAGCCTAGGAGAGAGGAGAAGGAGTCTGGAATGCCTGGCTAGGAGAGAGGAGACGGGGAGGAGGGGAGAAGGAGGCTAGGAGAGAGGAGAAGGAGGCTAGGAGAGAGGAGAAGGAGTCTGGAATGCCTGGCTAGGAGAGAGGAGAAGGGGAGGAGGGGAGAAGGAGGCTAGGAGAGAGGAGAAGGGGAGGAGGGGAGAAGGAGCCTAGGAGAGAGGAGAAGGAGTCTGGAATGCCTGGCTAGGAGAGAGGAGAAGGAGTCTAGGAGAGAGGAGAAGGAGTCTGGAATGCCTGGCTAGGAGAGAGGAGAAGGAGGCTAGGAGAGAGGAGAAGGAGGCTAGGAGAGAGGAGAAGGAGGCTAGGAGAGAGGAGAAGGAGTCTAGGAGAGAGGAGAAGGAGTCTGGAATGCCTGGCTAGGAGAGAGGAGAAGGAGGCTAGGAGAGAGGAGAAGGAGGCTAGGAGAGAGGAGAAGGAGTCTGGAATGCCTGGCTAGGAGAGAGGAGAAGGAGGCTAGGAGAGAGGAGAAGGAGGCTAGGAGAGAGGAGAAGGGGAGAAGGAGGCTAGGAGAGAGGAGAAGGGGAGAAGGAGGCTAGGAGAGAGGAGAAGGAGGCTAGGAGAGAGGAGAAGGGGAGAAGGAGGCTAGGAGAGAGGAGAAGGAGGCTAGGAGAGAGGAGAAGGAGGCTAGGAGAGAGGAGAAGGAGGCTAGGAGAGAGGAGAAGGGGAGAAGGGGAAGAGGAGGCTAGGAGAGAGGAGAAGGGGAGAAGGGGAAGAGGAGGCTAGGAGAGAGGAGAAGGGGAGAAGGAGGCTAGGAGAGAGGAGGAGCCGCGCCTGCATTAATATGGGCATGAGCTGGGGCCATGGCCAGCCTGCAGGCACATTCAAGCCTCTTACCTGCAACTGACTTCACGTGTGACTGAATCTGAACTTCCTTATGAGCTTTTGCCAAATACATATTTGCTTATTACTGCTTTGAGGCGATAGACGTGTGCAGCAACGATAGAAGTATCAGCATTCTCTATGTCTTGGCCAGGTAGTGGATACAAAGTATACAGTTAAATGCAAAATAGTTCCATCAACAGGGTTCCCACACCTTCTTAAACATCACATTTCTTTCTGTATGGTTGTGTATGTTTTATATTTTGAAAAAAATAAAATAAAGTGTTGTCTAAAAAACATCAAATTCAAGGACCCAACATAGTTAGAGACATGGATCAAGGTTAATTACAACACTGAGGATTTTTATGAGAACTAGCACGCTTCACAGAAACTATTTATTACTGTTACAACACTGTTGCAGGCTTTGCAGGAGATCGGCCTTTTTCACCGCAGCCATTTTGTGTCTAAAAGGCAGGGTAAACACAGACGCAACCAAAACATTAATGAGGGTTTCCAACTTCCAATCCATTTAGGTGTTCCAGTGCAGGGGCCCTCATTAATGTTTTGGTTGCACCTGTGTTTAGCCTGCCTTTTAGACACAAAATGGCCACTGTGAAAAATGCCCATTACAAAGAGAGGGAGGCTTGAATGTGTGAACACTTGCTATGTTGGCAGACTCCTGTATGATCTCTTAAAAGACCGATTTTCAACCAGTTTTGGTGTCATTACAAAATCAGTACGTAGAAAACTGTAAGCAGTTTTGCAGGCATTCATTTAGTTTGATAGTTATTGAGTGGGTTAAGTTGTGAACCAGTGATGTCATTTGTGCATGAATGACATCACTGGGCCACAACTTAACTCAGAATCAATGAATGAATGAACCTGATGATGACGTGCATCTGCGAAACACGTTGTTCGTTCTACCTGTTGCAAATAAATCGTGTATTTTTGAAAGTCGGTGTTCCTGAGGATTTGTGGAGTGTGCGGTCCCGCTCTATGGACTTGTTCCTGATAAGTTTGTTTTTATCTAGTATTTTAACTCAAATCAACTCTCAGTCAAACTAAATGAATGCCTGTAAAACGGCTTACAGTTTTCTGATACTGATTTTCGAATGATGCAAAACTGGTTGGTGTTCCTTTAACTTCTGTAACACAGCACAATGAAACTGTTTTGTGTAGGTTGAAATCTATCAATTCAAGCACTTTCAATGACCTATGTCTATGTCTATTTTCAAAATATTTCAAGCCCCCCTCCCCCCCCCCCTCAAATTCACAAATGTTCAAGGATTTCTAGGACCCATGTGAACCTGGTTCCAATTCCACTTTGCCACACATGAGGCTGGGAATAGATGTGTGCAGCAATGTTAGAAGAGTATCATTCAGCAGTATTTAAATGTCTTGTCCAGGCATTGGATAAAAAGTACAGTTAAATGCTAAACAGTGCCTTCACACAGGATTAATGCTCTTTTAGTGTTTTTTTCCCCATTTCAGTCACATAAATTATGAAACATAACCTTCCTCTATCCTGGGAAATATATGCCATCATATAACAAATCGAGTAAGTCTTGTCTTATTTTGATAGTGAAAATCAAAGAGTTCTTGCCCCTCAATGACGAAACCTAAAATGATCAGTGTTGCAGCCTGCAGTGGTTGTTTTGGGCTGCCCTATCACCTGCCTGTCTGTAATCTCAGGATCAATAAGACAGGAATCTTAGGACCTCCTCTAAATACAAAAGCCCCGCATTTCAAATGTGGGCCACCCTCTCCATTTTTAGGACCATCTCGCCAAAATGTTTTACAAATGACATGTTACAATCCCCATGGCCCTGGTGGAATTCTGTCCACTTCAGGAGCTACAAAGCTGCAAAGAACTCATTGGCCGGTCTGGCCAATAGGTGAAGAGGGGCGGACCCTGCCTGCCTTGACCTCACCGACCTCCCCCACCCCCCAGTGTCCTGTTCCTCATCCCTCTTCCAGGCAGTCAGTCAGTCAGTCAGTCAGTCAGTCAGTCAGTCAGTCAGTCAGTCAGTCAGTCAGCCAGTTTAGTCACTATGGTCTGTAGTCTGTCTATCTGTCTGACGGTCTGTATGTCTCACACCCAATGCCTTTTAGCTCAGTACCATCAGCAATCTGAGAGGGGGGGGGGGGGGTGCCATGAAAAATGGACTATTCCATGTAATAACATTTCAGAAATATATGTTTTAGGGGGGGGGCGGGGTGAAATTCCCCTTATAAGCATGAAAATGTGACTTGCACCTAATTTCAATTGACGAAAATGGCAACAAATATCAAAGTAAATTGATTGTATTAAAATAAGAGGCTATATGCACATATCCATAACAGTGTCATCCCCCTCTCTCTGTCATATATACATTATTCTTGACTATATTCATTTGAGTTCCATGCACACGTATTCACAATTGTCCCTTATAACAGGCCTGTCTTCCAGACCAGAGGGGCAACTGAAAAGGATGAAATAGACAAAAGGCTTCAACACCCGGTGGTGATCATGAGAGACTGTTATTCCTATTCTGCAGCAGCCATTGGACAAAGCGCTTGACTCAGCATCTTTGGCCTGCTGTCATTGAAGCCGCCATTTTCACATGGAGGCTCAGAAGACTTCTCCATGATGGCCTACAGGAATCAATTACACGCTTTAATGAGAGGATGTCTTTCATTTGAAGGGACTTCCTGATAAATGAGATTTTTGTGAATTGGCCCATGAGAAGACCACATCCCATAGATGGTTCACTGTGAAAATATGGGTTTTGCAGCTTTGAAGGTTGTATTAATTTGAGTAATTAATTAGGCTAACTGAATGTTACTAAAACAGGTTCATCTGAACAATAGCCGTATCATTTTGGTTGTGATAAATAATAATAAGCCATGAACTGATCAGTTATGCAGCATGCACCAGCTGTGGTACTGGCTACACAGTGCTTCAGTGTGGTGTGTTTGAGGACCGACAGAGGCTTCTCATGTTGCTCTCTGTTTTCCAGTGATTTGGACTGTGTCGCCATCTGCTGGAGACTGTTGGAATGGACATACCATTTGATGCAAATAGCCAGTGGAGATGTCATGTTTTAGTTATACTGTAGTGGATCCATCTGTAGCACAAACCGTGTCAGCTGTTTCGGTGCTTTGAGTAAGGACATTTTTGAGCTATATTTTGAACACTTTCATGTCATTAAATGGAAGTAAAAAACATAATTTCTAAATCCATCCTTCTTTCCTAGATGTCTGTCAAATCAACATTAGGCTACTTCATATTTTGTGATTATATTTTCTTTTAAATGTATGATGCCCCCCTCTCCCCAAAATCGTATGTATTTATGTAAGGATATTTATGTAGCCTAAGCAAATTGAAATTACATAAATATCATTCAAATATCATCCCCCTGGTTTCCACTCTAACAATAGCTACTATGAAATGATGCTGATAACTTGATGCTGTCTCTGGCCCTGTCTTGCAGGACTCAGGAGTCTGGTGTTGGGGTAGTTAGGCTGATTGGGTGCACCTGGAACTGCTGCACTCATTGGGCTTAAGAAGACCTTCAGACCTCTCTCTCCCTCCTCGCAGATGAGTTATACAAGTAAAAGTTGAAACAACAATTTATTCACTGAAACTAAGACGACAACACAAACTACATGAAACAAAGACAGGGCCAGGAGAGCGGGAGGGTCGTCACAAAAGCTCAAATCTTATTAGATGGGAGACCCTGGGACATCTTATGAAATATGGGTCCATGGTCTAATTTGTGTCAGTCTACCTTATTGCCATCCAGGTGATTCTGGAATTGTTTTTTCCATTTTAATTGCAGTCTCTGGCAAATTTCTTCACTTCACGCAAGATTTGCTTTATACAATATATTCACACCTATGGCAGTTTAGATTCTTTAAACCATCTGCCCTACATGTGTTTTGACTGTGGGAGGACACCAGGCATGGGCAGAACATAAACGGACCGGGCCGAGATTTAAACCCATGGCCTCCTTGATGTGGCAGCACTAACCACTGAGACACTGCATCATATCTGTCCTGTAATATGTGACTTTGTCAGGACATTTATATATTCTACTGGAAGCCTTAACTGGACTTGCATTTCCCCACAAATGTACTCCAAATGTCAGTTACTGTAGCGTCCAGGGTTCCCCCACATTTTCACCAATGAAATTCCCATGACTTCTCCATGACCCCTTTCATGTCCACATTTTGAATGAGACTGAATTAAACACTAAGTAACAGTTTGTTTTTCCACTTTAAAAATAAAGTATTATTATTTTAACTCTGCCACACAAAAAAGTCAGCAACCAACCAGCCACAGCTTTTTGTGACATTTGACATAATCAATTTCACAAATACAATTTCACAACCTTTCCAAAACATTCCCCCTTTTACTGTATACTTTTGGTACACTTTAGATTAGGGAACACATTAATTATCGGTTTTCACTCAATATCTTATTTCCCTCAATAATAGCCCCATACTGAACAAAGCCGATAAAGAGGCCGAACATGCAAACTCCACACAGAAAGGCCCTTTCTCACTGTAGCCCACCTGGGCACTGAAGGCATGGGGAGACATACCCCCAGTACCAACAGCGTCCCATGCTGGAATCGAACCCACAACCTTCTTGCTGTGAGGTGAGTGTAAGGGCAAGAATGCCATTATAGTTGTAGAATACAATAGTGCAGAACAAGGTACTAATAAGTGGTTTGTATCATGACTAATATTGAACCAATACACTAGGCCATTGGTTCTCAAATGGGGGTCCGTGGCACTTTGCAAGGGGGTCCACGAAAAGTTTTCAGAAAAATAAAAATAAAAACTTTTTTTTTTTTGCAAAAGCTTCATAGTTCAACGAAAATATTTTATTCTTTAAATCTAAAATGGTTCATGGATTATATTCTAATCTAACAAACCTATCAATTTAAAAGTCAAGCACGTTACCGTGGATACAATTAAGCTTAGCCCAAAATCACAAATCAGAATGAGGGGGTCCCCGGTAGATTTTCTATCTTGTAAGGGCTCCTTGGCTGAAAAACATTTGAGAACCTCTACACTAGGCTACTAGAATGCATGTTAATGAGCAATGCAGTCAATATCAGCCGATATCGATGTTTGGCTGATACAGTACATCTTTTTCCAGGGATGTGGGAACCTTGTATGACCCAATGAAATTTATACTATTCTATCCATAACAAGCAATACTCTAAGTTGAGTTTCAGAAATGTGGGCTAAAATAGACCCCACTCTTGGTCTGATAGGATTCTAAATACATCTGCAGTAGACCTCACTGTTTGTACAGGACGACATTTTTTAGCATCTTGTAACTTTGACACTCTTTTTGCAAACAGTTACACATTGTGAGATCTATGCATATGGCTGCTTCGGGTTATTTGCTGCAGAATACTGACAATATGAAAAGGACTTGGACAAAATAATAAACATAAATGTTTTTGCATATGACCCAATGAAGAACAAAACCCACACAGACACTGGTAGTACAGTTAGAGTCATGTTTATTTACAGCTGAATCCTGAACGAGTAGGGAAAGGGAAGGGGCACAGGGAGGAAGGGGTTAAAAGCTTCAGGATCCTTGTTTCACTACACAGTTCTTAATTTATTTATTCACCTTTTTTCTATACAGAATCCATTCAGCTGTAATATCAATGCACCAACAGAGCTAGAGAGAGCCCTCTGCTGGAGGGGAGAAGAGGTGGAAAGAAAAGTATAAAATGGAAAAAAAACCTAAAAGTAAAGCACTAGGAAAACAAAAACAAAAACAAAACAAAAAAACTCCCCAAAAAACTTTACAAACAAGGGGATAAAAAGAAAGCCATCTTCCATAAAAAAAAATGAAAACAGACATTTTTTAAAATTGTTATCGCCACGATCGTCATCGGTTATTTATATACGTATATATATACATATATATGTATATATAAACATGTATATATTTTTTCTTGCCATGTCCATCGAGAGGCGGGAGGACAGGGTCAGGGGTCGGGGGGGGGTGTGGTTCCATGATGTCCGAGTTGAGGCGACTGGCCTGACGGGCGAGTCGAGCGTCCCGAGCTGACAAGTGTCCAGGCTCAATTCAGCCTTAGTGAAATCAGTCGGGCCCGTCTCGGAGGTGGTCAGTGCCGACCCGTCTCGTCGGAGGTGGTCAGTCAGTGCTGACCCGTCTCAGTCTTTCGGACCTGTAAGCCTTTTGTCCATTTGACGTCCCCTCCGTTTAGCCTCGCTCCTACGTCCAGTGCCTTGGTTGTAGGCCGGCAGTCTCAAAACTGCAGTAGCCCCGTTAAACGCAGTCCCAGAATTGACACCACTGTACACATAACATGCACGGCCAGATAGCGTGAAAAATAAGACAAAGAATAAAAAAAGAGAAGCCAGCAAAACTGCATCGTCCATACATCTCTCCCTCTCCGATTTCCAGCCGTGCGCTCACTCACACTTTCCAGTATACTTTAGCTATTAACTGACAAGCACCACAAAACAGTGGGAGGACTGACAACCCAAAAAAAAATCAAAGACTGTAAGACCGTCGGGTACCAAATGATGATAGTAAAAACATCCTACGGGCCAGCTTTAACTTCTAAGGGTCCAATGATTACAATCCTCCATTATCTTTTGTACTTGTGAAGGTCATGAGAGATTTCCTCCCCTCCCGAGGTCCAAACAAGACTCCATGAAGGTCAATGTTATTTGATCAGGCACTCACACACATCGAAACCATCCGCCCAGACAACTTCAGCGAAAGCCTTGGCACCTGCCGAAGATCTCCCCCAAACTCTTGGAAGGCTAAGTTACCTTTCGGGATGACTACATGTCCCTCTGACTCTCTTATTGTCCAGAATCTCACAATAGTCAGGTCTTCATCAACTTAGGCAGAAATAGACTTTTTGACATTTACAAAGTTCAGACAAAATAGGTGACATTTACAAAGTTCAGACAAAATAAAGATGCGGTCTTTCCAATTCATATCCATCTTCTGTCCAAACAATATATAAACAACGTGATGCAATGAGATCATGCCCAGGAAAAAAAAAGACTTTTACGCAGAGACTTGTGTAAGCTGAAAAGAAGATTGTAGTGTTTCCATGGCCATAAATAAGCAGACTTAGGATGACATACCTTTATGCAAAGCATGTATTCAGTAGAAAACTCAGCGAGATATATCATGTCCATGGGCAAATAACCTTCAAAACACAGTTCATTTTGTTTTCACACCTTAAGTGTGGGTTTCACATGATCAAAATGACATAGCATACTTTAAAATAAAGTGGACATTCATTTATTTGAAAAAACACTGTTTACATTTTCACTTGTCCCAAGAAAAACGGATACAAGAAAACTGCTACCCTCCCCCCCCCCCCCGGTGAAAATATTTCGCTGTAAATTTCTAGAAGATTAGAGACACACTGTTTCCATTAGACAGGCCATGTTTTGTTATTATTGAATGAGCCCAGGTCAATGGAAACCTGACTATTGTCACCGTTTTAACTGTGTTCTGGATCTCTAATTAAAAACCAAGTAAAACAACCATTCACACACGTCTCTCTCACTCTCACTCTCTCTCTCTCTCACACACACACACTAACACACACACTAACACTAGGGCAGGAAACTAACTTTCTCGTCAACCAGCCGCAGAGGTTACTCCAAAATGCACCAACCACTTTCCCATGCTACCACAACACCCAGCTTCAGAAAAGATGGCTGCTCACTGCTAGACTAGACTCAATCTGATAGACTAGACTCAATCTGATAGACTAGACTCAATCTGCTAGACTAGACTCAATCTGATAGACTAGACTCAATCTGATAGACTAGACTAGACTCAATCTGATAGACTAGACTCAATCTGATAGACTAGACTAGACTCAATCTGATAGACTAGACTCAATCTGATAGACTAGACTAGACTCAATCTGATAGACTAGACTCAATCTGATAGACTAGACTCAATCTGATATAGACTAGACTCAATCTGATAGATAGACTAGACTCAATCTGATAGACTAGACTCAATCTGATAAAACTAGACTCAACCTGATAGACTAGACTCAATCTGATAGACTAGACTCAATCTGATAGACTAGACCCAATCTGATAGACTAGACTAGACTCAATCTGATAAGACTAGACTCAATCTGATAAGACTAGACTCAACCTGATAGGCTAGACTCAATCTGATAAGACTAGACTCAACCTGATAGGCTAGACTCAATCTGATAGGCTAGTCTAAATCCCCAGCCACAGCTCAAATTGACCAGCATTTGGCTGGAGGCTGGTGTTAGTTTCCCACCCTGTAACACATGCTCCCAAACACAAACTCAAGATACCCCAAATACACGTGTACACATATATACAAAGAGAAAGTGGCCCCGGCAACACTGGGGGGACAGATTCACAATTCATAATGCATTATTTCTGTATATGCCAAGAATAAAATTTGTCTAAATAAAATACATATCGTATCTGTGGAGGGGCGGGGGGGGGGGACTGGGGACAGCAGATGACGTAGGGGACAACGGGTTTGGGGGGGGCTGGAGTGGGTTGACGATGATGATGATGATGATGGACAGATGAAGAGAGCAAGTAAGATGGAGGGAGGGGGGGAAGACTCTGCTCCGTTCATGTGTGGCTGTTCTCCCGAGCGCGCTCGCCGTCCTGTGCCACCGCAAACAACTCCGCCTCCTCTCCACGGTATGTCGGTTTTAAATCATTCCATAACAACAACAACAATAATAATAATAATAATAATAATGACCACGACAATGCTAAAAAATATATATATATATAAACCCCCACAGTCGCGTCTCACAACCGTAAGTCCACAAAAAAGGGGGAAGCCTGGCTCTGGAGGTCCTTCGAGTCAGTGAAATACAGAGAGATGCAGGGGAAGGAGGAGGAGGGAGGAGGGAGGAGGGTTGACGGAGGAAAAACGAAAAGACCCGGAGAAAGAAAGAGGGACACGGCAGAGAGAGGAGAGGCCTGAAAAATGGAATGGGCCGTGGGTAGAGAGAGGGTTAAAAGAGCTGAAAGAAAGAAAGAGAGCGAGGGAGACGACGAAAACAGCATCGGCAGGATACGTGCTACAATGAAGAGGAAATGGACAGAAAGAAAGAGGAAGTGGAGATAAAACATGTGTGTGAGTGTGTGTAGGGAACAGAGAGCAGAAGAGGAGTAGTGTAGCTGGGCTTTGTGCTCCACACACTGGTGTCCTTCTGAGGGATGAACAAAGTGATGACGACGACATGGCCTCACTGTGTGAGTGCGCTCCCTCTCTCTCCCTCCTTCCCTCTAGGGGGCAGCAGGTGTTGTGATCTGCACTCCTCCCCGCCGGCTGCGCGTGGATCCCAGGGTGCATCATACCTCCAGGAAGCGGGAGCTGCTGGCCTTGTTGTTGGCTGGGTGGAAGGGCTCTGACCACATGCGCCGCAAGTCCCCCTGTAGAGCGCCACGCACGGCACACAGAGGACAACCAATCACAATGTTTCCCTGGACAGCCACAACCAATCACAATGTTTCCCTAGACAGCCTCACCTACACCTGCTGTGAGGACAACCAATCACAATGTTTCTCTAGACAGCCTCACCTACACCTGATGTGGTGTTAGCCAGATTTTTATTGAAGACAAGAAGAAAACATCTCTACCCCTTTCCTCAGCGTTGCCCCCAGCGTAATGCAAGCCTGTGATTGGCCCACTGAGCCAGAGTTGACGCCCCCACCGGGCCTAAGCATCGTGATGTTTTTATGATTTTTTTTGGCCTATTTTTGAATCCTCAAAGCGAAGGTAAACACTGCCCATCTGCCAGAGATGCTCACAAGTCATTTTTCGCAAGTCCAAGTCAAGTCTCAAGTCTCTTCTGGATGAGCGTTCCATCATCTGCTGGATGCCATCCAGTCTAACTAAGGAATTCAAACCTTGTACTATATTATCCTCACTCCTTTATTAACACATTCACTGCCAGCCGTTTTTTTTTTTACTGTAGGTAGGTTCTGCCAGAGGGTTTTTTTGAGGATTCTGGCTCATCTTTCAAGACCCGAGGATTCTTTTCTGCTAAGATTTTGTGAACACACAATATCTCAAAAGAACTAATAGAATGTGTGCTTTCTCTGTCTAAAAGAGTTAGTTTGTAGAGTTAGTAGTTATGTAAGCATTATCACTTGAATACAGCATGGTTTCAGCGTCTGAAAAATTATTTTGAGATAAACGGCTTTTTGTGAAATTCGATAGAACAGTCACTTTAACCATTCATTTTTGGCATCAGTAAGATGTCAGACATCTAAACAATAGTTTTGAACAGTAATTTCCTCCATAACAGCAGGAAACACCCCTCTCATTCAAACTCCTCCCTCCGTGTGTGTTCTTCTTGGCTGCAGCGGGCGTGTCACAAGCTCGTTTCTGTTGCTGCTGTAACCTCGCGTCACCAGGCTCACTGCTTCTGCTGCTGCTGCCTGTCTGCTGGCGGCCGCTGTGCAAGTCTGGATCGGCTCGCTCGTTTCTTGTGGTTTGTGTTGAGAGCTTTGATGAAGCTTTTGCGATTCTGGTCTTATTTATGCTGCGTGTTTCAAAGTGTGTTCCACCCGTAATCTATTATGCAAATTTGCAATCCCGCACCGCCAGCAATCAGCGCGAAAACGAAAGCGTTTATCGCCAAACCATTTTCATGAGAATAGCTTCCTCACACATGCTTTTTGCTTGCCTTCCTCTAGTCTGGGAGAGCACTGTCGCCACTTAGTGGGTCGGTGGAATGGGTTGTACATGTTCGGTGGCTCCAATAATTATATAAGAGATGTAAAAGGGTTAGATGCACATCCCACGGTCAAAAAAAAAAAAAACATTTTTTTGACGTAAAAACACGTCATTGGCAGTCAACCGTTGGATTTAGTTTGACGTAAAAACACGTCATTGGCAGTGAACGTGTTAACATACAATATCAGCATTGATTAGTTGACATTCTTATTAGCAGACATTTCGTTAATGTTAATCCACCCAAAAAATATAATTAAAAATAAAGGTTGTTCACCAGTCCCAAACCTCAAGTCCAAGTCAAGTCTCAAGTCTTTGAGGACAAGTCTCAAGTCACTGTGTGGGTGACTTAAGTGCGACTCAAGTCCAAGTCTCAAGTCCAAGTCCCCATCTCTGCCATCTGCTGATATTAACGACATTATAATGATCCAAAGTGGGTTGATAACGGGTAAAGGCATCCTTTAAAGCTGCCATCAGTCTGTCGCTCACGCGTGGCAGTTAGGCCCCGCCTCCAAATACACTAGGCCCCGCCTCCAAAGACATGAGGCAGCGGCGCCCCCTGTCAGCAGATAATGACCACCGGGCTCAACAACGTTTCTGGCGGAAGCCCTGCTTCTAGTCTTTATTATCGCTCGGGCGCCGGAGGAGACTCATCGACGTAGACGATTACGGAAACATGTTGATTTGCATAACGTGCGTTGGTGCGTCGCAATGAAGTAAGGTGGCAGCGCCCGGTCAAAGCACGGATTCCCCAGCAAGACAAGCTGCAGCAAAAATAAATAAATAAAAAAATCTCGCCCACGATCATCTGACGTGTGGGAGTATTTGTAGACAGAGAGCCAACGATGATGTGCTGCTCCGTAAACTCTGCAGATTGGAAAAGGCTTATCACAGCAGCACGACGGCTATGCACCAACACCTGAAGCCAAAGCATCCCGGAGCGCTTTTGTCAAGACGACAGCACCGCAAGTCCATTTGGCTTTTAGCGCACGACTGCACTCGTTTTAGTTATTTCTGTTGGAAAACAGTTGACTCTTGCTCAAATTGCACTAATTGACTGTAAGTTTAGGGGTAGGGAGAGAGAGAGAGGAGAGGTGGAGGGAGGGAGAGAATGAAGGAGAGGGGGAGAGAGAGTATGTGTGTGTTACTGAGAGTTGATTAAGAATGCCCTAGTTTTAGTCATTCCTGTTAGAAAAAAAAAAAGCAGTGTTACTCAAACTTCACTACATTTACTGTAAGATGATTTTTATGTTGGACTGCTAAACTCAAGGTTGCACAATGTTTTGGTATTCCTCCTGAAAGCAACTTGCATTTTACATTGTTTTATTTATTTTGTTGTTGGATTGCTAAATGTAGATTGCACTATACTCCTTTTAATTGAACACGCTCTTGCTTTTAAGCCCCTTAATTGGTTGTGAAACAGTCTCAATTTAATACTGATGTCTCCATATTACCTACATCAGCAAGAAGACTGGCTATTTCTATTTATTACACAGATTCTACGCTCTGTTATTTCAGACCGCTGCTAGGTATAACAGACCGTTGCAATGCACGGCACGCTGTTATGAAAGAATGTAGGACCACGTTCAGTCATTTGCAGAAAGAATTCAGATCAATTTAACAGTGAATTCAGCTCATCTGTAGCCATGTTAATAAACCCCAAACTAAACCCCAAATGAACGATAATGACCGACTCACTGTACATCATTCCTTACAGTTATTCTAATAAGGCCATATGCCAACAGAAAAGAAAGAAGAAGAAAAAAGTGTCTCTTCTAGGATGAGACGAGGGTTTGTGGGTTAGTGCACGATCGTCAGGCCACAATGTAAAAGTAGGTCTTCCGCTTTAGGGCTTTTAAAATAAAACCCATATTGTAACGTTAACCTTAATATTAATTTTGAGTCATGCTTTACAGCCACAGTTTCACTCCATAATGTAATCGTAACATCATGAGTATTTTAATACAAGGTTTCCGTTTCATTCGTTGAAACACCTTTTTCCAAAGGTGAGAATTTGAATGCCTTTATTCTGAAAGTAAATCAGGGTATTTCCATTGCTAGTTATTTTTGGGGGCATTTTGCCTTTATTTTGATAGGACAGTAGGCAGACAGGAAAGGTAGGGAGAGAGAGAGGGGATGACACGCAAAGGACCACGAGTCGGATTCGAACCTGGACCGGCCGCGTGACGGACCAAGACTTTGTGGTTCGTACTCTATACCAGGTGAACCACCAAGACGCTGAGAGAGTTTACATTTCTATACATTTGATCAACTGCTTATCAGGCCGTGACCACTGCCACAGTTGATCTACTGTTTTAAGTGTCTGTGCCTATTTTTTTTTAGCGTTTAACACATGCTGTTGACCTGCGTTTGAAAACCCAGCATATAAGCGGTAATGTTGATGTAATAAAGATATAAGTTAGACAACTGCCTGATCGGAAAAAAATAAGTTTCAATTTGCCAGATCAGGAAAGCGGTGAAAGATTGACTGTAAAAAGTATGAGCAGATTTGCAGCAGTCAGCAGAACATTAGCAGTTAATTTGGGATGTGTTTCTTCACAGCCTATATTAATATATATATATATTAAGAGCCGACATCAGAACCTGTTCAATGTAAACAGGATGCAGAGCGTATGCTGCTGACTCAGCACATCAAGCCCACAGCAACATGTCATTACTATGCTGGGATAAAACTCATGGTTTATTAATTTTCTGTTATGCAGACATAAGTACAATCTGCTAAACACAGTGCTGAATATGACTATACTGTGTGTATGTTTGCTGGGCACTTTTACACGATTGTTGTACCATTGTTAGTAGAAAGTCTGGGTAAAATACAGCATTTCAATCAGTGATCGGACTGATAATTGGTAGTCTCTCCCCAGACTCAAATATTACGTTGAATCGCTGCGCTCTGCATACTACATAAGTGAGTCTGTGCCAATTAACAGCCACTGCTGGTTTTGAAGGCGGGTTGAAATTGAATGAGTGACAGGTCGTAGCACCGATGAGAGAGCGGTTCGAAAAATGGGCTGCGCCTCCCGTGTCGTCTGATCACAAAGTCGTTACTGATTGGAGAGGACTGAAGCCATCACTGGCATATGACTGGCCAAGTGAACGGTTCCCTCCCATAACCAGCCCTCTGAGGGAAAGTGTCCCAGACCCAGAGAGAGCTCTGCAGCATGCAGTAACATAGTGTATCAGACCCAGAGAGAGCTCTGCAGCATGCAGTAACGTAGTGTATCAGTAAGAACTCTCATGGGTCTGGCATTGAGACTAGATAATTGGCAGATCACACACCATTAAAATAGATAATAAAATAAAAAATCTGTACATCTAATATATTTTGTATTTCTTGCCGAATCTATTGTTAAGTTGCAATTTGTCTTTACCAGGGTGCCTACAATTGAATTGCATTAAATTAAATGCTACACTCAGTGAAGTGTTAAGATGCAATGGAGAAGCTCTTTTAGGTTGCACACAGGTATGACTCCCACCCCCACCTTACCTTCAGGTAGGCCATAGTGAGCAGAGGCAGCAGGGTGAAGGGCACCAGGTAGAGCAGGGCAGGCTGGGCCGCGCGGTGGATCCTGGAGGCCACGGTAGCAGTCAGCAGCCCTGAAGACGAGAGTCACGCAGAGAGGCAACGAGACGTGAACGTCGGCCCCCAGAGCATCGTCATAAAACACTAAGAAAAGCAGCAGACGTGCAACCCGAGCTTCAAAGTTGACATTTGAAAAATCATTGTGAAAGATTACACGCGTTCACTTTTCAGTGTAGAAGCACCTAACGAGCACCATAAACCTTTACATCCAGTCGTCCGTCTTCCGCTTTGCTTACCCACAAAGTATCCGACGAGAGTGCAGTGGAAGTAGGAGACTCGCTGCATGCGTCCGGGCGTGTTGAGGCCGGGGACGCCTTCCCCAGACGCCTGCTTCTTATAGTTATCATAACGCAGCACGAAGCATAAGAGCAGGCCGGGCATCACAATGTCCCCGATCCCCAGCATGGAGAAGTGGCTGCCTGTGGAACTGCACGGGCGAGAGAAAGGGCACGGGGAAGTTTGGTGAATCAGTGTTGGGCAAGTTACTCTCAAAATGTAATATACTACATATTACTAGATACTTTCATTTGAAAGTAATACGTTACTTTACAGTATTACTGTCTGTGTGTAGAGTAACTCGTTACTTATTACACTACTTTTGCATTACTTTCACCAAAACAACAGCAGCAGCAGAATGACATCGCTGCCCCGGAAGCATCCCGAAAATTAATTTCAACCGTCTTGAAGTCAGTGTAAATGGTCCAAAATTCTAAATGTTATTCTTTCCCTTTGTTATTGTCATCTATAGTGGTTATTTGCATAAAAACAGACAGTTTGATTAGGAAATGATTGTATCTTTATTTAAATATGTGCTTTGATTAAAAAAAAAATGTAACTCAATTTGTAACTTGAGTTACTTGACAAAGTAACTGGTACAATATTACTCAAATCCTACAAGTAATAAGTTATATTACTGAGTTACTGCTAAAAGAAATATATTACATGTAATATGTTACTTTTGTAATGAGTTACCCCCAACACTGTTGGTAATGCGAAAATGCGTAGAGACTAGGAGCATCACTTGTAAGTTAGTTGTACAATTTAAAGTATCAGAAATAATTCTCATGTGTATCTACTGTGAAGAATAAATCAACTCATGTTTCAGAGCTCATATGAACATCACACGTTCATAATCAATAAAACTCATTTTTCCTGAATGAACACGTAAAGACCACGCCCTGCTACTCGCACGGTCCCGTCAGCCTCACCTGGGAAAGACCAGCTTGCCGGGTAAGGAGAGGCGGGGCACGTCGCGGCCCATCCCCGGCCCCAGGTGGAGCTTCCTGGACAGAACGTCTATGGGATTTTCAGCAGGTTGGGTGGCGACCTTAACCATCACATTACTGTTGAAAATGTAGGCTGAGAAGAACACCTGGAGGGAAACGCCATTTAGGCTCGTTAGATAGTTACCCAGAGCATTCAGCAGCACTCTGGTTAGTTATTTAACTGACACAACAGAAATTATATGCAAAGGATTTTGTTGTGCAATCCAATAAATTATGTGCTAATATCATGGAAATGTAATTTATCACTGCCAGTCCAATTTCACTTTCTTAAAACCTTCTTTCTTAGCACACAGACAAGAACTAACATTTTGGGTGATCATTTGTTACAATAACTTTCAAGTCTTTATATCAACTAAACAGCATAGATCTGTCTATTGATGAAGCAATGACGTTCTTATTAATATGGCTGAACACATAACAGTATTGGGTCTACATTGTCATGACTTCTGCATGACGTCGAGTCAAATTCCACGTGAGCCGAAAATGAGAAACTGTCAAATCTTCCTTCGAAAAACAGATGAATTCTGTCTTTCTTCTCAGCCGATTCAAGAGGACACCGATTCAACATATTCTAATGGGATTTCATAGTGTAGGCTGAATCCTGAACACTATGGACTATATGGTTCAATCATGGATTGCATTCAAACGCAGTCACTGAGAAATCCAAAATCACTCTTGCATCCCTACAAACTGCAATGTTATTAGTACCTCTCAGACTTCTGCTGGCAGAACACTAACGGAGGAGCTTCCCAGGAGGTTTCCAGGCACACTAGCTCATTTGACCGAGGTAAGCAGAGAGGAAGCTCTCAAACATAATCCTACCAATTATATAGATGTAAAAGAGCAGGGCGTTTGCCTATTTTCACAATTCTATCAACATACTGTAAATAGTCAAAAGACAAAAGAAAGAAAATGAAACAACTTATAACGGCTTATTAGGGCTTAAAGATGCTGATTGATTAATACTCATCTTTATTCCTTTATTCCTCATAAGACTCAATGGCAGCAAAACAACTGACAATTACAGAGCATCGAAAGAGAGTCCTGTATTGTTATTTTTAGTCACTACCTCCCCGAGTCGGGAGCGGGTGTTACTAATTCTCTTACTAGTATTCAGTGGGTTACTGCAATTAAATGACGGAAAATACTTATTGCGGTCTATCAAACTAAATAAAATTATCAATTTCCACCTCTCTCAATCACCAACTCAGCCACTTCTATATGACAGTGATAAAACCATGTCTTTGTTGATTTTGGTGACAGCTATGACAGGAAAATGACAGATTGCACTGACTGCACAGCCTGGTTCAAACCATCCATGATCCGTGAACTGACATTCTTCTGTTTGGTTCTGTGGTTCCGTGTGGCCTCCAGCCCGGGGGGCGGGCGTTTTCAGAAACTACAAAGTGTACGGGCCAATCAGAGACCTGCCTCGTAGCTGACATTGTAACCGGCAAATCAGGAACGCCGCTGTCAAAACAGTAATGGCTGCCTCCGGCTCTCTGAGTTTAAACAGCCGTTAAAGTGCAGTTATTGCAGAAATAGACTCAACAACAACAATGCTCAAGAACAGGAGTATGATGCAACAGCAGCAGAGTTTCTTGGCGGAAAATATCTTTTTGCCGTTCTTCCGAGTGGATTTGGATTTGACTGGATCCTACGCTGATTGGCTGAAGGACTGGATTTGGCAACGCTGATTGGCTGAAAGAGTTGTCTTGTCAAGGCAAGTACTTCCACCCACTGACATGACTGTGCACAGCTTGGAGTCCAGATGGAACCGCAGAACCAAGCGGAATGTGAGTTCATGGATCTGGATGGTTTTAACCAGACTACTGACTGCAGGGACTGACCCAACATAACAGACTACTGACTGCAGGGACTGACCCAACATAACAGACTACTGACTGCAGGGACTGACCCAACATAACAGACTACTGACTGCAGGGACTGACCCAACATAACAGACTACTGACTGCAGGGACTGACCCAACATAACAGACTACTGACTGCAGGGACTGACCCAACATAACAGACTACTGACTGCAGGGACTGACCCAACATAACAGACTACTGACTGCAGGGACTGACCCAACATAACAGACTACTGACTGCAGGGACTGACCCAACATAACAGACTACTGACTGCAGGGACTGACCCAACATAATGATGAAGACACTTAATGTCAACTGTGACTAATGAACAACAGCTCAGCCTAGCAGTTCACACATCAGCTCTACTGTAATATACTCTAGTATTAGTATTGGTATTCAGAGAGGGTCAGTTGACTTCTTAGCAGGCTTCCCTTCCTCCGAGTTCCCTCCTCTACTCTCTGTTAGTGAGGTTTGATGTTCTGCAGGTAGCGCTCTAATCTGTCTGTTCAGCCACATGGTGCTTAGCACTGCTCATGCTAACATGCTAACTAGCCACATCTTCTACTGTTGTCCCACCAATCCAAACAAACCAGAAACGTAAAATGCATGACTTTCTTCAGGGATAGATGGTTTTGCTGGTACCTGTGTGTTAAAAACAAAATAAAATGTGAACTGGGTCTAGGTTGAATGTAGAGCTGCAACGATTAATCGATTAATCGATTAGTCGATCGACAGAAAATTAATCGACAACTATTTTGATAATCGATTAATCGTTTTGAGTACAATTTTAAGAGAAAAGGTCTAAATTCTCTGATTCCAGCTTCGTAAATGTGAATATTTTCTGGTTTCTTTACTCCTGTATGACAGTAAACTGATATTATCTTTGAGTTGTGGACAAAACAAGACATTTGAGGGCGTCATCTTGGGCTTTTGGAAACACTGATCGTCATTTGCCACCATTTTCTGTCATTTTATAGACCAAACAACTACCGTAAATTCCGGACTATAAGCCGCGGCTTTTTTCCCGTTTTTTGGCCTTTTTTGGCCCCTGCGGCTTAAATAACGGTGCGTCTTATCTATGGATTTTTTCAGCAAACGGCCACTCGGGAACCTCCAAAATCTATGGATGTTGGTATGAGGCAGAACGAGAGCAAGACAGACATTACGAGAGCGAGACCCTGATTGGATGATGTTGCAAAAAATGTGTCTCGCGACCTGATTGGAGCACTGTGCCACTACGCTCTCTCAGCCACTACGGTAAAACACCCTCCCTCCTCCCTCGCTCCGGGGGGAAAAAGGCAGCGATTGAGAATTCATTGAAATTGAATGTAACATTCCCAATTCTATGTATTACATTCTAAAAAACTAACAGCAACATTTTGGAAGGCTAAGCCACACAACTAGCTCGTTGTAATCTAACATCATGCTTCAAAAGATGGAGAACTGGCTGTGTTACGACGATGGCGGCGAGAAGAAGAAGGAAAGAAGGAAATCGAGTAGCAGCACGTAACCTTGGCATCAGGGTGTTGACACAGAGAGCAGACGGCCGAGGTGCCGTTCAGATCCGACTGAAGGCTCAAGTTTGCCAGTGGATCCTGACAGCGTGGAGGAGTGTCAAAACATCCACGATCAACAACGGGTTCCGAAAGGCTGGACTGCTGCGTGATGAAGAGGAGGACGCCGCCAGCTGAGGGCCTTCAGAGGCTGTTCGATTCCGACAGTGACGAAGAGGAGTTCGTTGGTTTTGAGAGCGACAACGAAGGAGAGAGGAGAGTGGCTGACGAAGCCACCCTGAGCCTGTTCGTTTCCGACACTGAAGATGAGGACTTTGGTGGTTTTAGTACGCAGGAAGAAGACGAAGATGAGGATTAATGACTTGACTTTTCTGGTTACAGCCGTGTACTGCACCTTAGCCTAAAAGATGAAGACGAGGATTAATGACTTTTCTGGTAGGCTGATTACCGTATATTTTAAGCAGCCGTGTTACTGCAACTTTAGGCTTACGCGCTTACTGTCGTGTTACAGGCACTTTATTTTGCACTTTAAAAAAAACACATTTAATTTAGCCATTGATATTGCCTCGTCAAGCGCTGTAAGCTTTGTTTTTTGTTATGGTACTACTGTAGGCTATAATGTAGATCAGTGGTTTTCAACCTTTTTCATGCCAAGGACCCCTAAATTTACACAGCACAGTACATGTTCTGTAGCTACTATTGCACTAAATGGTAACACTTGAATACGTTATGCAAATATGCAACTTGTTTTGTTGAAATGTTAATAAATGGGAGCTTCCCCAAACAGCCATCTCTTTTCCGACAATCCCCTCTGTGCACGAAGCCTTACATATGGTAATTAAACATCAAAACACCCGCGGCTTATAGACCGGTGCGGCTTATAGAAGAAAAAAATAGTCACCTTTGAAGGTGCGTCTTATAGACCGGTGCGCCTTATAGTCCGGAATTTACGGTAATCGATTAATCGAGAAAAGAATCGACAGATTAATCGATTATGAAAATAATCGTTAGTTGCAGCCCTTGAATGACTATTCAGCTGTAGTGTCTCCCTGTGTGTGTGCTGTGTGAGGAGAAGTGATGGTGGTGTCTGGTGCGTCAGAGCGGTGTCTCAGGTGGACCACATGCGTTATCTCCTCTCTTACCCAGAACACGTCGTAGATGAGCAGACCTGACAGCAGCAGGCACGACACCTTCAGACTGGGAAGCCGCACGAAGGCGATCATGGCCACACACAGACCCATGGCTAGAGCTGAGGAAGAGAGAAAGACAGAGTGTCAAATACCGGATCCCACATGAAGCCACAATAAGCAGAGCAAGGCTTTCAGTGACAACATACAACATGACCTACAGTAGGCCAGTGATACTCAACTTACGGCCCGGGGGCAAGATCCGGCCCGCGACAGGGTGCAGAGTGGCCCCCCCGACCATTTTCTAATAATTTCACCTTAGTTTTCATTGTGAATTAGAATCTAATTCACAATAAAAACTAACATTAAATAAAGTTTGACTGAGCTCCAGCTAAATTGTCAAATACCGCCTGTCTGCTCGCTACCCAGGCACTTATGTGTACTTAACCTAACTAACTTAACCTAACTAGGGTTGTCAAAAGTATCGATAGTATCGAAAAGTATCAATACTGAAAATTTGAATCGGATACAATACTCATTTGCATCAGGTATTGATAGTATCGAAAGTATCAATACTAAAAATTTAAAATGGATACAATACTCATTTGCAACAGTTTTGATACTATCAGTGCTTTCTTTTAATGAAAAATCACTGATTTTTCCCTCCCTATCATTGGGTATCTGTTGCTTTAACAAGCTAAACGTGTTCTGATGGTTAGAGCAGGGCTAATCTGCTGTCTAAATTCAAAGTTTTATCAGGCCTAGATTATGGAGAAGCTTATGTGCATCTGTCCGTCCATCTGTCGTATCGATATTTGTCTGGGTATCGGTATCGAAGTAGAAATTCTAGTATCGTGACATCCTTAAACCTAACTATCCGGTGTGCACAACATTGTCAGACTAAATTCCAGCTGACACCCCAAAAACCTACAATCCGCTACAGAAAAATGTTATATTGTTTGTTTATTAACTGGCCCCTGGCCTCCTATCATTTCACGAAAGTGGCCCCTGGGCAAAGCAAGTTGAGTATCCCTGACCTCGGCCAAGCACACTGACATGAACACACGCACACTAGATAAGAGATGTTCATACTTCTTACTAAAAACAATTAGCAGTAATGATCTAAACTGCATTCAAGCTTTGTGGGGATGGTTTTATAGCAAGTTGACTTAAAGAGCATTGATTACTGCACAAAGTCCGCTGACTGTAATTAGGGAGACAATACAGCTCCCTGCATTTCCTGCTTGGGTGCACTTAGATTTGGGGCGCTCAGGATGGAGCGCCTGCATTAGAGCCAGCCTCCGTGTCTACGTGTGTGTGCGTCTGTGAGGATGCACGCGCCCCGACGAGACACTAGATGGCGTCGAGATTGTACCACGCAGGCATGTCAGGGGGGTTTTTCATGCATCAGAAGTTCCTGGGCAGCTGCCTGGATCATTTTTCCATGCCGCGTCGATAAAGATATGCCCGGTGTTGGGCCCAAAAAATGTGTGTATATGATCATTACAGTGACAGTGCTGCGCACGGCGAAAACGCCTTCAGAGTTGCACTTCAGTGTAATATCGTGCGGCGGTGATGATAATAATAATAATTCCCGAGGGGCATTGTGGCGTTATATTATTAGTTCCGGTGCACTGGGACAAAGAGGAGGGTGGAGCTCGTGTGCCTGCCTGCCTGCACGTCCTGAGAGGAGCTTCACTCAGAGACGCTGAGGAGAGAGAAGCCATGACGGCAAACTTGTGTGGAAAAGGTTTATTTGACTAAACGTGGCGCTTGATATAAATATTTTAAAGCTTGCAGATTTGATCGTGGCTGGGAGGAGGATGGCTTCCTTTAGAAAGAGTGTGTGTGTGTGTGTGTGCGTGTGTGCAGGGAAGAGAAGACACCTGCACACGGGGAGACAAGCAGAGCGAGCCTGCTGCCTCTCTCTGCACTGCTGCTTAAGCTACTTGTCATCTTCTGTCAGTTTGATGTCTTTTATTTAAATTGTGTAAATTGGGCAAAGTAAATGTAGATAAACTTGAAAAGCACAAGTGTCGCTTCAGCTGAGTTACCGGATTTTTCTAGATTTTGATCCGGGACAAATCTGCATGTGTATGTTTTACCGTTTCCCTGCACCACTGTCAAAATCCAGGACTGGCTTTAGAGAAAATCTGTACGTTATGTGTGCTCTTTGTATGTTCCAATGTATTGATGATCATGTCTGTGAGGGTTTATGATGCTGCACTGATACATCAGTACAGATAGCACACTGTTAGGAGGACCATGAGACGCTGCTTTGTCTAGGAGGAGGGGAGGGGGGGTTTAGGCCTGCAGGTGGCTGTCCTTGTCCTGGGAGATATAAGCCTGGTTAGTCTCAACCTCATTAGACAAACTGCACCATTCACTTTGCTGTGCTGTACTCCTCTTTATGCTCAGTGCTGCTGTAGGGAAAACGCAATGCTCCACATCCTCCTAACCGGACGCTGCCCGATGGGTTGTTTTCACATAAGCATCTGGGAAGAACACGTTGCTCGGGAAACCGTTTTGGGGGCGGGCACTCAGAAAAAAAGAAGGGGGGGCAGGTGATTGGATGAACCATGTGTCTGTCTTTCACGTCTAATATGGCTCGCTCTTGCTGGCGTCACACCAAAGAGCCCGCCCCCGTAGCTGCCTCGTAGGATGCCGATTGGTGCGAAACACTGGTGGTTCAGATTTAAACCAATAGATTGGAGCGTGGCAAGATGGATTGGTCATGTGATCGTGATCACATGATGTATGTGCAGGGTTAACATCCCTAACCTGATATTCAAACTGCATCGTTAATTCATAAACTCGTTGCCTCTTCGTCTGAGATTGTGCTCACTACAGAGCATTTCTATGAGGGGGCGGGCTTCGGTCTTCCCTAACCAATCGGCAGGGCAGCCGCAGCAGTCTCGCTAGTCACAAGCACAAGCTAACGTAGCTAGCTAATAGGGGTGGGGGAAAAAAATCGATTCACCTAAGTATCGCGATTTTTAATGTCACGATTTTTTGGATCGATCTTTTATTCCAGAATCGATAATCGCATTTTTGGGTGCTTGCAGTCAGGCCACTCACTGAACAGCAGGCGAGGCGCCGCCTACTGGTTTACTAGTGGTTTTATTACTTTATTAGTTAGTCTGAAGTAATAATTACACTTCAGGGTTAAAGTGGGTGCATCTCATTGTAAAATTGGACTTCAAACGGCCCAAATCTGGCTTCAAACGGCCCAAATTGGGCTTCAAACGGCCCAAATTTCATGCGCGTCGGCCCATATCGGCCTGGCCTGCTTGGTATCTAATGCCCGGCCTGAATTATGATCCCAGTCCGCCCCTGTTTTTAACTATATCGCCCAGCCCTACTCATGATATATAATATACAGTCTCTAGTGTATGATTCAACTTTTCCCATGTTCTAATCTAGTGTAAAAAAGCAAACAAACTGAAAAAAGAAAAGAAAAAAATAAACAAAAATCGCAATAAATCGTAATATCGAATCGCAATAATCGTAGAATCGCAATACTTAAGAATCGCAATATAAATCGAATCGGCACCCAAGAATCGTGATAGTATCGAATCGGGAGATAAGTGAATCGCCACAGCCCTACTAGCTAATGCTAGCCACTAGCCAGTTTCTCCACGTTAAGCAGCTAAAGTCGGCCGACTTTGTACTCACATAATGACGAGACAGAGAGCAGAATATCAGTAACGTGCCTTACTCTTTACTTTACGTCTGACCAGGAAGTTACATGTCCGTCACGTAAACCGGTCCGTGCGGCAACATCAACCTATGACTAGAATCCACATTATAGGACACGTTAGCTTAGGCCACAGCTGTTTCTGTTGTGCATGACTGACAACAGCGTTAGCCAATCAGCGTCCACCGTTGGATTTTCAACCGGAGAAAAGGCGTTTGCACATGGCGATTCCAGACCAGGAAGAGCCAAATTCACAACTGTGGAGTGGGCGTGGCTTCGAAGGTCTGGAGCCAACATCCCCCAACAAGACAGAAGAAACTCCACTGGAATCGGCCAGTACACTTCCTGTTTGTTTAGCCAATGGATGGAGCTCCAATATGCCCACTCGTTTTGGCCACAATTATCTCATTTGAATCATGCACACTGTGTTCTGTGTGAAGCATGAGCCAGGCTCAAGTCTGGATGCAGACAACAGACCTCCCCCTGCTCTCCGTTAACTCTCCCTCTCTCTCTCTCATCCCTCTCTCTCTCTCTCTCTCATCCCTCTCTCTCTCTCTCTCTCTCTATCTCTCACTCACTCCACCTACTCCTTTCCTCTCCTCTGACTCCCATTAGATGCATTACTCCATTAGGGAAGCCTGGGCGAGGTGCAGTGTGATGTGCTACTTTATGCTATATTGTGGAGTCCCTCCTTTAAATATCAATTTCACTACTTTCAGACATGGATCAAATTCTAGTGAATTAAGGTAGAAATGGACACATTCACACAGCAGCAGCCATGAGCGACGCACCGTCTCTGAGGAGCCAGACCCTAACCCTAACCCAGTCTCTGAGTAGCCAGATGACCCTAACCCAGTCTCTGAGTAGCCAGATGACCCTAACCCAGTCTCTGAGTAGCCAGTGTTTAGTCAGCACCCAGATGAGCCTAACCCAGTCTGAGTAGCCAGTGTTTAGTCAGCACCCAGATGAGCCTAACCCAGTCTCTGAGTAGCCAGTGTTTAGTCAGCACCCAGATGAGCCTAACCCAGTCTCTGAGTAGCCAGTGTTTAGTCAGCACCCAGATGAGCCTAACCCAGTCTCTAGTAGCCAGTGTTTAGTCAGCACCCAGATGAGCCTAACCCAGTCTCTGAGTAGCCAGTGTTTAGTCAGCACCCAGATGAGCCTAACCCTAACCCACCGTCCATGAGTAGCCAGTGTCCAGTCAGCACCCAGATGAGCACCAACAAGACAGAGAGGGAGAAGGACAGGATCTCAGCCAGAGTGAAGCGCCCACAGCAGCCAAAGGAAATCCTGCAAGGAGACACACACAACACGTGTTACGTAACTATACAATACAGCACACAACACTAACACTGGATGATCACACACACAACACGTGTTACGTAACTATACAGCACACAACACTAACACTGGATGATCACACACACAACACGTGTTACGTAACTATACACAACACTAACACTGGATGATCACACACAACACGTAACTATACAGCACACAACACTAACACTGGATGATCATGCACAACACGTAACTATACAGCACACAACACTAACACTGGATGATCACACACAACACGTAACTATACAGCACACAACACTAACACTGGATGATCATGCACAACACGTAACTATACAGCACACAACACTAACACTGGATGATCACACACAACACGTAACTATACAGCACACAACACTAACACTGGATGATCATGCACAACACGTAACTATACAGCACACAACACTAACACTGGATGATCACACACAACACGTAACTATACAGCACACAACACTAACACTGGATGATCACACACAACACGTAACTATACAGCACACAACACTAACACTGGATGATCACACACAACACGTAACTATACAGCACACAACACTAACACTGGATGATCATGCACAACACGTAACTATACAGCACACAACACTAACACTGGATGATCACACACAACACGTAACTATACAGCACACAACACTAACACTGGATGATCACACACAACACGTAACTATACAGCACACAACACTAACACTGGATGATCACACACAACACGTGTTACGTAACTATACAGCACACAACACTAACACTGGATGATCACACACAACACGTGTTACGTAACTATACAGCACACAACACTAACACTGGATGATCACACACAACACGTGTTACGTAACTATACACAACACTAACACTGGATGATCATTGGATGTGAATGAATCAGAACCGCACCATGTACAATGGGTGCTAGGGGTGTAGCAATACGCGTATTCATACCGGACCGTTTAGGTACGAGGTAGGTTCAATACGCATTGCAAACCCAAAACCAAAACGAATCTTTCACTGCTGAACAGTGCAAGTCTTCGACAAGGACATCAT
Source organism: Poromitra crassiceps (assembly GCF_964638095.1). Lineage (NCBI taxonomy): Eukaryota > Metazoa > Chordata > Actinopteri > Beryciformes > Melamphaidae > Poromitra > Poromitra crassiceps. The sequence goes on from NC_139638.1 coordinate 17,294,252, forward strand.
GGTAAAGTAAAACAGATGAAAAGGACGAAAGGTGTTAAAAAACATCTTCGTGAATTGAAATACAATTTTTTAACTAAACAATGAAAATAATAAAATAAGTAGGGCTGACCCCCCAAAAATCGACGCTTCGAAGCTTCAATCGTTTCCATGGTAATGTTGTCATTGTCCCCCGCCCTCCTCTCTCCAGATGCACAGCCAGCTAACGTGGGGCTGTAGCTTCATGAGACAGTCTCTAGTTTCCTGGCTGTGTGGGTCCAGACCATCAGCTCAGAGAACAGAGGGAAATCCACTAACGTTACGCTGAGCTCACCTGAATCAATTCACAACATTTCACGGCAAATAATAACAGCCGCACGTCGGACTCAGAGCAGTTGAGGAGCAGATGGAGGAGTGTTTTGTCAGGTCAGGAGAAGCCTGCGAGGAAGTTGACTATGGGCCGCGGAGTGGATGCTGCTCTGTGAGCAGCCCACAACATGTTTGTTTGTTCCTCAGTGGGATCGCCACAGCCGAGAACGCGCACAACACTACCGGAGTTTTCCTTTTTCTTGTGCCTAAATTTGGAGCGTTATTTAGCCCCCTTCCCGACATGCTAGGTTCACTGGGCTGGTACCAATCGATTCATTCGGTCTTCTAGTTCATATGGTATAAGACCCATCATGCTGCCTTTAAAAATTAGCCCACCACAGCTTTGTGTGTGTGTGTGTGTGTGTGTGTGTGTGTGTGTGTGTGTGTGTGTGTGTCAAATCCAGTGTTTCCCGTAGATTTTTTTTCCCCCTAAATTTTTCAGGCCTGGAGGGATTTGGAAACGTACCCCAACTGCAACGGTGGGGCCCCTCGCTGGCGACGCTAAACTTTTAGCTAACCTGTTCGCATCTATGTTCGCAATGGCATCCCAAGTATCATCATACTATTATGGGATGCGATGCGAACAGTTGTATTATGGGATGTGCGTTTCCCAGACAACGGCACACGTTGACACTCCTAAAAGCAAAATGCTTATTGTTTTGAATGATTTGGCATCTTCTATTACTGTCCACTGTCAACACCAGTATTGTTGTATTGTAATAATATGCCACAAAGGTTTATTGAAATTTTGGGGAGGGGAGGGGGGGGGAGAAAGCTTTTTTTTCTGGCCTGGCAGGGGGCGTCGTTGGCCTGGCGGCCCCGCCAGGCCTGTAGAATGGTAGGGGAAACACTGAAATCCATGGTAGGCCAAAACAGACGGGGGGCAGCCCCAAATTGGTGAGCCATGGTATATACAGTAGGGGTGAGCCATGGTATATACAGTAGGACGTACATGACGAGGCAATAATACACAATGACGCACCGTAAACTAGGGATGGGCATCGAATTTCGAATTTTCGAATAATCGTTATTATCAAGGTCGACTTTTATTATTGAAAGTCGAAATTCGATTTTTTTTTTTTTTTTTTGAGTGAAATGTTGCATTGTCTCCCCTGATTCTAAGTATAGTCGAATCGCTTGGTTTGAGCAAGTAAAACAATTTTTATAAGCATTTTAAGCAAGGTTTATGGAAAAATGAATGGCGGATGAAATCCCATGAAGAGGGAGAGGGGGTGACTTTGGCACCCCTTTGGCACTCAGACCTGAGCCTACTAAATATTTAATGAACCACTCATGATTGTCAAAACTGTTTTTTATTTTCGAAAATGTCAATGTCATGTAACATGTTCTTTACTTCAGTGGTGCAATGATTGTTTGAGCTAAAAATCCACAGCAGAAGCTTTTTCTATTAATTAATAAAGCCTTAGACTTAGAATCAGGGGAGACAATGCAACATTTCACTCACAAAAAAATAAATAAAAAAAAAATACATTTTTTATTTTATTTTATATACCGTATATATTTTTTTTCTCGAATTTCGATTAAAAGTCCACTTCGGCCAGCGAATTTCGAATAGTGTTTTTGCTAGAAATGCCCATGCCTACCGCAAACCTTCATCAACATACAGAAAACTAAATAATCAATGTCCTGCCTACGTAGCAGTGATGCTAAGGTTTGTGAACTAAGGGGAAGAGAAACATGTCCTCAGTGTAGCAACATGATTCCTTTCAGTTTCTCTGCTGGACACTTGCCAGTGTTTGTTAAAGGAACACTCCGCCCATTTTCAACCAGCTTTGTATCATTAGAACATCAGTAGTATATCAGAAAACTGTAAACAGTTTTGAAGTCTGTCATTTAATTTGACAGTTATTGAGTGTTAAAGTGTGGACACTAACTCAAATTAATAACTCATTAACTCAAATCAACTCTCAATAACTGTCAAACTAGATGAATGACTTCAAAACCGTCATCTAGTTTGACAGTTATTGAGAGTTGATTTGAGTTAATGAGTTATTAATTTGAGTTAGTGTCCACACTTTAACACTCAATAACTGTCAAATTAAATGACAGACTTCAAAACAGTTTACAGTTTTCTGATATACTACTGATGTTCTAATGATACAAAGCTGGTTGAAAATGGGCGGAGTGTTCCTTTAAATGCGTACTAACAACAACAGGCGACGCTGCACTTTTGATGTGGTTGATGAGAGCGATGATGCGAGGAGATGAATGTGTCGAGGGGAAGGGAAGCTGATTTGCATGCTGTGAAATCATGATGGAGATTTGGCTATTTTGTTCCATAATTGACAAGAGACCGATGCACTTAAAAATGTGGAGTCACATGGGCTCTATTAGGGGTGGGAATCACCAGATGCCCACGATACGATACTGAAACGATACTTGAGTCACGATACGATAGTATTGCGATACTGCGATATTTTCGATATTGCGATATATTGAATATTGCGATATTTCGATATATTACGATTTCTTACTTTTTCAACTGCAAATGATGTCCCCAAAGGAAAACTTTGTCAACATCTGGTTTATATAAGAACAATTTTTCAGTCTGTACATCTGACTTCAACCATTTTATTGCAGCAACATTGTCAAGTAGACAGACCAACAACTTTCATAAAGTCATGTCATAGTTGCATGCACCTGACAAACTGAACTGTTTGTTACAGTCTACTTACAGTCCACCTTAACTGGATGTGTGTGTGGACTACTGTACTTATGTAGTTTTTGCAACTTCACTTCACTTACACAAAACATTTTGTGCAGCCCATTCAGTAACTGGGGAATTTGTAAATGACTGTTATGACAAAACTGTTACTGTTAAAACAAAATGAAAATATGCTACCGTTTGTTTACTGCTGGCCTTGGAACTAAAGTTTATAGTAGCCCGGTGGCCTGGCATGGCCTGCAAAAAAATTTTTTTTTTTTTTTTTTTTTTTTTTTTTGCAATATCGATATTTGGCGTCCAAATATCGATACGATATCGTCAGGCAAAATATCGCGATACTGTGGTGTATCGATTTTTTCCCCCACCCCTAGGCTCTATGCAGGTTTGTGAAAGACGCAGAGAACCTCAGGAAGCAGGGCGACGACGAAGAAGAGATAGACGGGATTAGGGCTGTGAATCTTCACTGGCCTCACGATTCCATAACGATTCAGAGGGCTATGATTCGATTACGATTATCGATGCATCTTCAATCGATGCATCACTTTTTTCCCCCCAATACATGATTTCTTTTTTCTCACTGTGTGGCTACTTTTAAAACAAAAGTGCATTTGGAATTGCATTGTACTATGATCCAAACAAACAACTGCATGTACTTCCATTCTATTTTATTCGATTATTAATTATATATATTTTTTTTTTATCGGTTTTTTATATTTGTGAATCGATGCAGAATCGTGCACGTCCGCATCGCGATGCATCTTATAATCGATTATTTTTGACACCCCTAGACGGGATTATGGGATTATAGGAAAGAGAAAGAAAGAAAGAAAGAAAGAAAGAAAGAAAGAAAGAAAGAAAGAAAGAAAGAAAGAAAGAGCTTAGTTCTTACTTGTTCTGTGGGGAGCAGGGTCTGGTCACATACTGGCACATTGGCAACAAAAGGAATGCAAATGCAATTGTTGCGAGAACTGAGGAGAAGGAAGAGAGCAGAACAGTGAGACCAAAAGCTTATTCCACCTGGACTGGTTGCTTCAGTTGTTTTCGTGTCAGCCTAAAGACTGTAATAATCAAACTTCAATAATCAACCCGGAAAATAGGCTTTATCCCCCCCGTCTGTGACCATTTAACAGACATAGGAAATTGTACTTTATCGCCAACTCTACCATAAAGTCAATCTTTCCTTCCCTACGTGCCTACACACACACACACACACACAGGGCTGTGAAACAGCTTCCCTGACACTGGGCTTGTCTTGTGCGAGGAGACATTGAAGAAACGGCAGATACCTGCAGTGCAAATGGTGAAGACCACCTGTACTGAGTCAAAGAAGAAGAACATGACTAGCAGAGACACTGAAGCTCCTATTGGCAGGAACAGCGCCTGTGTGGAGTCTATGGTCTGAATACCTGCAACAGAATACAGACATACAAACACATCAAGAGAACGAGTTAATAAACACACACACACACCCAAAACATGCACAACATATTCACCTTATGTAGCCACGCCCCTTTTGACCCGGTTGTGTGGTTGTGTCACGACTTCCGGGCTAAAAAAAAAAACGCTGGCTGCTCCAATATCATCTAACTCTGAATTAACTAATTTAGCCAATTGTATGTAACATACCAAATAAAAGCAAACGGCAATGTGTAAGAATGCAACGCCATGTAACTGTCATGTTAATGCCATGTTAATTCTCACATTCAAGGGAATTACGTTAACGTCTGCGGGTCTTATAAGACGTAAGTGGCTCGCGCTGCGCTCGGAGGAGACTGTGAAAACCATCTGAAGCTTTCGATGTTGGAGTCCAGGTATGTTTTGTACAAGGACGTCTCAGAATTGTTGTTAACTGCCCATTTCGTTGTTTTCTTTTTGTTGATCTCATCTTTTTCCTCTTCGACTTGATTTGTATCACTCGGACCGCAGCTGCGGGCGATGTTCAACACATTCCTGCTCTAGAAACAACTTTCTTCATACAACGTTCTTTTGTATTTCGCGCCGTGACCACCGGAAGTGTGAACACAACCCGGAAGAATTTGGCCCACCCCCCGCGTATGAACATAAGGTGAATACACATTATAAATATGTACAACTATGAATCATGCCTTTTTATCAGACTAGATGCTAGCTAAGCAGCTAGCCAAAATGATAGGGAACCCATGGGGCCGGGATGAATTGTAAATAAGGAGAAAATAGCTCACCATATGTGTAACACTCACTGTTGTTTGAGTTGCCGTTATTGAAGGACCCTGGCGCTAAAGGGTTTCCATCTTTATCCTTCTCCTGGTTCTCACAGTCCATGTTTAATGATCTGAGTGGACAGACGGGAGGGAGGAGCAGGAAGTGTGTTGTTGCCATCGTGACCAATCAGAACATAGTCAGCATTTAGAGCACACATGGGCAAAATGCGGCCCCAGGGCCGGACCCAGCCCCCATCTCAATCCGGCCCCCAATGTCCTCAAAGGAAAACAAAACAACCCCCAAAAACTCAATAACATGCAGAATTATGTGAATAAATCTCATCTCCTACAACCATTGGATTTGTATCACTATTATATTATTATTATTATTATTATATTATCACCGTTTATATTTGTTTTTATTTGTATTGATTGTACTTTGTGTATGCCTCTATGCCCTCTTGGCCAGGTCATTATTGTAAAAGAGAATGTGTTCTCAATAATCTACCTGGTCAAATAAAGGAAATGATGATGATGATATCGGGAGATTAATAAGAAATTACCAATCACAGCGGGAGAGAGGGTTAGAAATAGGGAGACTCCCGCAAAGATCAGAAGTGTTGGCAGGTATAATCTCCAATGTGTGGCCCTTCGCTTACTTGATGTAAGTCAGTATGGCCCTCAGGAAAAAAGACGTTGCCCACCCCTGATTTAGAGTGTTGATATGAGGTGAAGTAGGGATTTTTTTTTTGCCACACCGACCGTCTATGAGCCATATCTGCCCGATACCGATCGTCCTCACCCCCCCCCCCCCCCTCTCCCCGTTACAGCTTTCATAGCAGAATTCTAGGTCTAAAGCCCAGTTAGGCCAAAGATTCACGACAAGAGGATTTGAAACTTGCAACTACTGGCAACCAGCCCCTGGGAAGTGTTAGCACTTCTGTTTCCCTCGTCTGTAAGTCAGAAGAGATTTCTGTACGGGGATTTTGATTCAATGCCTGAAGTAAGAAGGTCTGTGGTTAGCAAAAGTTTCTGAAAAACTTTGTAAAATCCCATTTATGGTTCAAAGGTCATAAAAGTGGTCCTCATTTGTGGGGATTATCTTGCTGAACGCAAAGTTCACCGTTTCATAAACTTTTGTGAACCACAGATCTTATTTCAGAGATTTAACAGAAGTTCCCATACAAATCTCCCATTGGCTTGTAGACAAAAGGAACCAGGAAGTGCAGGGACTTGTGGGTAAGCCTACAAAAACACCTCATCCCTGTGGTACTCTTAACGACGTGACGATATGACAAGCTGCTGTGCTGCTCGGCTGTCTGCTGCTAACGATCGCTATCGCTTCTCCCACAAGTTGTTTGATCCTGGCTGACATGCATTTTGCATCTTCCATTTTCCTGTAAATGTAACAGTTCCCAGGGTGAATCTTGTAAATGTGTACATGTCCAGGTGAATGACTGTGTGGAACACAACACACTTGTGTGACAGTATAGTAACCTTTGGCTCTCTCACAGTTCCAGTAGCCGCGTTCAGAATCCTTCATTCATTCACTCACTCACTCATTCCCATATAGTGTTGATCATATAGTGAACTATATGTAGTGTTGATCATATAGTGAACTATATATAGTGTTTATCATAGTGAACTATATGTAGTGTTGATCATATAGTGAACTATATATAGTGTTTATCATAGTGAACTATATGTAGTGTTGATCATATAGTGAACTATATGTAGTGTTGATCATATAGTGAACTATATGGGGAATGATCAAAATCAGTTTCTGACACTACACAGATTTTTTTCCTGGAGATCATTGCGTCACCAGATGTGCCGGGTATTCATCTGACGCAAGCAATCTGCGCCCACTATCACATAAACAACTGAGCTCACGAGCAGATTGAGATGTGCTCATCAGGTAGTATTGATGTTGCACGTTTTCACTGCTAAATCCTAAATAAATCGTTGAAATTCTAATTACGTGTGTGTGTGGTTTTGTCAACTATGGTGCTGTCTCCTAATCGCAAGCTTTGCTGATCAAGTAGCTCAGAAGCTTGTTAGCTCGCGAGCTAACGACTGACTTTCTTCTTCTCCTTCGGTAAAGACAACTGCATTGCATTGTGGTATACCGGCGAAAACGTAGGGTGCGTTCGCTGTTCACTAGAAATCGTTGTGCATTGTGGGTATTTTATAGTGGACTAAATTGTGAATCAGATTACGGTAACAGTTTAGAATTCAGACACTATAAAAAAAAATGGCGACACACTAAATAGTCCACTATTTCTGTAATAGGGACTGATTCCGAACAGGGTTATTGTTGTGCTGATAGTCCAGGTGTATTTCAGGTAGACGTAGTTTGGCCAACAAACTGATACCTATACCTAATTACCAGCCACGACACCGTCTGGTGGTAATGTTTCCACCTTGTGAGTCTGTGTGTCTCGCTGTGTGTGTGTGTGTCAGGTCTGTGTGTGTGTGTGTGGCATCGTGGCACTTGTAGTGGGAACTACCACAGAAGACGTTTTGTACTCTGCCAGGTTTATATCATGTGTCTGTTTGTCTGTCTGTGGACACGAACACGATAGTGTGCAAGTTGCAGTCACGGAACCTTACAGGTGTGGAGCTCACATCAAAACATTGCCTGCCCCCTGTTCCCCCCCCCACCCACACACACACACACACACACACTTTATGCCCCTGGCCCACATTTGGTCTCTAGTTGATGTTATACTTGAGTGCATTAATGCAGCTGCACTAGTTACTTATTTTCATGCCTGTGTAAAAAGATATGGACACGCACAGCTTGCCTCTCAACTAGGCAACGTGATGTGAAGGAATCCAACTCCCAGAGGCCAAATACCTGATAATAAAGTTACAATGAAGACTTTTTGGTCGATATCCTCATCTTCTTAAATTCATCAGAAGACCCTCAGGTGCAGAACATTAGATTTGGCCGGTGCACACAATAAACAGCCATTGTGTTACAGATAAGGCAACATCGGGGCACTCAAGGACTGGGAGAGGCCTTGTGTCTGCTGTGCTGTGACTTGTGTCTTTGACTTACATTTGAAATGTGCATTTAGCAAACATTTAGCAGATTTAGGAATGTGTACATTTGCAAACTGTGTGGGGAAAATGTGTACGTCAATTTCTGCAACATACTACACACAACAAAATATATTTTCTTTAAGCCTTAAATTCTTGCAGCCTGCGAGCCAAAATTGGAAGATTTAGTCTGACGCTACGACCCAAGGTTATTAAAACACACTTCCACTTTTGTTATGTGTGGCCCCACAAGAGAGACAGTCCTGTGACTCCATTTTGGAATGCAACCTACGTTTTAAGAAATGTTGCTGTTAGGGCTGCACGATACATCGGCAATCATGTCGCTATCGGTTAATGTTAGTCATTTTTTGTAATATATCTGTATCAGTGCGTTGAGCAAAATAACAGCAATGTTAATATCGGGTATCAGCCAAATTTTTCATATTGAGAGCAAACAATGCGGTAAATCCATAGACGTATAAACATCTGGACATAACAACCGCGACCTCCCCCACTGGTTTCTAAACTCGCCTTTTGAAGCTCGAGGTTCGGCTTCTCACTGTTATTTGGTTATTGTGGTTATTTGGAGATCTATCTTTGGAGATCTATCATCTATTTGACATGAAACGGGTCCATCATTGACTAAATGAACATCAGGCTGTATTGAAGAAGACTAGAAACTAGTGATTGAGACCATCAACTCATAGAGAGCCGCAGGAACGAGTCCGGAAATCATCGATGCTAACAGTCCTGGTTCTTCACTGTTTTCGCCTATGGGAGTTTTGAATGGGTTTTTGGCACGATGCTTCTAATAATCTCTCTGGGCAACGCTGGCTTAATCAAACGCGAACCAGTGTTTAGTAATGTCATCTTCACACATGAGGACCACTTTTATGAGTTTTGAAGCTTTTACGTGCCGTTAAAAGGGCGGCTAGCTAGCAAACGGCTAAATGAGACTACACTGTTGAGTCGACGGGGATATTATACATCAATAACGTCATCACTTCAAAGGACGAACACAGAAATTCTCTTTCCCTCACCTGGTTCAGCCCCGTTCAGCCCGGGGTAATCAGTGCACACATCAACAACAGTCCAGGTTGAGTGCTGACGTGACGTGGAAGCCTATGCGACACTGTGTGTAGTTCTGGATTAGCTTAGCACGAGCTTTTTACTTCTAGGGCTCGCATTTACGCTACAAAACTCATGAAAGTGGTCCTCATGTGTGAAGATTATCCGACTGAACTCTGGTTCACGTTTGATTAATCTTGCGTTGCCCATAGACCTTATTTGAAGCATCGCGGCAAAAACCCATTCAAAAATCCCATAGACAGAAACGGTGAAGAACCAGGAAGTCCGGGACTTCCGCGTTCTGACTACAAAAATACGTCATCCCTGGGGCTCTCTATTAGGAAAGTGTTTACTGGGGCCATAAATCAAGTGAGAACTGACACCATTAGCCCATTCACTTCCATGTAACCGGACTTGCCAGTAAAGTCGCCCCGTAGGCCATTTGAAAGAATGCAGCTTTAGGTTTACTTCCACATTGGCCTCACAAACGGAGCTCCCAGTTAGCCCACTGGGTACATCTATGATTTATGGGCTTTTCAAAATGTTTTGGGGACAAAAAGAAACATTACTTTTTCAAATTCACAGTGTTTCCATGTGTTTTTCACTATGTACAACATTTTATTATCGCAGAAAACGTGTATTTAAACAGATCATATGGACATCTGTAAATATCGGTTATCGGACATAACAGAAATGTTAATATCGGTTATCGGCCAAAATGTTCACATCAGTGCATCCCGTGTTGCTTTAGGTTATAAGTCACACAAGATGCTTGCTGTCCATTACCCTTATATCATATCATGTGATTATCTGAGCAGGGCTGATGACTAGACCTGCAATGATTCATCGATTATTCGATCGACAGAAAATAAATCGTCAACTATTTTTATAATTGATAATCAGCTAAGACTAATTTTTAAGGAGAAAATAGTAACTTGATGATCGTTGGGTTGTGGACTGTAGATCAGAACATTTGAGAGGACATCATCTTGGGCTGTTACTATTAGTGATTTAATATTTATTCCTTTCAGTTCAATTCAGTCTGCTTCATCAATATTAGCTGAACAGTATTGCCTACATCTTCATAAATTAAAACAATCAACAATCTTTGGAATAACCGGTAGATTACTGGATGACTAAAATAATGGATAGTGGATGACACTCACCTGAAGCTGCCATAGACGATTAGAAGGATAGAGATGAGGAAGGTGGACACCTGGCTGGAGTCAACTAGGGAGTACGCCCTGAAGAAAGAATCATAAACACAACACTCTTAGCATAAACGCCTCTATACCAGTGTGGTTCTCAAATGGGGGTCCGCGAAAAGTTTTCACGTAAAAAAAAAATGTTTTTACTTACTACTTAAATGTTACTTATTCCTTCTCAAACTACTTCCTACATGGTGCTAGTCTATCAAAATATCTTGGCTGTCATTGATTGTGTTGCATAGTGGTTTTTTCTCTGTTGACAAATTGTGATATTGTAAGTCGCTTTGGACAAAACAAAAGTGTCTGCTAAATAACGTAATGTAAATGTAATGTAATAAAAAAATATATACCGGTATATATTTTTTTTTTTTGCAAAATTCAATTTTTGCATAGTTCAACGAAAATAGTTTATGCTTTAAATCTAAAATGGTTCATGGATTACATTCTAATCTAACAAACCTATCAATTTAAAAGTCAAGCACGTTACCGTGGAAACAATTAAGCTTAGCTCAAAATCACAAATCAGAAGGAGGGGGTCCCCGGTATATTTTCTATCTTGTAAGGGGTTCTTGGCTGAAAAACATTTGAGAACCTCTGCTCTATACCACCTTATCAAACCAAGTTAAATAATTGAGTCAACAGTTTCATAGATCATAGAAGTGCGAAACTAAATATTTCCGTCACATATCCGGAAAATTAATAAATAGCCAGTTTGCATAACTGCCATCATTCTGTCAACAACACACGGATGAATTGTGACAACGTGTAATATAATGTTTAAGCCTTTCCACAGAACTGGCTCACAAATTGTCTCCGCCGTAAAAAACATCCAAGGACAGAGCAGCTGGCATGTAAAGTGAGCTTTAAAGAGACAAATTACATTCTGAAGAGACTCCAAGGAGGAACAGGAAACTTGTAAATGTCCTGGAACTGAGCAGAGTACACTGACAAACAGGACAGAAGCTCAGTGAGCAGAGTACACTGACAAACAGGACAGAAGCTCAGTGAGTAGAGTACACTGACAAACAGGACAGAAGCTCAGTGAGTAGAGTACACTGACAAACAGGACAGAAGCTCAGTGAGTAGAGTACACTGACAAACAGGACAGAAGCTCAGTGAGTAGAGTACACTGACAAACAGGACAGAAGCTCAGTAAGCAGAGTACACTGACAAACAGGACAGAAGCTCAGTGAGCAGAGTACACTGACAAACAGGACAGAAGCTCAGTGAGTAGAGTACACTGACAAACAGGACAGAAGCTCAGTGAGTAGAGTACACTGACAAACAGGACAGAAGCTCAGTGAGTAGAGTACACTGACAAACAGGACAGAAGCTCAGTGAGCAGAGTACACTGACAAACAGGACAGAAGCTCAGTGAGCAGAGTACACTGACAAACAGGACAGAAACTCAGTGAGTAGAGTACACTGACAAACAGGACAGAAGCTCAGTGAGTAGAGTACACTGACAAACAGGACAGAAGCTCAGTGAGTAGAGTACACTGACAAACAGGACAGAAGCTCAGTGAGTAGAGTACACTGACAAACAGGACAGAAGCTCAGTGAGCAGAGTACACTGACAAACAGGACAGAAGCTCAGTGAGCAGAGTACACTGACAAACAGGACAGAAGCTCAGTGAGTAGAGTACACTGACAAACAGGACAGAAGCTCAGTGAGCAGAGTACACTGACAAACAGGACAGAAGCTCAGTGAGTAGAGTACACTGACAAACAGGACAGAAGCTCAGTGAGCAGAGTACACTGACAAACAGGACAGAAGCTCAGTGAGTAGAGTACACTGACAAACAGGACAGAAGCTCAGTGAGTAGAGTACACTGACAAACAGGACAGAAGCTCAGTGAGCAGAGTACACTGACAAACAGGACAGAAGCTCAGTGAGCAGAGTACACTGACAAACACTAAGAAGCTCAGTGAGCAGAGTACACTGACAAACAGGACAGAAGCTCAGTGAGTAGAGTACACTGACAAACAGGACAGAAGCTCAGTGAGTAGAGTACACTGACAAACAGGACAGAAGCTCAGTGAGCAGAGTACACTGACAAACAGGACAGAAGCTCAGTGAGCAGAGTACACTGACAAACACTAAGAAGCTCAGTGAGCAGAGTACACTGACAAACAGGACAGAAGCTCAGTGAGTAGAGTACACTGACAAACAGGACAGAAGCTCAGTGAGTAGAGTACACTGACAAACAGGACAGAAGCTCAGTGAGTAGAGTACACTGACAAACAGGACAGAAGCTCAGTGAGTAGAGTACACTGACAAACAGGACAGAAGCTCAGTGAGTAGAGTACACTGACAAACAGGACAGAAGCTCAGTGAGCAGAGTACACTGACAAACAGGACAGAAGCTCAGTGAGCAGAGTACACTGACAAACACTAAGAAGCTCAGTAAGCAGAGTACACTGACAAACAGGACAGAAGCTCAGTGAGTAGAGTACACTGACAAACAGGACAGAAGCTCAGTGAGTAGAGTACACTGACAAACAGGACAGAAGCTCAGTGAGTAGAGTACACTGGCAAACAGGACAGAAGCTCAGTGAGTAGAGTACACTGACAAACAGGACAGAAGCTCAGTGAGTAGAGTACACTGACAAACAGGACAGAAGCTCAGTGAGTAGAGTACACTGACAAACACTAACAATTGCAGACTATCTGCAGCAGAAGTGCTGTAACTTCATGCATTTAACATTCTAACCGTCACTAATCTGCAACCTCCTCCTTTGTTCAGCCTTGACTGGCAACTCTCAAATACAAGTTGAAAAGTCAGTTAGTTGGCTCTCTGACTAGCACTCTTGCTAAGTGTTGACTATATGAATCAGCTGTTTGTGACTATTAATATTAGAAATCATGATAAGACAATCTAATTGTCGTCTCTATGGCCCTGCTTTATGAAAAGGTCTCCAGTGTTGTGGGCATGCCGGCGCCACACACACATGGGCCTGTCACACGATAACCACTGTTTGTTGCTCGTTATATTGTCCCAGAAATAATTGCGTTATAAAACAATATTACTGTCCTTTTAAGATGTTTTTTTTCCTGCCAATGTTAATTCTTATCCCTCTAGACTAGGCCTGCACGATATGAGGAAAATCTGCGATGTGCAATAACATTGTTCAATGTAGCGATGACGTTACGACTTGCGATAAATAAACAGATATTAAAGTATGCATATTAGCTATACAGTTCCTATGTCTTTCTGCTTTAATAATGCTAACATAGACCCCAAACATAGCCTGTGCCCACTGAATAAAGAAATGAAATACACACTGACTCTAGCTGAAACTACACACAGCGTGTTTGGGCTTTGGCAGAGGGGCAGAGCGCACTGTTGCAAGGGAAAGGTTTACGCTGGATTTACAACAAGACAAAATGATCAGATGCTGAGTGGGAATGCATGAGGCATGTAAATAAAACCACTTTTCTTATTCATTGCGTTTCAGGCAGTCTTTGCGATGTGTTTATTGCGCATTCTCGAGTAACATGTTATCTTCACCTGGTTCACTGTGTGTGTGTGTGTGTGTGTGTGTGTGTGTGTGTGTGTGTGTGTGTGTGTGTGTGTGTGTGTACGTACGTACGTACGTGTGTGTGCATGTTTGTACCTGTGTGTGTGAGCAGACGAGAACAGAAGGAACGTGACCATAAATGACAGCAAACATGTCTCAGCATCGTTTTTTCTTAGGTAAACAAACAACGCAAACACAACGGGCAATTAGTATTGAGGTCTGAAGAATTATTAGGGTCATTATGTCATATGTCCATATGTCATCTCAGGTCTTCCCAACCGCCATCCACCTCTTCAACCAGACCCAACAGCCAACAGCCAACAGCCCGCTCAAAACACCACTTGATCACTTCCTCCCCACCGAAGCCCCCGAGCACAACCGTCTCAGTAACGGGCCGAGGCCCCTCCCTCCATGGACATGATGCTACGGACTAGGGATGTTCATCAATTGTCGAAAATCGATAATTGATCGATCCTGTGGAATTTGGATCGATTTTGTTATTATCGCCCCACTCCATTGCACAGCCGACTAACGTGAGGTGGAGCTTCATATAGTCTCTAGTTTTCTGGCTGGGCACGGGCCTTTGTGCCAACAAAACTGTTTTAAACATGGGGAATTCACATCGGCATGCGCCGGGGACAGCAGTGTTGGAGAGGAGACACATTGAAATAAAGAGTTCATTGAGGAGAACACGTTGTCTTTCGTATTTTCTGCCATAGGCATTCATTTTGTAAAAAAAATATATATATATATATATATATATATATAAAAATATATAAGTATTAATATGATCGATAATCGATAATTGATCGTTAATTTTCACAGATCATCGATTATGGAAAATTTTCAAAATGAACATCCCTACTACGGACACTATCCTCCTAACCCCGCCCCCCAATCCCCCAATATTATACAGTATGTCACTTTGCACTTTATCATTTGAGAGTATTTTCTGTATTGCTCCGTCTTCTACTGATGTGACCGCTGTGCTGCATACGTGCACTATGTCAAATTCCTCATGTCATCTATTTACTTCCTCTGGCAATTCAAGTGAATCTTGAATAGATATCGTGATGATAAGTGGAGTCATTGATTATGTGACAGGCATACGCAGACAATGAGTCAAACACACTGATTGGTCGGGTCGGGTCAGGTGGTATCCTCATGTGACGACATGATCAGTGTTCCATCATCCTGTGGTATCATGTCAGATCAACATCATTTTCATAATTCAGTATGTCTGTCAAACACGTTATCTAGCTGTTACCAAGTAAGATACAGTATTGTAAACCTTGATTTTGCATTGCCCTTTTCACAATATCTAACCAACCGCTGGCGTCATTCGTGACCATCAATGATTTTGACTTGGCAAAATATATATGTTAACAAATACCACAGGCCCTGGTCGTGTGGCAATTCAAGTTCTATTCTATTCAATAGAAATAACTCCTCCTTCATGCCATTGCCAAACATGACTTTTCCCCTGTATTTTGCACTTCCCTTTTCTCTGCATTTAAGTTAAGGTAGCTGTGGCTAAGAGAGCCAGGGTGCACACACCTTCTGAAACATCACATTCAAGGACTTTTCAATGACTTTCCAGGCCCAGTTCCCTCAAATTGAAGAAGCCAACAGGGCAGTTAGAGACACAGTTTGAGACATGGATGAAGGTTGATTTCTGTTACAACACTGATGGTTTTGATGAGATCTAGCAGCTTTACTGAAGCTCACAGACAACTATTAATAAGAGAGTGAGGCTTGAACGTGTGAACACTTCTCAACTGAGCTGTTAAGTAAAAAAAAATATCGAAAGAACTTCAATTTCTATTCTTGCATAAAATATATAATTCGCTCACTCACTTTCAATGATCTATGACTATTTTCAGAAAAACTTGCCCCCCCCCCCTCAAATTGACTAACTAATCATTTCAAGGACCTGTGGGAACCTTGAACACCATAATATCATTATAAACAAAACTAGCGATAATTGGATACATGTCAGTAAGTAAGCAAGCAATACCTCAAGTTATTTTATTATCTTGCCATTTTCAAAACGTAAAAAACTAAAGGCTCAGACACAGAAAGAAAGAAAAACAAAACAAACATATAACTGTAACTCACATTCCAATACTACAGTTTGGCCCTACCAGCTGCGTAAGGTGCCCAGTGTTTCCCCTAGAAAATGTTTCAGGCCTGGAGGGATTTGGAAACGTACCCCGACCGCAACGGTGGGACCCCTCACTGGCGACGCTAAACTTGTAGCTAACCTGTTCACATCTATGTTCGCAATGGCATCCCAAGCATCATCATACTATTATGGGATGCAATGCGAACAGCTGTATTATGGGATGTGCGTTTCCCAGGCAACGACACACGTTGACACGTTTTGGAACAGCGCCGCACGCTGGGCACGATGCTCCTAAAAGCAAAATGCTTATTGTTTTGAATGATTTGGCATCTTCTATTACTGTCAACACCAGTATTGTTGTATTGTAATAATATGCCATAAAGGTTTATTGAGATTTTGGGGAGAGCAGATTTTTTTTCTGGCCTGTAGAATGGTAGGGCAAACACTGCCTATGTGCCTGTAAGAGATGTGTGTGGGATCCCATGTAAAGGGTCCATGAGAAGTCAGTTATCCAAGTAAACAGTGCGTGGCCTAACCCTTTGCATATTATTGCAGATCAGATACCTAATGGAATATATTATGTAGAAGGTTAGACATTAAGATCAGCACAAGCTTATTCCAGCCCATTTATTTTTGTGAGCTGATAAGATTTTCTCAATGACAATTCCTGCTTAACAACTTGATCTTTATCAGTCCTTTTATACATAGTAGGGTAACATGATCTGGATTGATTTAAATTCTGCTAATCATTCCAAATGACAAAGAATAAGATAAATTAGCTGCTGACACCATGATGTTTTGCCACATCACTCACTCACTACCCACAAGTCCCAAACTGTACAAATATCATAAAGCTGTAGACTGTGTGTATGTACTATGCAGGACAGGTGGCTGAGCGGTTGTGATGTGACTATGCAGGACAGGTGGCTGAGCGGTTGTGACGATGTGACTTGTGAGTGTGTTCAGTAACAGTTTAGTCCTCTGTGGAAAGGGAGCAGTTACTCAACTGCATAGCAGCATAGTGACAGAGCAGAGGACAAACTAAACTCTAGAGCAGTGATACTCAACTTGCAGCCCGCGGGCCACAATTACAGAGCACCTGAATGCAACATGCAAGATACCCGCTGAATAAGTGTCCAAATGTTCATGTCATTCTGGCCAATACTCCACTTCTGTTATAGCATTTCAGTCTGGAATATGGAATATCTTTCAATAATCTATAATTTAGCTGCTGAATTGTCAAATACTGCCATCTGCTCGCTACCCAGGCACTTATGTATGTACTTAACCTAACTAACTTAACCTAACGAACTATCCGGTGTGCACAACATTGTCAGACTAAACTCCGGCTGACACCCCAAAAACCTACAATCCGCTACAGAAAAATGGATATTGTTTGTTTATTAACTGGCCCCTGGCCTTCTATCATTTCACGAAAGTGGCCCCCCGGGCAAAGCAAGTTGAGTATCCCTGCTCTAGAGCCATATGAAATCTTTTTTTTCCAAATTCCATTTTATTTTTCCCATCAAATTCATTCTTTCACGTGTTAATTGTTCTGAATTCTGAGTTTTGCTTTGTACGCTCATGTTACCATCAGTTGAAGTGTAGCCACACTTGCAATCTCTTCTTCAAAGCCGTCATTCTCTTCAGCTCATAATGTTGCACACAAGTGAAGAACGAACACACACGGCTGCTCCCCAAGATGACTACTAAACCTCACAATCACTCACACACAGCAGACAAGCTAAGAATGGTGAGCGACACAATTCAATAGTGAATTGAATTGCAAATTTTCTTGCCGTTGAAAAAAAAGGAGCAGGGACAAAAACTGGGAATTGGTCATGAGAATTGAAAAGGCAAAATGTGTTTTGATGATGATCTGGTCGGTTCTAGATATTGGAACCGGTCTGCAATGGAACAGATCCCAAACTTGGCAAAGTGATTTGTTTGTTTCTTTCAGATTTGATTGGACCTATTGTTGAGAAAACAACTAGCTTACATTGCTATGTTACAAGATAAGCGCAGGAATGAGTCCGGACGTATACTAATGACTTCCAGGTTCATCAGGGGGAAAGTGAATGGGGTTTTAGAATGGGGATTTCACTGAAATGCATCAAATAAGGTCTGTGGTTAACAAAAGTTTATGGGAATGCAAATTTTGGGTTCAGCAGGATCATCTTCATAAACGGTAAATCACTTTTATGCCTTTTCTAAAAAATCATGTTAAGAAAACACATTTACGTTCCAAAAGTCATTAACGTTTATGAAGATGATCCTGCTGAAGCCAAATTCGCGTTCCCATAAACTTTTGTTAACCACAGACCTTATTTTATAGCCTGGTAAACCGCCCGTCACGTGAACTCACATTTCATTTGGTTCTCCGTGACGGTCTGGACCCGCACAGGCAGTTAAGATGATTGGTCGAGCCATGCCGGGCCGACGAATCAGCGGCGGCCGTAGGCGGGCAGGCTCGTCTGGGCAAGTAGTGGGTACATGGTCTTTGTAGTTCTTTTCACTCGTCAACATGGCTGCCGCCGCAGAAGTGACAGGCAGTCTGAATGAAATTGAATTTAACGTTCCCAATTCTATGTATTAAATTCTAAAAAACGACCCTCAACATTTGGGAAGGCTAAGCCACACAACTAGTTCGTTATAATCTAACTAAATGCTTCGAAGGTGACTTTACGACCGTGAGGACTCAATCAATGAATACCACGGAGATCATCCACAGGCACCTTCGGCGATCTGATTGGTTGAAGTTAACACCCACCAGCGGTGATAGACAGATGGGTCATCCAATCACCTGCCAAGTAGCTTGGAAAAAGTGCCCGCCTCCGTCAGCGGGTCTGGTGACTTCATTCCCAGATCGACTGGTTTAGTGAAACCTATGTGGAGCTATACCGTCCATCTGGCAGCGTCAGGTTACTTATTTTATGCATTTAAGTGAAATCCCCAGAAACTTTTCCACTGACGAACCAAAAATGGCGGCGATTTCTGGTTAAGCCTACAAAAATATGCCATCCCTGCGGTACTCTATTGGTGTGACTACATATAAAAAGTGTTAATTTACACGTTTTGCTTTGACGATAAAACCAATGTATTTAATTGTAATGTACAATATGTCCTCACAAAAAAGGCCAGCAAAGTCAGGAGGAGCGGTGGTGAAAAAAGAGAAAACTGACAACAGAGACTGACCGCCAGTTTCACAATAAGCATACATTACAAGAAAGAAAGACAAGCCCTGTCATGGCAACCCGCTCCGTCTGAGATAACTAACCTGCAAAAACAGATGTCGTGAGAAGAACTATGCATCTATTATGTCTCAAAACCAGACCAGACAGCAGGAAATATCAAATTGCACTAAAGATCTACTATGAAATGGTATTCCTTACGTATGCAATATTTGAAACGACTCACCTACATTAGAGACGACATGAAAACTAAGAGCAGTGAAAGACGCAACCCTTTGACAGAGTGAGTGTTCCCTGCATTCTGCCAGACTCTTTGTTCTAAGTGTTTAGCGCAGTCTGTATGTTTTGAGAGTCACAATTTTGAGAAACTTGGGACAAAATCGTGAAAAGTCCGCTGCTCCGAGGTGCCCTTGGGAGACGTATCCATGCATTTGAAAATAGAAGCGCGCGCTGAGGTTGGTTACACAATGAGCCTTGTGAAGGAGAAATTGAACTGTCTTCAGGAGGGATGTTGCTGCTGCCAGTTTGACCTTAAAGAAACTCCTACTCAGCTCTGTCTTTTAGTTAATCAGTCAAACAAAGTGATTCTGCCAGGTTTCCTGATAACACAAGACTAGCACATTAGACTAGCACATTAGACTAGCACATTAGACTAGCACGTTAGACTAGCACATTAGACTAGCACATTAGACTAGCACATTAGACTAGCACATTAGACTAGCACATTAGACTAGCACATTAGACTAGCACATTAGCACATCTGTGTCTCGCTAATCATTCCTCAATTTCAACCTAAAAGCGAACACTTTTTTCTCTCTCTCTCTCACAGACAATCAAGTGTGTAATCAGGCTTCCAGTGTGCTTCTACAAACCAAATCGCCTCCATATCAGCGATGTGAGGGCCTGGACATAGTGATGTGAGGGCCTGGACATAGTGATGTGAGGGCCTGGACATAGTGATGTGAGGGCCTGGACATAGTGATGTGAGGGCCTGGACATAGTGATGTGAGGGCCTGGACATACAGTAGCAGTGATGTGAGGGCCTGGACATAGTGATGTGAGGGCCTGGACATAGTGATGTGAGGGCCTGGACATAGTGATGTGAGGGCCTGGACATAGCCGAGACCTTACAATGCCTGCAGGACCTGGACATAGCCAGGACCTTACAATGCCTGCAGGGCCTGGACATAGCCAGGACCTTACAATGCCTGCAGGCCTGGACATAGCCAGGACCTTACAATGCCTGCAGGCCTGGACATAGCCAGGACCTTACAATGCCTGCAGGCCTGGACATAGCCAGGACCTTACAATGCCTGCAGGCCTGGACATAGCCAGGACCTTACAATGCCTGCAGGCTGGACATAGCCAGGACATAGTGATGTGAGGGCCTGGACATAGCCAGGACCTTACAATGCCTGCAGGCCTGGACATAGCCAGGACCTTACAATGCATGCAGGCCTGGACATAGCCAGGACCTTACAATGCCTGCAGGGCCTGGACATAGCCAGGACCTTACAATGCCTGCAGGCCTGGACATAGCCAGGACCTTACAATGCCTGCAGGCCTGGACATAGCCAGGACCTTACAATGCCTGCAGGGCCTGGACATAGCCAGGACCTTACAATGCCTGCAGGGCCTGGACATAGCCAGGACCTTACAATGCCTGCAGGCCTTTTTCTGGGGCAAAGACAAGGCTGCCATTGTGACGTGCCGTCGTCAGTTGAGAGGTGCTGATCTGACCCCTGGTCCTCCTGACCTGTCTGTCTCTCTCTCTCTGTCTCTCTCTCTCTCTCGTCTAGCTGTCTCTCTCTGTCTCTCTCTCTCTCTCTCTCTCTGTCTCTCTCTCTCTCTCGTCTAGCTGTCTCTCTCTGTCTCTCTCTCTCTCTCGTCTAGCTGTCCAGCCACGGCTGTGGAATGTGCTCTGGGGTTAAGAGAGGACCCATCACCCACGTCCCACGTCACCAGCGCTCAACCTGTCTGCTGGCATTAAAAGTTTGCATTTTAGCTTCTCAAATGACAGATGGTTGGCATTTGACCTCTATTCAACTGTTCAAGCAATGACTGCATTGATATGTTGTTTTTTCATTTGAGTGTATATTATGATATACATTGCTGCATTCTTATTCAAATTTAATTGAGCAATCTCAGTCAGTAGTATCATATTTTTGAAGGCAATATATGACTATTAACTATAAGCTAATGACGCTAGCATTGACTAACATGCTACTGCAACATTAGCTGGCTATTATACTCACATTTGATTATTGCCATCTTTGTGAAGCACTAATCATACAGCGAACAACATTGATGTGAGGTTTGAAAGCCAGCTGAGTATATCACAACTGTTATAGAAAAGTACATCTGTAAATCGATTTTAGTCCCGTATTTTTTCTTCTCGCTTAAACCGAATGTTTTATGGTCTCTCACGATTCTCTGGAAGACCTTTTGGCTTGGTTCGAGCCTTAAAACTCGTTATATTTGGATTTACCGAAATGTCTATGGAGAAAATGGATGCGGAACTTACTTCCGGGGCAACGTACGTCACGAAAAGTCACGTGTCTGTTAAGCTCTATAGAGAGAACCAACAACCACTTAGTGTAAAAGGATTTAGCTCTTTCAGTCACTTTTCATTAAAGTGCACCTCTGACAGAGGAATTCACATGTTTCATTGTGGTGTTGAGGATTTAAAATGAAACGAGAATCCCCAGTCTGTCTCATTCATTCAGTAATAGAGGGATGACTAGAGGGTATCCCCTGTCTGTCTCATTCATTCATTCAGTAATAGGGGGATGACTAGAGGGTATCCCCTGTCTGTCTGTCTCATTCATTCAGTAATAGAGGGATGACTAGAGGGTATCCCCTGTCTGTCTCATTCATTCAGTAATAGAGGGATGACTAGAGGGTATCCCCTGTCTGTCTCATTCATTCAGTAATAGAGGGATGACTAGAGGGTATCCCCTGTCTGTCTCATTCATTCAGTAATAGAGGGATGACTAGAGGGTATCCCCTGTCTGTCTCATTCATTCATTCAGTAATAGGGGGATGACTAAGAGGGGAGGGACAACATGTAGTTCAGTGTTGAACTTGAAACCCGACACCAGGACAATGCCTCCTCTCCTAGCTGTGGCCGGGTCCTGTCTGTGGGTGTCCGATATAGGCCTGCTCCTAATGACTGAAGAACACACTCACAGGCAGGGCTCCCAATGACACTCAGGCATCATCTTTACAGATGTATCAGAATACAAGCCTTCACCCAACACATCTAGGCCATAGTAAACACCTTGAAGAAAGCATTCTAAATAGGTCTCTGTGGCAACGTGCAGGTATTAGCCTAAAGCGTTTGACTGTCTAAAATACAGTCTGGCTTAGGCCTAACATTTGGTCAAGAAAGGTGCTAAAATATTTCAGAAGCATTTTAAAAAGTGATTACATTTTAAGCGAGTGATTGCGTTCCAATGATGACTGACACTATTAATGATGTCACCGCCTCACTGTCAACATAGCCAGCAGATAAGGCAGCTAGTTTGAGCTAGCGTAGCGTAGCCCTCATTCATATTCTAGCATCGAACTGGTGCCTCTGAATTCTGTGCTGCACAGAAGCCTGTTAGAACATGGCTGAGATAGATGAATGGCACATTTCAAAACTAAATACAATCCGGGACTGTTTGAGGGGCTGGACGGTGGCCCACAGTGCCATAAGACGTCCTTGTTCACTGACAGACAGACGAGGTTTTCAATAACACAATTCCAATACCGGCCTCCCTCAAGGCCAATCGCATGCATGACTTGACCACTAAGACCTGTGGGTCAGACAGGGACTTGACCATAAGGCCTGTGGGTCAGTCAGGGACTTGACCATAAGACCTGTGGGTCAGCCAGGGACTTGACCATAAGACCTGTGGGTCAGACAGGGACTTGACCACTAAGGCCTGTGGGTCAGACAGGGACTTGAGCACTAAGACCTGTGGGTCAGCCAGGGACTTGACCATAAGGCCTGTGGGTCAGTCAGGGACTTGAGCACTAAGACCTGTGGGTCAGCCAGGGACTTGACCACTAAGACCTGTGGGTCACCCAGGGACTTGACCATAAGGCCTGTGGGTCAGCCAGGGACTTGACCACTAAGACCTGTGGGTCAGCCAGGGACTTGACCACTAAGACCTGTGGGTCAGCCAGGGACTTGACCACTAAGGCCTGTGGGTCAGCCAGGGACTTGACCACTAAGACCTGTGGGTCCGCCAGGGACTTGACCACTAAGACCTGTGGGTCAGCCAGGGACTTGACCACTAAGACCTGTGGGTCAGCCAGGGACTTGACCACTAAGACCTGTGGGTCAGCCAGGGACTTGACCATAAGGCCTGTGGGTCAGCCACCCAGGGACTTGAGCACTAAGGCCTGTGGGTCAGCCACCCAGGGACTTGACCACTAAGGCCTGTGGGTCAGCCACCCAGGGACTTGACCACTAAGACCTGTGGGTCAGCCAGGGACTTGACCACTAAGACCTGTGGGTCAGCCAGGGACTTGACCACTAAGGCCTGTGGGTCAGCCAGGGACTTGACCACTAAGACCTGTGGGTCAGCCAGGGACTTGACCATAAGGCCTGTGGGTCAGACAGGGACTTGACCACTAAGACCTGTGGGTCAGCCAGGGACTTGACCATAAGACCTGTGGGTCAGACAGGGACTTGACCATAAGACCTGTGGGTCAGACAGGGACTTGACCATAAGACCTGTGGGTCAGCCAGGGACTTGACCATAAGACCTGTGGGTCAGACAGAGACTTGACCATAAGACCTGTGGGTCAGCCAGGGACTTGACCATAAGACCTGTGGGTCAGCCAGGGACTTGACCATAAGACCTGTGGGTCAGCCAGGGACTTGACCATAAGACCTGTGGGTCAGACAGGGACTTGACCATAAGACCTGTGGGTCAGCCAGGCAACAATGAAGACTTGATGTTTCTTGTCCCTGTGACGAGTGGCCGGATGACAAGAGGAGCCAAAAATATCTGGCTCAGGTCAGGTCTGTCCTCCTGACACACACATGCATACCTCAACACTAACAGACTGGACTTGTGGAGCATATTATGGTTAACAGCTATTTATTAATTCACTAGTTTTATTATTCACCAGCCAATAGTTGCCAATGGGTCTCCAATTGAAATGTGTTATTACTTTTTGACCCCATTGTGAATCTGATGATGGGCACTGATGGCTACACCCTCTAGGAGGAGCATGCATGTCGTTTGTGATAAGATGCAACCTATTTTAGCTCTATGAAAACAACTACAGCTCCTCTGTGTTACTCTTCTGTGTATATTGGGCTTGTGTATGAGGCAGGAATTAGCTAATATAATTTAATGTTTCCTGATTAACTGTCAGAGCTGTACTTTTCTTTTAATCTGGGGGAAAAGAGAGATACAGATAATGTTGTCAAGCTTATCAGTGCAACTTTGGGATCAATAGCTATAGAGACAATAAGCCAATTAGGACAAATACATATCACTTAAACGACACAAACCGACAAAAGTGATTAAAGGTGTGAATCAGGAACTGATAGATAAAAATGATCAAAGTAAAGCAAGTGGGCTTTTGTGGGGCGTGCTCTGCTCTCCAGTCCAACCTGTCACTCATGTCAATGCCACAACATTTGGGGTCAATACATAATATTAGGGATGCACCGATATGAAAATTTTGGCCGATGCCGATAATCGATATTAACATTGCTGTTATGGCCGATAACCGATATTTACCGATGTCGATATGATCTGTATAAAACCACATTTTTATGATCATCACATTTTGTACATACTGAAAAACACATGTTAACACTGAATTTGAAAACGTTATGCATTTCTTTATTTGCAAAGCCTTTGGAAAAGCCCATAAATCATAGATTTACTGCATTATTTCATATCAATGTGAAGAATTTGGCTGATAATGATAACCGATATTAACATTGCAACATCTGACCGATACCGATATGACCGATATGTTAAAAAATGACTAACATCGGCCGATACCGATATGATTGCCGATATATCGTGCATCCCTACATAATATAGATGATCACACTTCAATACAACTTCAGGATCAATACAGCCAATCAGGAAAGGGGGAGGGGCTTAAATGACATTACCGATCCATATGGAATTCTCCCCCGAGTTTAGTAAGCCATCAATCGAGTCAGTGCGAATGTGGGATCAATTGAAAATCAGATCCAAAATATTTTCATCGTTTAATTTCTCTGAGCAGACTGTTCTTAGACCGCATGGCTGAGCGGCTTAGCTTCACAATCCATACAATCTTATCAATTCATTACAGACTGTACTGTCCAATAGGAGGCGTAGACTATTGTGTCTCCAAAAAATCCTATAGGCCGGCCGTTCCCAAACTCTTCAGACCAAGTAGCACTAGCCAATACAATGCATTCGGGATGCAGCAATACCACTTTTTTGCAGACCGAGTGCGAGTACTTACATTTGGGCACCGAGTATTTAATTCGGAGTCGACAACTTTTTTTATTATGCCTTTAAGCCTACGTTTAATTAAAAGAGAACTTTTCAACATTATGGGTTTTAGCCGTTTAGCTCAGCGCTGGTTGAGTGGAGTTTGTCGTGATTGTCCTGAAGATCCAAACACCACCCAGCCAGGAAACTAGAAGCCATCTCACGTCACAAAGTGAAGCCTCTGAATGACTGCACACAACCTAAACGTGGTGTGTGATGCACAACCTAAACGTGGTGTGTGATGCACGGTTGTGGAGGTTGGAAGCCGCCCACCGTGGTCGGCTTGTCTATACCACAATAGACAGCTGACAGCTGGCGCTTATGGAAAACCCTGATATTGTTGTCACACTCATGACCTCAAACAACTGCACCTGCAATGACAGTCTAGAGCAAAAATATGTGGAGGTTTTTCACAGTTTCAGATGATAACAACAACGCTATTGCAACTTGTAAACATGTCCCGCCAGGGTTCCGAGAAGAGGGAAAAAGTCTGAGCTGATGTTACGTTAGATCAAACCTGGCGAGGAGGCAGCAGGGTTGGTTAGTTAAAGTTAGCTGTTGTGGCTAGTAGCTAGCTGGCTTGCGGGCCTACACTAACATTAGCTCTAGGCAGCGGGCAGCACCGGTGTTGTAGCAATCCCCGACTGGCAAGCTGACCGCTTGTTGTGACCAAACATCCCCGCATTCAAAGCACTTCATTCATACTCCCAGAGCTGGAATAAACCATATAAAAACAATCATGCTTTAACCCAAAATAACAATAAGAGACTAAGTTGCTACGTGCCTTTTGTCATTGTGTTAATCTGCAGACTAAACAGCCATAGGCTTTGGGTTCTAGAAAAGCCTTTGTTTATTTTCTGTATTGAGTGACACACTTTACTTAAACACTCAGAAGTGTTCTTTGTTGTGTGTTCACAATAGGGATGTCAGTTAGATTTGGCGAGGTCAAAGCTATGGAATATTAAATCATCCATCTTTGCTCACTACATCTGCCTTTCTTACTCCAGGTGTGCATAAACTACAGGTTAAGAAATACAAAAATGGGAAATTATTATCCGTTACCGGCTATGAGAAGAAGATGAAAATAATGATTTACCTGAATAAAATATGTTATTATAATACTCATATTCATATTTAAGACACAATAACTTTGTGAGGGTGTGTGTGTACTCTAATAACAAAATGTAAAAAATGCATGATGTTATTTGTCAGATTAAGAGCCCCCACCCCTCTCTTTATCCTTAACTTATTGTTCTAATATTACATCTCGCCCAGTGAGCACTATCCCAAAATCATAAGACCATCATGAAATAGCCTAACCCCCCCCCCCCCACACACACACACACAGCCTAGCGGAGCTTTTATTTTGAAAATAAAATGCACTTCGGCGACAAGACTGGAGATGAAATTGTTTTAGTATTGAGTTTACTACAGAGAACTTCCTGAGAAGAACTGTGCAGATAAGTCTGTTAGCGGACTGTGGAAACTTAACTCAAAGCTAACATTAGCGACGAGGCTAACATAGCCTTATCCAAAGGCTCGTTTGAGATGACTAGCAATACCTGCTAGCCTGGAAAATAGATGAACGGTGCAGTCAGGCAAGGAATCAAATCAACAAGCCACACTCTGAGTCCTGTTGCCAGATAGAGCTGATGGTTTCCATCCCAAAGGCGGTTGTTCAAAAGCACATGGATGCAGCCCAAAACAGCCCAAACCTGGCAACACATCTCCCGACTGCACACTGCATTCAGAAGACAAGCATGGTTTGCCAAATGATATGTACATCGACAGTCGGTCAGTTGACATTTTCAAGCGGGAAAAAAAATATATACAAAATAAAGTTGTCCCTACAAAGGGACGCGAAACAAATTTAAGACATTTATAAACGAAATGAAAGACTTTGTAAATAAATGTCAATACTTTTAAGGCCTTCTTTTGAGAATAGTAAATTCAATGCATTTTTAAATACTTTTAAGATGGCGCGGGTAGCCGGGTACCCTGACTTCATAGGTTTGTTGCTCCAAATTGTACATACACCCACCCACACACGTTTAGCAACCCAGCCGCTCTGTGACTGCATATAGTAAAGGGCAGACAGAGAGGGACAACAGATCAAACGTAGGTGGTCAAGCTTTCTCCCAAAACTTTCAATGTTTAGGACAAGGGTTTCAGCCCACAACCCCCAAAATAACGGTGCCAGAGCAGACCCGGGGGGTCCCAACCCCCACTTTGGGAACCACTAGTTTAGGAAACAGTTAATTTTTCACTGGCGGTGGAGAAGTGCACTTATCACATAGCCAACAAGGACTTTATTGGGGCAAACGGGACAAACGAACTACAGCATCTCAATCAGTGGGACCGGACGTCTGATGCTGCCTTCAAGTGCTACTGTTAAGCTCCTTCGGAAGTCGTGAATAGATAAATGCGTGACAATTACAAGTGAAAGACTGACAACAGAAACATACATCAGCACTAATTACTGACATTGAATGCCAAATAATAACAAATGACACCACTTTGACCATTTGTTGACGTTCTCAGTCACATAAAAACTTTTGTGTCATCATTATGGTCATTCGGTTGTGCGATGTTAGTGACATGTCACCCAAACAGCCATCCTCATGGTTCCACAGTGAAACATCGCAATGGATGATGGCATCGTCATTGATGGGGGGGATTAATTAATGATTTATGAAGTCGTTGCGGTGCTGTTTGGCTGCGCCGCTGCAACGCACGTCCACGTTTACAACAGGACAGGTGAGCTCTACATGTCATGAGACTAGTGAGCTTGGATAGCCAGGTGACTCAAACAGTAGCTATCAATACCAGCAATATTGAAAGGCGCAAAACGAATAACGTTAAAGGGATAGGCCAACTTTTTGGGAGATTTGCCATATCGCCCACCAAGATACACAATACCTTGACCGTCACTCTCCCTACAGTATAGAGTGAGCTATAGTCGTTATTTAGTATTGGACAAAATGGTACAGCCGTTCAAAGTCACCAAAAACACACATTTCTAACAGCGCCAAAAAGCTCTATGTACATGTTGTGACTCGGGTACTCACCACGAGATGAAATATGAATCCAAAATGCAGAGAAACGCTCTTTTTTTTTTTTAAAGGTAAATAGAGAGCCGGAACTACTTTCTAAACATGGCCGCCAGGCGTACAGCGCGGTGTACAGGCAAACAAGGAAGTAACTCGGTGTGGGGATTTACTACGTTTAATGACGTTTAGGACAAGTGGCAAAAATATTCAGACAAGTGGCATGTAGACAAATGGCACATATCAGATACGGGTCAGAATAAGAAGTACTCTGAATTTAGGTCATATGCTGTCTCCGATACGGTGTATCGGCATATGTGCTTCAGCAGCATTGACCACCACCATCACACCACACTGACTGTAAGGTGTGATTGAAAACTTTTTCATTACATTTTTTTTTGTAATTTTTCCATAATATGTAAGAGCAATCTGCTATTGCCATTTGTGGTGACAAGACCACAGTGGCGACAGCTATTGGAAGTTAGCTATCTTGCAAACTGTTAAGCTTTGAGACAATGACTACGTTTACATGCACACAATATTTCGGTTTTTGCCCATATTCGGAAAAAGACAATATTCCGACTAAATGAATAATCCACTAATATTCCCGTTTACATACATGCAGCAGTAGCTCGCCCTCCCACGTGTTGGAGAGAGAGAGAGATGCAGGTAGAATCAGCAGAGTTTTGTTCTGTTCAGAACAGAGGAGCCCTGACTGTATTCTTACCAGCATCATCTGGTCCATGTTCGGAGCTTGCTGCTGAAAAGTTTGGCGTTGCGATATCCAAGTTTTTCACATTAAACGTAGGCTACGTTGTTAGGCCAGAGTCATATAAGAATTGCGTCATCTTCCGTGTTTCTCATCTCCTCCCGATCGGAAATGTGGGCTTTCCTTTTCGCATGCGAGAGATGATGGATTATATGATTATATCGCCTCTTCTAGTGCTTCTAGCACACATCAGCTGACCACAAACAGGTAAGATGCATCGCAAACTGTGGTAAAAACGCTGACTGAGACACATATTCCGATTGCACTGTATACATGATCAAAGAATCCTCCTAAAACCTGAGTAATACTGGAATAACCCACGTCTTAATCGGAAAATTCAAAATTCGGAAAAAGGGCAAATTTGGAAAATGCAACTGGAATATGCTGTTTACATGACCCTTATCAAATTCAGAATACTCTCATTTTCCGAATAATAGTGGAATATTGTGTGCATGTAATCGTAGTCAGTGTTGTTGTGTATTAGCTCCCTGCTGCTGTAAGCTTGCCAACAGTGGCACATATTTCTAGCAAACTATGAATTGCATGAAGCAAACAGGATATGTTTGATACTGTAGCCAGAACATTAGTCAGTTGTCGTCTGCAGGCCTGGCTTTCTCATTATGCCTGTGAAGCTCCTCAATGACATTTCTGGGTAATTTCTAGATCACCAGATGATCATTTTTCCTTCATCTTTTCTATTAAGAATACGGTAATGTTAAGCCACTTGGCTTGCACACCAACAACTCAACAGCTAGAAAACATAATATATAATCATAGAAGCACTGCTGATACATCAGTGTGCTTTATTATAAAATGTGAGTTTTTCTGTCTGATAAAAAAAGATGTACTTGCCTATATTAATATGCAGCAGTAAATGCAAACTAATTGAAATGAAAAACTTAAAAGGTAAGTTCTCATGTTGTGTGATGTTGTGATTTTCATCTTCAGTTCATCTTAATTTAAGTTCATAATTTAAGATAGACCTAAACTTCAACAATGACTTATGGCAAACCAAAATGTGATAAGGAGGATTTGAACTAAACTGTTCCGATTATTTCATCACCTATTGCAGAAAATATATAAATTAATCTCAACCACTATTACACTTATATGGGCGACATGTCCTTCATCGTGTATGAAGCAGTTGCCAGATTATAGTTTTCTATTGATCACTGTCGACAACAGCGCATTGGCCCTTTGGAAAAGTAGACCCTCCCCAAAATCATCCTGGCTCAAAACCTGCTAAAGAAATACTCAGGAGTCGTATGACTTCATAAGTGTTAAAGTAGCAATCTGAAATAAAATCCTCGTCATCATCATTTCCAAACCTCACACAGCAGTCTAATTTGAAGTGGGAGCTTTTTATATAGACTAACAGCTTGGATTCCCTGACGAAATGTCTGTCATAATCATTTTCTTCATCCTGAACCTCCATGAGTATTATGGGGGTTACAACAATTGTTCCTTCACCAAATAGCATGTAGGTCAAATACTAAATGTTAACGGCTATTTGACCCAATACCGTGTCAATATCCTGGATGGATTTGATTATCAAAATGTTTATCTGCCTAGATAAGGACAGTCTTATTTTTACGATAGACTGGGATGTTTGCAGAGCTTGCTATTAGAAGAATCACTTCCCCAAATAAAATGTGATTAGAATATGTTACCTATCTATATAGACAGAATGACCAATAGCCCTTCCAGTAACATAATAAACAAAATGACCCAACTAAAGACACTATCAGCTGGGCAAGGCTTCCTTTAATCCAAGGGTTCACTCTCAGAACCGTAGGCAAGGACTACAAGACAGACATTTTCTTGGAAACGAAAATAAATAATATATTGAATAAAAAAGTGACAAAATAATTGAATAAGCCAAAACTAGGCTTATAATAATCAGCATTCCTGAGGACCCCATCCCCTTCAGTGGGAGTCCACCTGGAGAGTCACTCATTTATGCTATTCTGACACAAGAAGATGTGCTTCTCACAACATTTCAACTCCTTACAAACACCAGACATGTTGCCGGGGCCCAAACAAACATCATTGAGCTATCATGCTCTTAGGCCTACACACAAAGTCATGGCATCTTCATAACGTTACAGTTCAATGAATAGAATCATTGGCTAACGTTACGTTCAATGTAGCCTACCATGTCACACTGCAATTAAACTGTAGCCTGGCTTTAATAGAGTACATCGCACACTTCTGCAGTGATGCTTTATCACAACCAGTCGCCTGTCACAATGGCACAAGCTTTGCCCTGAAACTGGCATTTGGCTAGCTAGCTAGCTAACCTAGCTCTACGGCAGAACCTTTGTTATTGTGTGCGATCGACGGCGAATGCTAAGCTAACTAACGATAATCAGCCAATTTGTCGCTATGCTGTCACGATCATCTTTTTGACATTGATACGTCGACATAACATTGGCTCACGTAATATTTATTGTGCAATATTAGCATTTTCGGCAGGGAGACAACATGTTAACACTAAATAGAAAGTCATTCACCTAACGCTACTAGCAAAATGCTAAGGAGCTAGCTAGCTAGCTAACGGTTTGATAAGCTCACTAGGTTAGCTCATTGGAATTGGCCGAAGCTGGATAGCACACCATCAGCTGGTGGGGTTTTATATTAGCCGCTGCTAGCTAGCTAGCTAGCCAGCCAGCGCAGGTTAGCTGTTAGCAATATCACAGCTGCAGGGAAACACTTGGATGAGTAACATTTTGCTCTCTGGACATTGGGGGAAATGTATCAGAAAACATCAGCAGCGTGCAGATCACAGTATTCGTGAGAATTGACAGAAACACGATTCGTCTGTTTTGTCTGAAACAGACTTGCCAGTAGCAGCAGCTAGATAGCTAACGTTACTGGTTAGTTGGTAGCGCTATTCCTGTGCGCACTCACCAAGATGTGTAGCCCTGCTCCGCCATATCGCCCGAAAACAGTGGGTTCCGCGACTGTGGCTAAACACAGATTCAGGTCCCGGTGAGGAGAACCCGTTGGGACCTCGGAGACGTTTTCTGTCTTTCCTTCAAAAGCAGGCGTCCTTAGTAGTCACTTTTAGATGACAACATGGTGATACATCCCCAGCCTCAGCTAGTAATCACTAGCTGGATATCTTGCGATCGGAATGGCAATGGATGGTTTGCTATCGTTAGGTGGCCAAGACAAAGCACCCCGAGAAAAAAAACTACTGTTATTTTCGTCGCTTTCGCTAAATGTCCTGCCGTCACCCTAAGCCAAGGAGGCTCGGTCTCCAACCGATGCTACACCCGCTGTAAATCCATATTCAGAGCGATGTATCCAGTCTCAATTCGGATATTCCTGAAGTCTGCACCCCTCGCTGTTATGGAAGACGTTCAGCTTTGTTTTCTATGGCGAGTCACGGGGACGCGCAAAATCGCCCTGCTGCTGTAGAGGTTTACAAGTAGGACGTGCACTGAAACGCTTTTGTGCACTGAAAACGCTGCTTGCAACGGTTTCTCTTCAGTTGGTTGCATTGCAGCCTATCACATCTAGCATTTTGTCAGTCATAAGCATTACGTCGCTTATAAAATGCAGTAACGTTACACGGTATAAAATAAATAATAATTACAAATGTTACTGCCTTGTGGAGTAAATGTTTGACGAAACATCATTCTAAATACAATGATAGCCTATTGGAAGAATAAACCACAACAAATCTAATTTGCTACACCAAGGCATGGAAATATTTGTGTTAACTGGAATACAAATTGACTAAGGTTAATGAAACACTGGCGGGAAGGAACCTCAATTATTCTCAATAAATTGGCTATTCTTTTGATCACTGCTGTTACTCACAGCCAACTGTGTGAAGGATGGAGAAATAATTCTGTGGACATGAATAGGCCCACATCAACCATATGCCCATCCAAAGACAGTAGGCAAGGCTGCACAAAACAGATGGGCAGTTCAAATCACTTATAGGGCTTTCAATGAAGCCATAATGAAATCCAAACAAATAGGCTACTAGCAAACCCTCTAAACATTCACTGAGACTTGAAATTAAATCTTATATTAAGAAAAGTAGAAATTGTTAAGATTAATGATGCTTTTTTATCCTGTAAATTGATCAACAGTATAGTCTAGGCACCTGTCTCATCTCTTGGCCAGTATAAATCACAGAGAATACAATCATTTCCTTAATGGTTGTTTTCTCTTCCCAGCATATTGTTAAATTTGAGCAGTGACGACTGACGAGACGACTGAGGCAAGATCTTGGTCATGAATTTCACTGAATTTCGGCTTTAGCTAGCTAGCTTTAGCTAAGACAGTGCCTTTCCTGCCGATATCAAAGGCATTGGGGGTTTAGAAAGGGGTCAAGGTGATCCCCCCTCCCCAAGGAGGGAGGGGATTACCAAAATCTGCAAAGAGCTGCTTTCCTCACAGATTACACACAATCTGTTATAGACAACACTCGCATATCAGGAGAGAGGAACAGCATCCTGCAATAGCCTCAAATGGAGGGTAACTAAGGTTATCTGAAGTATCTATTAACCTGAGCTCAGACAGACCCTGTGATGCAATGCTTCTGTTATCTGCTGTAGCCCTACATTAGAGACAATTCAACCTTTTGCTACTGAAAAGACGACCATTCTGTAATTTACACTTGTAGTTTAGGGGTCAATTTGAAAAATACCCCCCCCCCCCGACTGAACAATGGAGATAATGACATCACTGATTGTCAATTGAAAATGAAATCAATTGACCCCCCTTCAAAATTGTATGAACTCCAGCTGGAGAGATGGCTTTTCACATCAAGATGGGTCACAGCATTAACCCATTGATACCTGATGCAGCATTTGCGTGTATATCCCACATTTGTGTGTGTATCCCTTTAAGACCGCCAACTGCGTCATACGCGGTTCGCGGTCTTAAAGGGATACACACACAAATGCTGCATCAGGTAGGCCTATCAATGGGTTAAAGGGATAGTTAACTTTTTTAAAGTCTAGTCCTATTTGCTACTTCCCAATGATGATGTTGATTGGTAGAGTTCTTTCTCAGCACGATCCATGCTGTTCCTCATAGTAGCTCTGGAAAGTTGGGCAAAAACGAATGCAAGGTCAATGGGGTCACGCTCCTGTATGTATAAGAGCACGTACAGACTACAAGATCCTCGTACAAGAGAGTCGTCAGTTTCTGTTCTTTTCACACGATACAACTGTCTTTGAGTCATTTTGGTGTTCACACTATATGACTGAGCTGCAACAGGGGATCACTATTGAATACATCGATGCACAATAGACCAAATCACCGTGACGTCACCATGTAAACAACATTACTTCCGGGTACCACTTTGGGAAGGCGGCAGGTTTAAATTTGCGTGTTGTCAAATAAATGCTGTCAAACCCCCTCGTTGTTTTCGGCCGACTACTTTCAATTTAAATGTTCAAACGGTTGGTAAACATGCTTGTCCGACGTATCTAGCCTTTCTTCTGTGTTTGTTTTATGTAGTGTTAGCTAGCTAATAACGTTTGTTTACGACTGTCAAACTCGCAGTTTTTTTTGCAGATTCGTTAACGTTAGCTACAGAGCTAACGTTACAGACAGAGCTACTGACGCCACGTTAATTTAATTTAGCTTCAAGTCTACTCTGGTGGTCTGGTCCAACAGGTAAATAGCTAGTCTGGTCTCCACTAACGTTAGCGAAAGTGTTCTTATGAATGATATTAAACAACAACACAACACGAATGAACCATTTTTGTCTTCTTTGTCTGTTTTTGTCTTCAACACGTCAGTTTGTGCCGTTCACCGCCATTATGATGTGTGGACCCCAGGCGTAACCGGAAGCAAATGTAAACATCCCCGCTGATTTGGTCTATAGACGCTTTTCACGGGTGCCATGTTGTGTCGAAAAGGCAGAATAAACACAGGTGCAAGCAAAACACTAATTTCCAAATTCCAATCATGGAAGTTTGAAACCCTCATTAGTGTTTTGCTTGCACCTGTGTTTACCCTGCCTTTTCGACACAAAATGGCCCCCGTGAGAAGGGTCTATTATTCAGTCACTTCCGTGACTGTGGCTTTCGGCCAGGAGAAGATGTCATCAGGTGGCGTCCAACTTTCCTTGGGCGTTTGGATCCTTAACCACAACGCCCTCCAGTTGGCCACTGTCTGTCCATCTTCTCCTGGCTTCCAGCTCAACTCCTCCCACCTGTTCCAAAGCCAGCACACACATTACAACACATTACAAGATCTTTCACCAGATTTGTGGGTGCACTAGGAATGTAAATGGGTGATTGTGTGTGTAGGTATGTGCACAAGTAGGAATGTCTGGATATAGAACAATGTGGTTTGTCACCTAGGGGTGGTTGAATTATTGTACTACCTGAGTGTTTGAATGTGCATAGGTGAGATGAACGTAATACATCATCCTCAAATTGGTATGAAGCTAAAGTGGACGATCAATGTGCTCATCACGGTTTAATTGATTTGTTGTCCATGTTACTGTGTTTGAATTGCTGTAATAAAAGATAAGTAAAAAAAAAAAAAGATCTTTCACCAGGAGAATCTCAGACAAGTCCGCAAACGCAGTCTCACACTGGCTTTATTCTTTCTAAACACACACTCTCACACATCGATGGGTCATTCTCCCAAATTGCTTCAATCAATGTTAGATTTATTAAGTCGGAGTTATTATAGGTTATGGCTATCTCAAATATTATTTGGGTTTCGAATGGATAATAGAATAATTTTAGTAAAGATGTACGATTTGCATAGCTACTTAAATGCTTTTTACATTCAGTGTTTCCCCTAGAAAAATGTTCCGGCCTGGAGGGATTTCGAAACGTACCCCGACCGCAACGGTGGGACCCCTCACTGGCGACGCTAAACGTTTAGCTAACCTGTTCGCATCTATGTTCGCAATGGCATCTCAAGTATATTGATATTTACAGGACAGCCCATATTTCTAATCAATAGAATGATTATAGATGTTTGCCCAGGAGCAATGGATTTGCTATGAGCAGTCAGTGTGGGAATAATATTTGTGCACGGGAAGGGAAGGCCTCCTCATATTGTATCCATTCTCGCCCCAATGTGTTAAGATGATGTCCTCAGACGCAGCTGGCGGTGTTATCTCTACGATGGGAGAACGTTCTCACGAAAATGTACAAGGCTCTATTGTTTGGAGATGTTTTGTGAAAGATGCTTGAAGGTTGACCTGGCAGATAGCAGGTCATTGAAGAATGTGTATGTGTATTCTGAAACAATGTTGGGTGGCCTCCACTGGGCATCCTATGGCCAAAATACAGCATATGGCTATACATTTTAATGGGGGTCTGGGCCCTATCGTGGTCAGTCTTCCGTCAGTCAGCTCCTAAGGGGTCATGCCCACGTCGGGGCTTAATATTACCCTCTCTTTTATGTTTACATGGTTCCCCGTCATGGAAAAGATTATGGGGAAACGAGCCATAGTCCAAGACTGTTGGCACCGGGTGTCTATTTGCTATAGTTAATTCAGTCTGAGTAGTCGCATGGCATTGGTATCCTCTCTCGGTAACGTCGTCCCAGTCCCGTACCCACATCAAGTGGAGGTAATCCGCACGGGGGTCAGTCGGGGGTCTATTCTTTGGCTTCTGTAGTCATTATTTCGGTATTGTTGTTGCCTCCCTCCTTTGTTCCCGGGGAGGACGTTTGGGTCTCTCCCCTGGACAGGAGAGTGATCAACAACAATCCCATTACCACCAGTATTGGGGTTCTTCCCCTCCTGGTGGGGTGTATTCCCACCATACTGTTCCAATCGACAGTTCTGGTTTACTCCACGGTGTGGAACCTAGTTCCCACCTTCTAATGTGCCCGATACAGCTGATTTTGGAGCCACTGCTGGCTGACAATGTCCTATATAATGAGCTCTTACTGCACACTGCAGTCAGACTCTATAATGATCAAGAAGTGAAAACTGTCTGACCGTCACCATCTCCATGTTGAGGCTTGATATGTGAATCACTTACTTAGTTAAATTGTTTATCCTTGTTTAGTTTTCAGCCTACAGTATGTACACTTTGTCCATTTTTTATCTTTGTTGTTAAGAAGAGTGCATTTCAGACCTGTCTCTGCGAAACTCTTTCTTCAATAAATGAATTGAAACTCTTTCTTTTCCTTCTAGGTGGACTGTATAATCGGAGCGCTCAGATATTTTAGGGGTTCAGACCACTTTGGGTCTGACCACCGTGCCATCACGTGCTGTTTGGTTCTAACGTAGTCTCTGGCCTTCAGCATGGCTGGTGGTTTTTCTCTTTCTTCTTTCTTCTCCACTTGTGATCCCTGTTGGCACATAACTCAACTAATTTCAGACAATGCCTGCATGTAACTTTCCTCTGTTACTTGTCCTGTGTCTACTGGGCGAGTGTATCTTGTTTCGGACACAGGTCCAGGCATTACTCCTCCTGTAACCATCTGGTGAGGGGACCATCCTGTCCTCTCACATGGCTCGCTGTACATATGTACGCCAAGAGGGTACATTGGAAGGGTTTTTCTCTTGAGAATATAAATCCCAAAGTGGTTTGCTCCAAGAGTTTAATCTGACCAATGTGCCCTGGAGGTTGTGTAAATTTGTGTGTATTAAGCAGTGTTGGGGGTAACTCATTACAGAGGTAACAAGTATCATCATAGTATTATGGGATGCGATGCAAACAGTTGTATTATGGGATGTGCGTTTCCCAGGCAACGACACACGTTGACACGTTTTGGAACAGCGCTGCACACTGGCACAATGCTCCTAAAAGCAAAATGCTTATTGTTTTGAATGATTTGGCATCTTCTATTACTGCCAACACCAGTATTGTTGTATTGTAATAATATGCCATAAAGTTTGGGGGGGAAATCTATTATATATATATATTTCTTTGGCTTGGCGGGGGCACCGTTGGCCTGGCGGGCCCGCCAGGCCTGTAGAATGGTAGGGGAAACACTGACATTTGTTTTTTGGTTGTCGGACAGTTTGTACCAATCCCGGAGAATGACCTCCTCAAGGTTCCTACACACCGCCGACGAGTCTAAGCGATAAACTTGCATGTACTCGCACTCGCCCTGCAGCTTGGTTGGCTGCCTTGCTGTATTTCCGTCTTCAATTGGTCTATTTCGGTTTTGGCCCCTCCTCTCGTCTTGCCGCCTGCGATTTCCTCCGCCAGGTATCCCAGCATGCTTTGCGAGCTGGTGAGCGACAAGATGGCAGCGGGGGGAAGGAGGGGCATTTCGAAATCGACCAATTGAAGACGGAAATACAGCAAGGCAGCCAACCAAGCTGCAGGGCGAGTGCAAGTACATGCGAGCTTATTGCTTAGACTCGTCGGCGGGTGTGTAGGAACCGTCAGTCAGCATACATCACCCCGGCTGTGTCTGCCTCACTACGCTCTTCTCTCCTGACCACACTCACGACTAGATATCAAGCAGGCTAGATATCCGTCTGAGCTCTGTGCCTGGTCGGTGAGTGAGTGCTCGGGGGAGCTCCCTGCTCGCGTCTGTGGACAGTTCACACTTAACAAGTGAGCATTGATTTGCAGCCAATATGATTTGCCTCTCTCTGATCAGGGGGGGTTTGTCATTGAGCTCCAAAAACAGCTTGCCGATGCCTCCGAGCGCCTAGTGTGACCTAGTGTGACCTAGTGTGACCTAGCCATAAGCTGACTGAGACTCATGGAAATGTCATCCAGTCACACAAAGTCATTTGAAGTGAGCTTCAGTCAGCTTGTCCATACAGGAGCGTGACCCCAGTGACCTTGCCTTTGTTTTTGCCCAACTTTCCAGAGCTACTATGAGGAACAGCATGGATTGTGCTTAGAAAGAACTCCACCAATCAACATCATCATTGGTAAGTAGCAAATAGGACTAGACTTAAAAAAAAAGTGAACTATCCCTTTAATGACACTAAAGTCATCTGATGCTGCGTCAGCAGTGTCCATCGCTGAGTTGAGCCAGACTGGGAAATGGACTCATACATTACCTGCTGCCCACTGTCAGCAATGCTCAGGCAGTCAGTCAGGCCACTGAAAAGCTAGATGTTCTGTCCGTCTACATTTTCAAATATGGCCCAAAAACCTGAATGATGTAATGTAGTGTATTTTTTATGAGCTACACCAGAACCTCTGAGGAGAACAATGGCTTGTATTGGGTAAACCGTGAGTTAAACAAACACTGATTTCTTATTTGCCACTGCCAGCCCTCTGTGTATCTGTTTCTGCTTCTCCTTTGATTGCTCTGGGATCCAGCTGACCTTTCCACTGACAGCCACAGTGAATATTCAGTCCAGACGTCTCTGATGTTCATCTGATGCTCTTTTGTGACCTGTTGCTCCAAAGGCAGTTGGCGACTGTGACTTGACTTCTGAGAACCTGAATGAAGAGCTTTAAACATCAGGTGATAGACTCAAATCAACGAAAAACTGGAGATTGAAGGTGCCCACTTGAGAACCACATTTCCCAATCTGGCTAGTGTACATTGAACTCTTGATTGCTGGTAGGATGAATCTTTTAGACAATGTGCTTTAAGACAAAGTGTTTCAGCAAGTTGGATGGTAGAGGTGGAGTACCCCCTTTCTAGTGTTACAATTAGCAAATCAGAGAGCAGTCCAACCAAGTTCCTGTGTATGGAGTTACTGGATTGTTATTTTTGTACAAGCCTAAAACAAGTTAAACATATAGTGCATAGTACCTGGGATGGACACCCACACACTGTAGACTGAAATGTTGCCGTTTTATCTCATCTATTAGCAAGTGAAGACACTGCGCAGGACAGGTCAATCATTCTTACAAAATAAAATGTGTTGTTGTTGCACTAATGCTGATGTTACCTTAGGCTACACAAAGAGGCTCTGCACATTAAGATAATAAAAGGTATAGTGTTATTTGCCTGTTCACTACGCATACAGCCATTTGATTTGCAGTGGGGCGTAGCCATCAGTAAGTAAACATATTATAGAGACAGAGTAGCCTAGAGAAAGCCTTCCACTCTGCTGCTGCATCTGCTTGGAATGGGCTCAACAAATCCCTTCAGCTGGACCAGTTTGTTGACCTGGCTGCCTTTTAAGGCAGTATGTTAAAAGTCATTTTTTAACACATGTTTGCAATTGCCAATTGTCCTGACTCCCCTGCCCCGTCTCCTAACCCTGCACTACCTGTATGTTTTGTCTGCCCTGTCTGTTAAAGGAACACTCTGCCCAT
This sequence comes from Poromitra crassiceps, assembly GCF_964638095.1. Taxonomy (NCBI): domain Eukaryota; kingdom Metazoa; phylum Chordata; class Actinopteri; order Beryciformes; family Melamphaidae; genus Poromitra; species Poromitra crassiceps. The sequence continues at coordinate 17,335,130 of NC_139638.1, forward strand.
TTTCAACCAGCTTTGTATCATTAGAACATCAGTAGTATATCATCAGTAGTGGACCAGTGACATCACTGGTCCACACTAACTCAAATTAATAACTCATTAACTCAAATCAACTCTCAATAACTGTCAAACTAGATGAATGATGAATAGTTTGACAGTTATTGAGAGTTGATTTGAGTTAATGAGTTATTAATTTGAGTTACTCAACACTCAACACTCAACACTCAACACTCAATAACACTCAATAACTGTCAAATTAAATGACAGACTTCAAAACCGTTTACAGTTTTCTGATATACTACTGATGTTCTAATGATACAAAGCTGGTTGAAAATGGGCGGAGTGTTCCTTTAAGTCTAAGACTTGCTGTGTGACTTTTTTGTGCTAAATGCTTTTTAACACTGTTTAACAACATTTGTTTTTATTTGTATTGATTGTACTTTTGTGTGTGCCTCTATGCCCTCTTGGCCAGGTCATTATTGTAAAAGAGAATGTGTTCTCAATAATCTACCTGGTAAAATAAAGGAAATGATGATGAGGATGAGCCTACCATATAGGCCTACATCAACCTACATGTGCTATGAACAATACAATATGATGTTGCATTTGACTGCGCACCCGTTGGACTTCTTATTTTTTTTTTATTGAATTCATGTTATTCTAAAGCCGAGATGTGGTCATGTGTTTTGATATGGGAAGATTTGTTCAAATACAAAATGTTCCTTCTTAATAGTGTAGTACATAGTTTTGTCCGCTAGATGTCAGCCTTTGAGAACTGTGCAGAAAATGGTCTCAAACTGGTGGGGGAGGACACACACACACACACACACACACACACACACACACACACACACACACACACACACACACACACACACACACACACACACACACACACACACACACACACACACACACACACACACACACACACACACACACACACACACACACACACACACACACACACACACACACACACACACACACACACACACACACACACACACACACACACACACACACACACACACAGCCTGTCATGGAGGGTGGAGAGTTGTAGTAGGTATTTCTATACTTTATCCAGGTATTTCCATGTAGGGGACTTTATACTCTCATATGAGCACATTTATATATGCATCTTCAACCTCTTCTGCTATTTAGTGCCATAACCTATAGAGACAGTCTGTGTCTCGTCATAGACACTGGGGTAGCTGGCTGGGGGCGTGGTCAGGGTGGGGTAAATCCCCCATTCTCCCCATTCAGCATAGTTAGCATTTAGCTGCTAGCCCAGCCCAGGCAGATAGGATCAACCACTGCAGTAAACGCACATCTGAACAGACATCTAATATGTACCTGCTCTAGAATCCCCAATCCTGTAGTGTAGAGCAGCAGCACTGTTGTTTGGTGAGTCAGCCCATTGAGATATGTTTTTTTTTACCTCACTCGTGCGCCAGCCGTATAACATTTTGTGGGCGTTCCCACACAGACCGACTGTATCTATGCAGGTTCCAGGGCATTTTGATGTAAAAGGTGTGCTTGCTAAATGTACAGGTAACAGCCACAGGAGAAGCAAACACAGCAAGTGTAAATGCATCAAAAATGGAGGCCTTAAAAGCACCACAATATTATGACATTATATATTAAAACATCAAAACATGTGATTTTACTTGACTCATATCATCAAACTTTGACTTAGGTAGAATTTTTTAATGAGGACTTGTAAAGTCAACCAAAAACTGTGGGGAAGGTGACTGTGTGGTGGGATGATTTTCTAAACACTGGAGCCAAGTTTCTCTCTCACCCATTATCCAGATAACATATCTGGATACAGGTCACATTTAAAAACCAGGTGTAAATGGGGTGTCTTTTAACTGAAATCACTAGAATATATAGACACCAAACTAATTTTAAATCTTTTGCTGCTGCATGTCAAGTAGGTCAACAGGGGGAGTGCTTAGACACTCTTTACGCCTGTATACAACGGTGATTGAATAACTGTTCTCAGGCATGACATATTAGGCATCTTACTGTCGTATTTTATCGTCCAAGATAATGACGGCTCAGCTACAGGCCTATTTTTCACAAAAAGAGATTGCTCTCTCAGCCAACTTAAGTTGAAGAATGGCGCTCATTAAGACACATTACGTCTTCTCTGGCTGATTCCGAGCACCTGATTAGATTTCTGAACTGATTAAATATGGAGTTTGAGTACACTGTCAGTATTGTTGTGGCTCTGCAGAGAGAGCGCGCTGGGGCCCTCAGGTCATGTGTTGGTGAAAAAGGGCAAACTTTATGTATATAAACCCCAGGAACCCCTGCTGTTGGTGCTGCAAGGTCCCATGGTCTTCAACTGTTGTCTCACAGCACATCATCTCAAGATAGAGACCAATATAGAACGGTGTGTGAACTACTAATTACCTTTCAATGTCTCCATCATCTGTAGATAGGCTCAGCACCGGCGCCAGACCAGATATCCAGAGGGGGCACTGATCTAATCTGTCCCCCCCCCCCCCCCCCCCCCCCCCCCAATAAATTGATGTAATAACGTCACCGAGCCAGAGGTGACGTTATTACTAGTGTAATTATAGTTGCTAGTGCTAGTCAAACACAGGAGCACGTTCAGTGAGAGGCTGATCCCACCTAGATGCAATACGGAGAGGCACAGGAAATCATTCCTGCCTGTGGCCATTGGACTCTTTAACGCCTCTCTTAAAAGAGCACCTCGGAGACGCTCAGTCTCCCTGAGTCTGAGCCAGCCGATAGGTTAACTGTGCCTTAGCTGAGCCACATGTAATGTAATGGGCAAGCTGACTTAATATAAGTCCAGTGTGCAATAACTGCAATTTGACACGTAATGTACATCACTTACTCTACTTTATTTTTGCTTACTTTATACTTACTCTACTTACTACTCTACTTTATGCTATGTTGTGTTCTGAGTGCGAGCTACTGTAACCTGTCCCAATTTCCCCCCGGGGATCATTAAAGTCTTTCTGATTCTGATTCTGATAAAAAAAATAAGAAAACAGAGCTTTACTGCGGAGCCTAGCGGAGAACAGAGCAAGGAACTAACTATTCTACTAACACGGATATTGATGTAATGGGTATATATACCACTCCCATAACATGTGTGTATCACTTAGGGTGTCGAGTCATAGTCTATTTTTTATTTGTCTTTATTGAATGTTTCAAAACTGCATGTTTAACTAAGAATAGACTAATGATTATTTCCACCCACCACTCAGTTAATTTGGTTAGTTACTTTCATGCCAAAAGTTTGGAAGCAACAAGGCATGCCGGGGGAAATATGCGGAATTCCCTCTCATGGAAGTGGGCGGGCACAGTGGAAAAGTGAGCGGGCACTGCCCCTAGATGACGGTTTTGAAGTCATTCATCTAATTTGACAGTTATTGAGAGTTGATTTGAGTTAATGAGTTATTAATTTGAGTTAGTGTGGACCAGTGATGTCACTGGTCCACACTTTAACACTCAATAACTGTCAAACTACATGACAGACCTCAAAACAGTTTACAGTTTTCTGATATACTACTGATGTTCTAATGATACAAAGCTGGTTGAAAATGGGCGGAGTGTTCCTTTAAGGTGCTCTTATACTCGAGCAATCCCCGTGGGGGTGGAGCTCCGCGAGTCTCCGGGAGTCACCGTGCAGACCTCGCGCTGGGGCAGATGCTATTATACTCAGAAAGTGATCAGCCAAGTGATCAGCATGTATTGTACAATGGTAAATAGTGAGAACAGCCCGTGAAAAGTCGCAATGAAACGCTATTATGTGCAGTACTGAGTGCGCTTTCACTCTCAAACGACCGCACATCAGCACATGAAGGAATCACCAAACTTGTTTTTACTGAAAGCCGTTTTACTTCTCAGCCCTGATTGCCTACTCTGTGCTGCTTTTAATCTCTCTCAATAATGCTCTCAACACAACACATTTACTTGGTGAAATGACTAAAAACGAACAGTTGCAAATCAAAGTTTATAGCCTACCACATGGGTCAAGAAATGTGCCGAAAAAAAAAAAAGATAAAAAAAAAAAAAAAAAAAAATGTGGCGAAAACACAGCTCAGTGTTCAGGGCTCAGTGGCTTGAAAGCGGCCATGTTTGGAGAGAAGCCGTGCGTTGCTCGCGCTGTGAGAAAAAAAATCAGGCACACGGCGAGCGCCCGGCGGAGGTGGCGAATAACCACGCCCAACAAATTTACGTCATTTGCCGCGCCCGTCCCTCGCTCCACCCCCGCGCCCTTCACGGCAGGGTGAGCATAATACCACCCTTAAAGGGAGGCAGACTTTCCTGTTCATGATGTATTTGTAGCACATAACCAGCAGGTGTTGTGTGACATACCCCCCACTTAGCCAGGTATTATCACAATGCCAAAACACCTGTGACACAGATTCCTTGTTTCAACACCATTGACAGAGGTGGATAGACTTTCACATTAAATATACAGTAACGAGCCAGAGGTGACGTTATCGTGGCTATACTGATCTCCTTTCACACGACAAGAGTTTATGCCCAACAACATCCAAAAGGAAATGTGTCGTCACGGCTAAATGGTGTCCGATCAAGACACAAACGCTTGGTGTCAGACAGAAGAGGGGAGGTTGATGTCAGAGTCATGTAGGCCAGCCGGTCAGCCGGTTCTCCACCTTTTGTAACTTAAGGCCCACTTCTGATCGTTCAAACAGTTCCGAGGACCACCTTCCCAGATAAATGAGAGAGAGAGAAAAAGTCGTTGAAATTATGCATTTTAATCGGGAAGTTTTTGATTTATATAAATTCTTGGGGCACATTTAGATATCAAAATAAAATAAATAACTTGCTTTAATCAAGATGTTTTATTTTAATTTTATTAATCTATTTGGCAATACCACTGCCTCCGCGGTGCTCTGGGGCCCACCAGTGGGCCACGGCCCAGTGGTTGAGAATAGCTGATGTAGGCTACTGTTAGCCTAGCTACTCTGTGCAGGCCTTCTTCCATCCTGCCTATAGAGCTCGGGGGGGGGGGGGTGAGCTCCCGTTTGAAGCTCTACCCGCGGGCTCCAGGGTTCTGTGGGATCCGGGTGTGCCGACTCTGTTAGCACACTGTTAGCACACTGTTAGCACGCCTGATATGAGAGCCTGATCAAAGCTCGACTCGTTCTGCCTGACCGGTTTCCACAGGATTAAGGATTAGGGAGAGAGGAAGCTGGGAGAGAGAGGCACAGAGACCATCTGAGAGAGAGAGAGAGAGAGAGAGAGAAGGGAGAGTGAGAAGGGAGAGTGAGGGGTATGGACAGTGAGAAGGGATGGAGAAAGGATAGAGACACTGCGGAGCGCGTCATCATTCAGAAACCACGCCCAAAACGTGGGGGAAACAAAAACTCCCCTTCAATCCTGGCGTTCTCCTATGTCGCGTGCATGGTCGCGTGTTGCACACAAAGATCATATATACGGAAGATGAACACTCCGACTTACTTCAATGACAGCAAGATCCACTTTTTTCTTCTCGCCAATTCTCAATGGCTTCCTTGTTTTGCTCGGGAGTACAAAAACACTTTAACAGGCGATTTGTTTTACATTTGTTGTCTGCGCAGCCCACCACCACACAACAGCTTTTAGCTATGTTTAATTCAAGGAATATGACGCTGGTGTGTGGAAGTGAATCGAGAGCTTGCCCCCGTGATGGGCGTGGCCTATTTCATGCAGTGTCTCTATGGATGAGACAGACAAGGCACTGGCAGAAAACAATCCGAGAGACAAAAGACAGTCATGTGAGATAAATAACACCTCTGTCAGTTTACAATAGTACGTTTAGATAAGACGATAAATTAGCCTACTAAAGTGGATTAACATGTCATTCCAAAATGACAGCAGGGCTAAAACAGAACATAACATAACATCAGGCTTTCCTGTAAAAAATGTGTTTTGAGAAATAATTGAGAGGCAAAGTGAACGTCACTTCCTGCTTTTCTCCGGAGAATAACGTTACTTTGCTGATCCCGTTTGAATTGGGCCACGGGGTGCCAACGTTCATTTTGTCGATTTAAAACATAAGTTTGCATGTCAAGAAAGTCGCAGTTTGTCGCCAAACTGTTGCACTAGAAGTTATAAATCAGAAAGACTACATACACTGTCGCCTAAGTGACGTCACTTTTCTCTACCGGCAAAGCTGAAGACCGGCGACATGCCACGAGCTTCCACGAGCTATGTCGTTTTTATACGAAACTAACCGCTACGTTTCAGTTTGACGACAAACTGTGACTTTCTTGATATGCGGAGTTATGTTTTAAATCGCCAAAATTAACGTTGGCACCCCGTGTGCACAATTCAAACGGGATCAAAAAAGTAATGTTATTCTCCGTCCACCGCCATTCATATTTTTCCAGCGCTGGTACAGCAGGAAGTGACGTTCCACTTTGGCTCTCTATAGACCAAATCACCGTGACGTCACCATGTAAACAAATTTACTTCCGGGTACCACTTGGGGAAGGCGGCAGGTTTAAATGTGCGTGTTGTCAAATCAATGCTGTCAAACCCTCTCGCTGTTTTCGGCCGACTACTTTCAATTTAAATGGTTAAACGGTTGGTAAACATGCTTGTCCGACGTATCTAGCCTTTCTTCTGTGTTTGTTTTATGTAGTGTTAGCTAGCTAATAAAGTTTGTTTGTCTGTCAAACTCGCTGTTTTTTTGCAGACTCGTTAACGTTACAGACAGAGCTACTGACGCCACATTAATTTAATTTAGCTTCAAGTCTACTCTGGTCTGGTCCAACAGGTAAATTAGCTAGTCTGGTCTCCACTAACGTTAGTGAAAGTGTTGTTATGAATGATATTAAACAACAACACAACACGGACGAACCATTTTTGTCTTCTTTGTCTGTTTTTGTCTTCAACACGTCAGTTTGTGCCGTCCACCGCCATTATAATGTGTGGACCCAGGGGTACCCGGAAGTAAATGTAAACATCCCGCTGATTTGGTCTATTGAAAAGACAACAGTGATCTGGCCCTCCTGACCTCCCATCCAAAGCCTCTGCTGCAGGCTGGGCTCCGGCTCATAAGGGGTTAAGGGGGTTGATAAGTAGCTAGGGGCCAATACAAACCCCGCCCCCTGTGATGCTGAAGCTGTCAATACAAACCCCGCCCCCTGTGATGCTGAAGCTGTCAGTAAAATCTTTAAATCAATGCTAAAGCTAATTGGCAGCCAGCAAAGGGCTGCTAACGATCCAGTCTTCTTGATGGTTGAGTGCTCCTGCATCCCACTGTAGTTTAGGGAAGTACAGCAGTCTCACATGTGAAGAGAGGAAGCTGTGGATTAGGGAGGCACGATATATCGCCAATCACATCGGTATCGGCCGATGTTAGTCATTTTTTAATATATCGGCATCGGTCCGATCTTGCAATGGCGATATCGGTTATCGGTATCGGCCAAAATTTACACGTTGAGAGGAAACAATGTGGTAAATCTATGATTTATGGGCTTTTCCAAATGTTTGGGAAATAAAGAAATGCATTACTTTTTAAAATTCATGTGTTTTTCAGTATGTGCACATTTTTTATTATCATAGAAATGTGTTTTTATACAGATCATATCGACATCGGTAAATATATCGGTTATTGGCCATAACAGCAATGTTAATATCGGTTATCGGTATCGGCCAACATTTTCATATCGGTGCATCCCTAGTGTGGATCATGTTTTCCAGATCAGAAAAAGGACATAAAATGACTTACAGTATCTTATCTTGCTTAATGTCTTGAATCTGATTGATGGAGTTTGAGGGAGCCAGATAGAACATTCTCAGAGTTCTTTTTTATTTTGAACAACCAGCACTTTATATGAAAGGCAGTCCTTGAGGCTATTCAGAGTGTGATGTCTCCTGGTTTTATGGACATGCATATCTGTGCTGTGCCATCGGCATACCAGTGAAAATGAATATTATCTTTCCAGGAGATGTCAACAAGTGGAAGCACAGAGATGGAAAATGGCCAGGGTTGTCTCTCGCAGAGCTAACAAACACAACAGAGAAGGTTCTATTCAGAAGGTTCAGAACGTTTAAACCAATTCAAAGCTGTGTTAGTGGGTCCTATATTTTCCAGCTGATCATGCGATATATATTGTGATCAACTTTGTCACAAGCTGTGCTAAGATCAAGGAGAATCCAAAACACTAATGAGGGTTTCCAACGTCCAATCATTGAAGTTGGAAACCCTCATTAGTGTTTTGCTTGCACCTGTGTTTACCCTGCCTTTTCGACACAGAATGGCCGCCGTGAAAAGGGTCTATTGTTGTGAGCAAGTTTTTTTTTCAGTAGAGGTTGGACAATGGCAAGACTAAAGTAAGAGGGAAGTCCGAAGTCAGTCAGCTAGTTATCAACATATTGACAGTTATTCTGTTGACTGAAGTTGACTGATTGATAGATGTTTTGCATTAAACTCCTACTGGCTTTTCACAATCAGATCATGACACATGATAATAATATTAGAGATGACAGTGGAAATTAAAAACTTTGCCTTTTGATTCTCACACGTTAAAAAAGACGTTACGACCTGAATGTCTCTGTCAGACCTGGAGAGATATCTCCTACGTGACATCATGCAGAGTGTCATAGCGCTGACACCTGGAGAGATATCTCCTACGTGACATCATGCAGAGTGTCGCAGCGCTGACACCTGGAGAGATATCTCCTACGTGACATCATGCAGAGCGTCACAGCGCTGACACCTGGAGAGATATCTCCTACGTGACATCATGCAGAGCGTCACAGCGCTGACACCTGGAGAGATATCTCCTACGTGACATCATGCAGAGTGTCACAGCGCTGACACCTGGAGAGATATCTCCTACGTGACATCATGCAGAGCGTCACAGCGCTGACACCTGGAGAGATATCTCCTACGTGACATCATGCAGAGTGTCACAGCGCTGACACCTGGAGAGATATCTCCTACGTGACATCATGCAGAGCGTCACAGCGCTGACACCTGGAGAGATATCTCCTACGTGACATCATGCAGAGTGTCACAGCGCTGACACCTGGAGAGATATCTCCTACGTGACATCATGCAGAGCGTCACAGCGCTGACACCTGGAGAGATATCTCCTACGTGACATCATGCAGAGTGTCGCAGCGCTGACACCTGGAGAGATATCTCCTACGTGACATCATGCAGAGCGTCACAGCGCTGACACCTGGAGAGATATCTCCTACGTGACATCATGCAGAGTGTCACAGCGCTGACACCTGGAGAGATATCTCCTACGTGACATCATGCAGAGTGTCACAGCGCTGACACCTGGAGAGATATC
>NC_139638.1:17349434-17366934 GCF_964638095.1 Poromitra crassiceps
AAGAGAGGGACATGTCGCTGTGTGATTGTAAGCGCTGTGTGTGTGTGTGGAGGGCGAGGGTGTTTTCCTGATCGAATGGGGAAGGTGATGTTCAGAGATGGCACCACCAAGGCAGGCAGGCAGCCGCTCCACTCCCCTCCCCTCCTCCTCCACCCTCCTCCACCCTGCTCGCTCGGTGCCAACAGACGGACGCTACATCTATGCCTGCCATTGACTCATCCACCCGTGCATCCCTGATTCTTATAGATTCATATTGCTGATGGCTGAACGCGGTGCTCCGCTTAATTCATGCATGTAGGACAGGACGGGTGGAGGCTGTATCGAAGGATGTGTGTGTGTCTGTCTGTGCACGTATGTATGTCTGTGCCTCATAGTCCAGGGCCAGGCCATAAGCTAACAGAGAGGGGGGGGGGGGTGGAGAGGTGGAACGTACCATCAGGTGTTCAGGACTCCTGACTGGCTTCAGCAGACGTAGGGTGTGAATGGAGGTAGGTGCACAGTCACACGTCCTGCTGAGCTGGGCTCTGCAGACACGGGGGAGAAGAACACAAACTGTGGCCTATACAACGAGACCAGGACATTGTAGGGTTTGCCCCGTTCATCAGGGAAAATGACATCAACGTCGATTCATAGTCTTAAACCCAGGATTGATCTGGTTTATTTGTGTCATACGCCTGTGTCTAGTTTATCAATGCAATTCTGAACAGTGAGGGAGGGAGAGAGAGAGAGATGGAGAGAGAGAGAGAGAGAGAGAGAGAGAGAGAGAGAGAGAGAGAGAGAGACCATGGCCACTACCCAGCAGCCAAAACAGGAGGAGGGTGGTTTGTGTGACATTTTCTGTCTCATCATTTGATCAAAGTATTATTGTATATATCCGATGATGGGCGGTTGGGATCAGTTGTGTAGCATCATGTGTATTTATGCGTGTGAGTAGTATGTGTGTGTTTGTGTTATATGCTTGAGAGATGAGAGGGCGAGAGCAAGAGAGAGAGAGAGAGGGAGGGAGAGAGAGAGAGAGAGAGGGGAGAGAGAGAGAGAGAGAGACAGAGGGGGGAGAGGGAGAGATAGAGAGGGAGAGAGAGAGAGAGAGAGGGAGAGAGAGAGGGGGAAGAGGGAGAGAGAGAGAGAGAGAGAGAGGGGGGAGAGATAGAGAGGGAGAGAGAGAGAGAGAGAGGGAGAGGGGGAAGAGGGAGAGAGAGAGAGGGAGAGAGAGAGAGAGAGAGAGAGAGAGAGAGAGAGAGGACCGGTGCAGGGAGGGGTCGAGGGGCTGGAGGGTGTAACAGTAGCGAGGCAGATGGGGCAGAAGAGGGGCGGAGGTTGATGCAGTAGAGAGAGAAAGAGAGAGAGAGAGAGAGATGAGGAGAGAGAGAGAGAGAGATGAGGAGAGAGAGAGAGAGAGGAGAGAGAGAGAGAGAGAGAGAGAGAGAGAGAGACAGGGAGAGAGAGAGACAGGGAGAGAGATAAGATTTGGAACAGAATGTGATAGTGAGAGGGCAGGAACATCATATATAATTTGAAGGTGTTTCTCCTGAAACAGACAGATTGGACATGCGTGTGATACCAGCTGCCAGCAGCAGCAGCAGCTCACACTACTGAGGCCCAGCAGAGCAGGCAGCAGCAGCAAATCAAGGCAAAGATGGTGGATAAATTCCCCCATGGTAGCATGATAGCAACATAGCTTAGAAATATGAGATTGGTCCTATTGCTGAACCCTCAATGTAACAGACACAATGAGAGAGGATCGCTCGATTAGACGCGTTAAAAACATCTATATTGAAAAAGGTTTCATCATCATTGAAGGTATAACTCCTCAAAGGAGGCATCTGTATCATGTACTTGATGTTTTATTTATTGTTTAATCGATTCCTCCTGATATGATACATTCCCTTATTACCACAGTTGATCAATCAAATGGATGTCTGTCTGCATATCTTCTAAAGTAAATGTGTAAACTGATCATCCCGAGCAGATAGGAGTACACTGATGTTAGGACAGATGATGTGAGGTGGATCATCCTGAGCAGACAGGAGTACACTGATGTTAGGACAGATGATGTGAGGTGGATCATCCTGAGCAGACAGGAGTACACTGATGTTAGGACAGATGATGTGAGGTGGATCATCCTGAGCAGACAGGAGTACACTGGTGTTAGAACAGATGATGTGAGGTGGATCATCCTGAGCAGACAGGAGTACACTGGTGTTAGAACAGATGATGTGAGGTGGATCATCCTGAGCAGACAGGAGTACACTGGTGTTAGGACAGATGCTGTGAGGTGGATCATCCTGAGCAGACAGGAGCACACTGGTGTTAGGACAGATGATGTGAGGTGGATCATCCTGAGCAGACAGGAGTACACTGGTGTTAGGACAGATGATGTGAGGTGGATCATCCTGAGCAGACAGGAGTACACTGGTGTTAGAACAGATGATGTGAGGTGGGCTTCATCCTGAGCAGACAGGAGCACACTGGTGTTAGGACAGATGATGTGAGGTGGGCTTCATCCTGAGCAGACAGGAGTACACTGGTGTTAGAACAGATGATGTGAGGTGGATCATCCTGAGCAGACAGGAGTACACTGGTGTTAGGACAGATGATGTGAGGTGGGCTTCATCCTGAGCAGACAGGAGTACACTGGTGTTAGGACAGATGCTGTGAGGTGGATCATCCTGAGCAGACAGGAGTACACTGGTGTTAGGACAGATGATGTGAGGTGGGCTTCGGCGAGGCCTACAGAGGACTGAGGAGTAGCCCTGAGTTTGGGTGGCAACCAGAGACAGCAGATGCTTCACCGATGATGATGATGCCATCACAAGGGAAGTTGCCTGTTTCTCAAGGCTGTCATGTCGGTTAGTGAGAGAGCAAGACACTCTTTCCCAGTGTCACGGTCAGCGGCCGAGTGGCTGTGGTGATATTGTCCGGTTTTTGTTCTTCTCTCGAGATCGGCTATAGTAGGCTACAACTTCTAGGTCACCAGGGTGGACGTCCACTGGAAGTGAAACTACTTTCACTTCCGTAAAAAAATATCTCATACACACCTCGTGCCAGCGTGTCAGGCCTCCACCAGCATCTCGCCAGCATCTGTTCATCTGAACTGACGACATTTCGGTTTCCACCCAGCGACTGTTCATCTGAACTGACGACATTTCGGTTTCCCCCAGCGACTGTTCATCTGAACTGACGAGATTTCGGTTTCCACCCAGCGACTGTTCATCTAAACTGACCACATTTCGGTTTCCCCCAGCGACTGTTCATCTAAACTGACCACATTTTGGTTTCCCCCAGCGACATGTCAGAAGATGACAAATGAGAGATGACAAGGACCAGTGTGTCAAATGAGGGCAAATCACATGCCTCCATGGGGGGCCCTCACTGACACACACACACACACACACACGCACACGCACACACACATGCACGTTGTTGACAGACTTCAATTATGTAATTAATTGGTAACAGTCAATCAATGCGCGATGATGACATGTTAAAGTCATGATCAAAGCGTAATCTCAAATGGTAGATTATTTGGTTGATGCCAGACGGAGGCAGAAAGGAAAATAATTATGAACTAGAACGACCGCAAGGCGGACTTATGCCTCCGCCATTAGTTCATTCTGGGGTCCAAATCGCCATTTGAGGCAAATTGGAAGAGATTCCGTCAAGGCGCTCCTGTGATGTTGCGTTACAGAGCTTGGAAATTGGGTGTGTGAGAGGTCACAGTGACCTTGAACTTTGACCACCAAAATGTAATCAGTTCATCCTTGAGTCCAAGTCGGTGTTTGAGACAAGTTTGATTAAATTCCGTCAAGGCATTCCTGAGATATCGCGTTAACAAGCTTGAAAATGGCGTTCGAGAGCTCACCTTGACCTTTGACCACCAAAGTCTAATCAGATCATCCTTGAGTCTAAGGCGATGTTTGAGGCAAATTTGATGAAAGTCCGCCAAGGCATTTGTGAGATATCGCGTTAACAAGCTGGAAAATGGCGTTTGAGAGGTCACAGTGACCATGACCTTTGACCTTTGACCAGCAAAATTTAATCAGTTCATCATTGAGTCCAAGTCGATGTTTGAGACAAGTTTGATTAAATTCCGTCAAGGCATTCCTGAGATATCACGTTAACAAGCTTGAAAATGGCGTTCGAGAGGTGACAGTGACCTTGACCTTTGACTTTTGACCACCAAAATGTAATCAGTTCATCCTTGAGTCTAAGTAGATGTTTGAGGCAAATTTGATGAAATTCCGTCAAGGTATTCATGAGATATCGCGTTAACAAGCTGGAAAATGGCGTTTGAGAGGTCACAGTGACCTTGACCTTTGACCACCAAAATGTAATCAGTTCATCCTTGAGTCCAAGTCGATGTTTGAGACAAGTTTGATTAAATTCCGTCAAGGCATTCCTGAGATATCGCGTTAACAAGCTTGAAAATGGCATTCGAGAGGTCACAGTGACCTTGACCTTTGACCTTTGACCACCAAAATCTAATCAGTTCATCCTTGAGTCCAAGTCGATGTTTGAGACAAGTTTGATTAAATTCCGTCAAGGCATTCCTGAGATATCGCGTTAACAAGCTTGAAAATGGCGTTCGAGAGGTCACAGTGACCTTGAACTTTGACCTTTGACCACCAAAATCTAATCAAATCATCCTTGAGTCTAAGTCGATGTTTGAGGCAAATTTGATGAAATTCCGTCCAGGCGTTCCTCAGATATCGCGTTAACAAACATCGTACGGACGGACGTACGGACGGACGGCCGTACGGACGGACAACCCGGATCCATAATGCCTCCGGCCTGGCTATCGCCGGCGGAGGCATAAAAATACTTCCGCTTGCTAAGATTCAAGAATGACAAGATTAGTGTTGAGCAGCCGAATCCAAATATGAGACAAATGGACTTAATTCTGGAAGAGGACCTTTGACACGAATGCTAGAATCACACAGCATCAGTAGCTAATCTCTTTGTTATTGTGAAATGCCATTGAGGTAACCTTTGTGTGTATAATGAGGAGGCTGAACCTATGTAGGGTTGACCTCCTCCAACCTCTTTCATTCCCTGCTCTGTCCACTCCACTGAGTGACATGATGACCAGGGACAGCGGGGACAGATCTGCTTTTAAAGTGCCAGCGACTGCTGGGAGGCAGTTCACCATGAAGCACAGACACACCGAGAGACGCTAAGAAGCCATGGGGTTGGGGTCTTAGTCGGCAACGTTTTCGTCCGATCCTACATGTCGAATCGCCGTCGGCGAAAGAAATCATTGATTGGCTGGTTCGGCTGGTTTAAGCGAAGCAGCGCACGAGAAGAGAGGGCACGCACAAAACGATCGGCTCGTTTTTCAGCTTTATCTCATCGGATCATTCCGATAGGTTGAGGCGATGTCTCGTCATAGACGCTGGGTTAGCTGGCTCAGCCTGGCTGGGGGCGTGGTCAGGGTGGGGTAAAAACCCCCGTTCGATCCATTCAGCAAAGTTAGTATTTAGCTGCTTGCCCAGCCCAGGCAGACACGATCGAGGATTTAACCACCGCAGTAAACGCACATCTGAGCAGACGTCTTGTGTTCTGCTCTAGAATCCCCAAAACCTGTAGTGTAGAGCCACAGCACCTTCCTTTGGTGAGTCAGCCCATTGAGATATATGGGCGGTTTTACCCCACTCGCGCGCCAGCCGTTTAACATTTTGTGGGCGTTCCCAGACATGCCGACTGTCTCTCTATACGCAAATATTTTCACGACGACGGATGACATACACACACACACACACACACAAACACACACACACACACACGCTGACAGTGACTGGTGAAATTCACGCTCCGCATTTTTCCCATCCTAGCTCGTCCTTCCTCCTCGGGGCAGGCCAGGAGGCTGATCAATAACAACAGTTCCATTTTCCTCTCTTTATCAGACATATTCTCGATGAGAAGTAGCTATATTACCAAACGTTAGGGTTGTGCTACAACCCAGGTTTTAAGAGTGAGAGCTCGAGGTTCGAAACAAAGTAAAACCATATACGTGGAGAGTGATGTGAAAATGCTACTCAAACGCTGTTTTATTTCCTGTATCTACGCAGTCCTACTGTAGGGTTTCACAGAGGCGCACAGCGTACCTGCTGCTGGACAGTTGAGTTGACCATCGGCTGTAGGCTTTGCGGTGTAGTCAAGTGCAACTTTTTGGCCCCGACAGACACAGACGAAGCAACAGTCGGCCTTCATAGAGAGCCGCAGGAACGAGTCCGGAAATCATCGATGCTAACGCTCCTGGTTCGTCACTGTTTTCGCCTATGGGATTTTTGAATGGGTTTTTGGCGCGATGCTTCTAATAAGGTCTCTGGGCAACGCAAGCTTAATCAAACGCGAACCAGTCTTTAGTAATATCATCTTCACACACGAGGACCACTTTTATGAGTGTTGAAGCTTTTACGTGCCGTTAAAAGGGCGCCTAGCTAGCAAACGGCTAAATGAGACTATACACTGTTGAGTCGACGGGGATATTATACGTCAATAACGTCATCACTTCAAAGGACGAACACGGAAATTCTCTTTCCCTCACCTGGTTCAGCGCGGGGTAATCAGTGCACACATCCAACAACAGTCCAGGTTGAGCGGTGAAGTGACGGGGAAGCCTATGCGACACTATGTAGTTCTGGATTAGCTTAGCACAAGCTTTTTACTTCTAGGGCTCGCATTTACGCTTCAAAACTCATCAAAGTGGTCCTCATGTGTGAAGATTATCCGGCTGAACACTGATTCGCATTTGATTAAGCTTGCGTTGCCCAGAGACCTTATTTGAAGCATCGCGGCAAAAACCCATTCAAAAATCCCATAGACAGAAACAGTGAAGAACCAGGAAGTCCGGGGACTTCCGCGTTCTGACTACAAAAATACGTCATCCCTGCGGCTCTCTATTGCCTCTGTTCCTTTGAAGTTGGGTAAATTCAGCCATATTACAGTCAAGTACCAAGTGAGATTTGTATAATATTAAGAATGATTAAGTCCCTCTGCAACCTACCTAATCAAATGATTAATCTGATATCATTTAATTCCCGGAGAGGGAGCGCACAAGTCTTACACGTTTGCTTTAGCAGTTTAGAGAATGAACAACACCAGAGACTATTTTACAATTGACATAATATGAATTAAATCTTCTCTTGTTAAATCGCATTACATGATACTGTATATATGTACATTGTTTTAAAAATGATCAAATACTTCAAATGGTAATGTTTGTCTTCAACACTATGCAGAGGTGATTGCATGTCCCGTGGAAGTGTCTGCTAGCTTCCAAGCTAACCCGCGGTGTCTGAGTGGCTTCATGACGTTACTGTGATTCAGCTGGCTCAGCATGTGTCTGTGTTTTGGCTCTTTCATCCTTGTCAGGTACTGGGCCAAAGTACTGGGCCAAAGTGTCATCTCTCCACACAAAGGCCAGTAAGACGTCTGTCTGGACGCCCTTATTTCCTGATAGTCAATGACGTATGAAGGACTAATAAATGAGTGTACGTTAAAGCAGTGGTTCTCAAACTTTTTCAGATCTTTTTGCTGAGTGGGGACCTTCTGGAACCCCTCTTTAAAGGACCCCTGGGGGTCCCCGGACCCCACTTTGAGAACCACTGCACTAAAGCATCAGTGAGGATTGCTGTCAGTCGGATTGAACTGGATATTAGGGGCGGGGCTTTGTGAGCGAGTGTGGGTTAAGTTATCTTTTTGGTGTTACATAAAACTCAGTTCAATATGCCTCTCTCTCTCTCTCTCTCTCTGTCTCCTTCATAACCTTTGCTGGTAGTCAGCACTAGGCGCTGCTGTGTGTATAGAGAGGCAAAGTGACCGCCTACTTCCTGCTTCAGCACTGTACCAGAGATTTGTATCCGCCATTTATTTTCTCATAGACATTTCGTAAAATGCTTATAAAAATAGTTTTACTTCGTCAAACCAAACAGTTCAGCTATATTTAGAATCGGGAGAGACCATAGAACATTTCACTCGGACCAAAACTAAAAAAATGTAATGTCGACCGCATTTCGGGTTAGGGTTAGAAAAAATATCTTGTTTAAATCCGCAATTTCTTTTTACCTTTTGGTCCAAGTGAAATGTTATGTGGTCTCTCCTGTTTCTAAATATATCTGTACCGTTTGATTTGAACGAGTAAAACTATTTTTTATAAGCATTTTACGAAATGTCTAGGGGAAAATAAATGGCGGATGAAAATCTCTGGTACAGTGCTGAAGCAGGAAGTAGGCGGTCGCTTTGGCTCTCTATTCCTGATGGCCAGTGAGAGGGTCTTCCTTGCAGAGCAGAGGGGGACCAACAGTGCGTCTCTGTGTTCCAGTGCACACACACAACAGCAGCGGTCATATGACAACAAGGAGGTGGTGGAGGGGGAGGGAGGGAGGGAGAGAGGGAGGGAGGGAAGGAGGGGAGGGAGAGAGGGAGGGAGGGAAGGAGGGAGGGAGAGAGGGAGGGAGGGAGAGAGGGAGGGGGGGAGGGAGGGAGGGAGGGAGGGAGGGGGGATGATGAGGGCTCGCTGTGGCCTACAACCGGTGAGGGATGTGTGTGTGTGTGTGTGTGCGTGTGTGTGTGTGTGTGTAGATAGAGGATGACCTATGTGTAAGTCTATATCCGCGTGGTGTTGTGTGATGCTGATACAGGTGTAATTGGACTCTGTGTCTGAATGGTACAGTAGTACCATGGTAGTACAGTAACGCACCTCTGAATAATCCCACGTGAAAAGTCTTGGTTGGTTCTGTGTCTGATCAAAACAACATGGAGTAGCCTTACAGCTCAATAGAGTGAGTAGCTTGTTCAGGTCAGGTAGGTCTAGACTAGTTCTCCATGAAAACACCTCCAGTCCACATGGTGGAAAACGGAAGGATTATGTCAGCTCCAGTGACCTCTACGCTCCACTGATGACCTCTGTCTCTGTACTGAGTACCGACTATAAAGTTGTTACAATAAACAAAAACAAAAGAAGTATTTTATAGCACGATGTGGAAGAATACTCAATTCTGACTGACTCTATCCATTACACAGTACGCAGTACACTACAGTATAATGATCTCGCCCCGTTTGAACAGGCAACCTTTTCTCATATCTGATATTTTCTTATTTTTTTCATAAACCTGGGCTCTCATGGGTCCCTCCCCCTCCCCCATCCGTCCTATAAACAATACAGTTAAATCCTGCCTGCATACTATCACATGGGGGCTTGGAGCTGCAGTAGAGCAGGTGTCAAGTTCACGTCAGGATGCTCGTTCAGTTTGGAAGGTGATTTCATTATTTACTGTACCTCTAAGGGTGGTGACGTCTCTGCTGCACGGAGTACCACCCACTGCCTCGCCTCGGATAGATCAGCTCTGTGTCCTTCACTCTAATATTGTAGCATACACCCTGGCCATTGCCCCAATATCCACCTTATTCCTGGATTTAGGTTTCCCATGATTCTCAGCGGGTGCCGGTTGTCGACTTCCTGTTTACATTTTTTTCCACTAGCAAGGACGTGCGCGCCGCTGTCAAAGAGTGGGAACGTTTGGCTTATTAAATAAGCCAAACCCCAAATTTTGATCCGAAATGGCAAAAAATAGTAACGTTGTGTGGTTGCATAGTGGCGATATTTTACAAAAACGAGGTGAATGTTAATTAATTCGTACTGTAGGCTATGGGCTTATTTGAGCCGAAATTGCAAAAAAATAGTATGCGATTGCATAGCGGCAGCTTTTGTTTTGAAGGCTAAACGTCCAAACCGGAACTCTTATTATTTGGTCATTGAATGTAGCTTTAGCGGTCTCTCTCTTTCAAGATTCAAGATATTGTCACTCCGTTGTACAATTATGCACGTGTGAAATTATTGTGCTGGGGGGCTCCATTACAAGACATAGGTAGGTACAAAGTCACAACAATTATGATGATTATTTTGAGTCTCTTTCTCTATGAACGGTCCTGGGCGGAAACAGGCAACCGGCAGCTGGAAACAGGGAGGGAGGGTGTCATGGAAGCGCCCACGGTCTCACCAGGAAACTGGTGAATAGTTGTGTGTAGTGCCGACAAGCTGGTTGCATGGCTGATATTTTTGCTGCACCTGCAGCAGCAGTGTCAGATCTCTCAGAGTTACAATTGAATTTGAAACGATTATATTTTTCACCTTCTTCCTGTACCACCCAGTGATCAAATCAGCAACTGTGTCGAGAGATAATGTCTGTCTCAAAATGGCCGGTTCCCACAGTTTCCTTCAGTTGCAGAAACAGTTTATCTTATCTGACCTGACCTGAATATTATGCTGGTGTCAGTGTTTGAACACAGATAAGAGAACGCTTATAACGGTACGCACAACCTGAGGTATGCAATATATATATACTGTAGCGCAAGGGAAATAATTGCCAGGAAAAACTGCCAGACTTGCTGCTGGTGAGATTTAGCCACCGATGAGGGCTGATCAGTGTCAATAAATGATCTTTATTGAATGGGGGGCGAAAGCAAAACAGATCCATTCACTTGGTAATTATGCATGGCCATAGAAACAGATCGACCGGCAGATAGAAGCCTCGTACGTGGATTCATATTTGCATGCACAGCACACCAAGGCATGCATATTGCACACAAGCATAGCTACAAGGTCGGGTCATACATGACATGTATGTACGCACATGTCATCATGTACACACAGACACACACACACACACACACACACACACACACACACGACGATAGGGCTGGTGATCTGAGACTAGACATCGCCTTCGATTTTGGATATGGTAATATCGTGATATGGCATAAGTGTTGTCTTTTCCTGCTTTTAAAGCAGCTATACGAGCGAGATTTTCGATTGTTATTAAACAGTATAATTACAATATTGATGCATCACATCTTACCTATAATAGTAGCTGAGACCAAAGCCATGTGAATCGGAGATTGCTCTCTTGACGATTATAGAGTCTGTGTCTGTCTACTAACCTCGCGTCACCAGGGGGCTCTCTCTCTCTCTGTCTACCGGCGGGCCGGATAAACCCGGAAGTGAAACGAAACGGTTCACGGCAGCTGCCTGCCTTCCGCCGTTTCGCTCTGCCTAGCAACAGACCATAAACACGGAGAACGCCATGCAGGGGCTTGCTACTCTCGCGAACATCTCTCGTTATATTCTAACATTCTTTTTTTGAAGTTATTTTGTTATTTTGTGGTTATGGCCGAAGTGGCTGCCGCAAACCGTTTCATTTCACTTCCTGATCTGCCCCGGCCGCAGACAGACTAACATCAAGACCACACTCGCCGATTCACTCGGGGTTCAAGCGAGACTACTCTGCGTTGGTCTCGTTTACTATTAGAGGTAAGATGTGATGCATCGTTATTAAATTTAGACTGTTTAATAACAATCGAAAATCTTGCTCGTAGCTGCTTTAAAGACTGCATTACAGTAAAATGATGTCAGACTGTTGTACCAGACTGTTCTAGCTGTTCTATTATTTACCTTTACCCACTCAGTCATATCCACATTATTACTGATGATCAAACATCTCATTGTGCAAATATTTTGTGAAGCGCGCCACCAACAGTCATCCCTACAATATTGTCGCAATATCGATATCGAGATATAGTTGGTCAGAAATATTGTGATATTTTGATTTTGTCCATATCGCCCCCAGCCCGCCCTACGCGGCTGTAGTGTCCACTGTCGGTCCACCTTGTGCCACCTCATCCCTTCACATCAGACAGCCTGACCCAGAGCTCTGCCTCCGCACAAACGTGCCATTGTCATCACTGACTGACTGGGCTTGTGACTACTCAGTGTGAGTGACCGGCTGGACTGGAGCAGGGAGGAACACTGGACTGGAGCAGGGAGGAACACTGGACTGGAGCAGGGAGGAACACTGGACTGGAGCAGGGAGGAACACTGGACTGGAGCAGGGAGGAACACTGGACTGGAGCAGGGAGGAACACTGGACTGGAGCAGGGGGGAACACTGGACTGGAGCAGGGGGGAACACTGGACTGGAGCAGGGGGGAACACTGGACTGGAGCAGGGAGGAACGCAGCCATCGAAGATCAGGAAGAACACTAAGGAGAGCGTTATCACAAAAAAGCATCTAGCATACTGAGACCTCACTCCCACCCTGCCTCCACCCCCTCAACAGCCCACTGTTATGGGCCGGTGAAGAACAGAACACTGCCTAGCATTGTGTTCCATAATGAATGAGTAGGCTAGTGTCCTCACATTAGACTGTATACAGGCATCTTTCTGTGACGAGTTCCACATTCAGGACGGGATATCAGCGAAGGATAAATTATGAAATGTTGAACACAAACAGTTGTGAGAGCCGAATCAAATCTAGGGCTTACAAAAATCATGTCACTGTTTCTGCTATTTTTGATAATAAAACCTAATGGACTGTCTAAAAAAATGATGGACCCTTGCCACCATGACGTCACCGATTGGTTTATTATGGACTTCTGTTTTGAAGCATCCAGTTTGGCATGACGTCCGTCTTGGTTCTCGCACAAATTGCGCAAGACCAGGGGTTTCCCACACGGCCACAACGACACACTAACAAAACTTCCACAATCGCGTCATCTGTCCAAGCCCATGAATTAAAAAAAAACACACATTTGCCATAGACCGTGTAAAAATATGGGTGTAACCACTGTGACATCACCCATAGTTTATTTCAATTTTTTTTGTCTATTTATTTGCACATAGTAAAATCAAGAACAAATGAAAGGAAAATAAGTGGATCAAAAGATTGTGCAGGTAGAAACAAGAAACCCTGATGGGCTTATTTATATACGGGGGTCTCTTACCCACAAACACATTGGTTTGTTGAAGCCTCGAGCGACAAGCGACCTGTCAATCATGGGATCATCGTCTGCTTTATCATCCATCTTACTAAAAAATGGGTCCATAATTGACTAAATGAACATCGCGCTGTATTGAAGAAGACATGAAACTAGCGATTGAGAACATCCACTCATTAGGAACGTGTTTCCTGACTCATAAATCAAGTGATAAGTAGGGCCACGACACTTTCCGATTCACTTCCATACAATCAGACTTTCAGATTTAAGGCAGTTCCCCATTGGCATCATTTTTCTTTTGAGATTGAAGAGATTGCCTCTTGATATTAGCCCATTTCGTTCAGTTGATTACCTTGGAATGGTTACTCAATGTTTTACCGGTCTGCAAATAGGCCAAACTGGTTTTTTGCTGTCGTGCGTTTCAGTGAGGAGGGGAATGGAATCAGATACGATGTGTCACCATGACAGTCAGTGAAACATGTCGACACACTTGTGGTTATGGTTGTGAAGTGAATGCGTGACATCTTAAGTATTTCAATGAATCAATGAGTCACAGGCAGCACAATTGCACATTCAACGTTAACGACTGTGGAGAAAGGTGGTGTCATCAACTATGATGATAGTTTACGAAATGTTCAAGCGGTTGTTTATGAGAAGCATAAACACAGAGAATTATGACAGAACATTATTTCAAATTAAACTATCGACTCATTGAGCCATTCATTTATCCAACAGAAAAGTCCCTCTCAGGTGAGGTGACAGACACCTGATGAAAGCATGTCCTTTGTGATTGTGCTGTGCAGTGTCAGTTAATGGGGGAATTGACTGTGTTCAGGCCTAAGGCCCAATAGGGAACTATGCTGGGAATGTTCTGAGGGCAACTAAAGGCTCCACTCTGAGCATTTAGAATGTGAAGAAAAGAACTTAGAAGAAAAGCAGCGACCTTTCACCCCAGGAGCTTCAACCACTATAAATTACGTCAACTCCAGCATCAAATTCAACACTAGTGCTTCACCTCATGAGGCAGGAATCCAGTCGATCCAGCTCATACATCATTCAGCAGTGAAGGTGGTATCTGCCCTGGTTCTCATTGTGCTTCCAAGAGTCGTCTAACCTCGTGTCACCAGGCTCTCTGAGGAGCGGGCCATTTCCATAACTGCAGTCATCTCTCCAGGGAGTCTCCAACTGGTGGTGTCAGTCAGGATTTGTGACGGAAGTGATGTCATCAGTGCTGTCGCTCGATCAACTGTGATGTCATCAGTGATGTTACTCGAGCAGCTGTGATGGCCCGACTGTGATGTCACTCGGGCAGTTGTGATGTCATCAGCGATGTCACTCGCGCAACTGTGATGTCGTATGAGCCGATGGCGCACAGTTGCACAAATAGCGTCTAGGTTTGCCAAAAATCTTTTTGCAAAAAAAACATATATATATATATTCCCCCCCCCCCTGCTCTCCTCAAAATTGCAATAAACCTTTATGGCATATTATTACAATACAACAATACTGGTGTTGACAGTACTAGAACGTGCTAAATCATTCAAAACAATAAGCATTTTGCTTTTAGGAGCATCGTGCCAGCGGGCGGCACTGTTCCATAAACGTTGGTCGTTGCCTGGGAAACGCACATTGCATAATATAACTGTTCGCATCGCATCCCATAATAGTATGATGATACTTGGGATGCCATTGCGAACATAGATGTGAACAGGTTAGCTAAGAGTTTAGCGTCGCCAGTGAGGGCCCCCGCCGTTGCGGTCGGGGGACATTTCGAAATCCCTCCAGGCCTGAAATTCTTTCCAGGGGAAACACTGGTGTATATATATATATATATATATACATAATGTGTGTAAGAGTGGCCTCAATGTATAATAATGTGCGCTCGGGCACGCTGCTTATTAACTTTTTGCTCTATTTTCCCAGCAGTCCTCCAGGACACATGATGAGCTACGAGGAGGTAGAGCTTTGTGATGGGAATGGGATGAGGTGTAGTTTCTTGTAGGCACATGGAGGCTAGCCACAGCACACTGTCCCACATATTTAAGCAGCTCTTTTTGGCCCAAGTGCTAACCTTGCATAATGCAAAGTAGTACTGTAGCCTGCTGAAGATCACTGTGTCTGCGACCTACATCTCTGATGATGCTGACGTAGGATCGGGCGACGCGCGGTCGTGACTCACCACATGAAAAAAACGTCCCTTCTAGGTTAGAGGATTTGTTTTGTTCCACTGAGGGAGTGCGAAGCAAAGCATGCCGGCGTCTTTTATTCTCTGCTTATTAATAAACAGTGGAAAGGCAGACGTGCTTTTTTTTCTCCCTTCAGAGGTATCACATGACACGGTGCATCACCTGACACGGTGCATCACATGACACGGTGCATCACATGACACGGTGCTATCTCTCTACAGAATATGCGTGGAAAGTTGTGCCGGGGCGGACACTGATTTACCCCTCTGCGACGAGAAGCATGTCAGTGAAATTGACTGTCTACTCTTTGTCCCAGATTCCAGAAGGTTATGTGTGTTGCATCTTATAGGTGCAGACGGATTTAATTCCGTCTAGCACCACATAGATCACCCAAACCATTATGTTAGAGCTATTCAACACGTGGTGACTGTCTCATCCTTAGCAAGTCAACAATTGACCAAATGCACGCATCCTCACTACCTGTTTGGCCTCGCTGAAGTGTATACTTTGCAAGCACTGCTTCAAATGATGTGTGGATCTCAGTATGAAGTCATTTCTTAGGTATTTCTCAGGTTCTGTCTTTAGCCTTAGGAACTGAAACCACCAACACCTATTCTGTGGTTACTAATCTGTATCTGGTCTGGTAAAACAACACAACTCTGAACTAGAGTTAGAACACCATTGCCTGAAAACATTAAGAGGGTTTTCTAGGTTCCATTTAACATATGGGGGTTTGATCCTGTGAGATGTAAACCTCCGACAGTGACTAAGTTTACGTCATGCACACAATATTCCACTATTATTGGGAAAATGACAATATTCTGAATTTGATAAGGGTCATGTAAACAGCATATTCCATTTGCATTTTCCCAATTTGCCCTTTTTCAGAATTTAGCATTTTCCAATTAAGACATCTGGGTTATTCCAGTATTATTCGGGTTTTAGGAGGATTCTTTGATCATGTATACAGCACATTCAGAATATGTGTCTCAATCAGGGTTTTTACCGCAGTTTGCGACGCATGTTGCCTGTTTGTGGTCAACTGATGTGTGCTAGAAAGCACTAGAACAGGCGATATAATCATATAATCCATCATCTCTGGCATGCAAAAAGAAAAGCCCACATTTCTGATCGGGAGATGAGAAACATCGATTTAAAGAGCAGAGAGATATTTAAAGAGAGAGTAGTGCCCACGGAAGTCCACAATGCTTGCGAGCCTGTGAGCTAATAACGTAGGCCTACTAGCCTACTTTTTATGAAGACTTTGATGTGCAAATATCGCAACACCAAACTTTCCAGCAGCAAGCTCCTGAAATGGAGCAAGTGATGCTGGTAAGAATAGTGCTGCTCTGTTTATTTTCAACAGAAAAACTCCGCCTACCTGCATCTCTCTCTCTCTCCCCCCCCTCCCTCACGTGTCGGGGAGGGCGAGCTACGGATGCATGTAAACGGGAATATTAGTGGATTATTCATTTAGTCGGGAATATTGTCATTTTCCGAATATGGGCAAAAGCTGGAATATTGTGTGCATGTAAACGTAGTCACTGTTTGGACTTCCCATTGCGAGAGTGGGTTTTCATGAAACGCCTCTTTTTATGCCTCCGCCGGCAATAGTCGTATGGCCAGAGGCATTACGTTTCCTGGGTGTACGACGTACGTAATGTACGTGTGTCGTCCCGATGCTCATTAAAGCGATATCTCAGGAAAACACAGAATTTCTTCAAATTTGGCTCCAAACGTCCACATGGACTCAAGGATGAACTCAGTCGATTTTAAGTGGTCAAAGTTCAAGGTCACTGTGACCCTCACGACCGCCCATTTCATGCTCGTTAACGCGATATCTCAGGAACCCCTTGATGGAATTTCATCAGATTTGGCTTAGTTCACGTTAGGTTGTTGGTGGATGGATCGTCAGACATCAACAAAAGCTGCTTCTCAGTAAATGTTTCATATCAGAGTCCAGAGAAGTGTGTAAGTGTGTCGCTCCTCCGGCGTGGCGACGGCGTAGAACACATCAACAAAGGAGCGAGTTATTACTAAATCATCATATTCATGCGATAGAGATCAAAGATTTGGAGATTTGGAGAGAACTGTAGTTGTATTACTTCTGGCTATTTTTTTTTTTTTACTGTGGTGAAATATTTCATTTTCTCTCTCTCTCTCTCTCTTCTCTCTCTCTCTCTCTCTCTCTTCTCTCTCTCTCTTCTCTCTCTCTCTCTCTCTCTTCTCTCTTCTCTCTCTCTCTCTCTCTCTCTTCTTCTCTCTCTCTCTCTTCTCTCTCTCTCTCTTCTCTCACTCTCTTCTCTCTCTCTCTCTCTACTCTCTCTCTTCTCTCTCTCTCTCCTCTCTCTCTCTCTCTCTCTTCTCTCTCTCTCTCTCTCTCTCTTCTCTCTCTCTCTCTCGCTCTCTATCTCTCTTCTCTCTCTCATCTCTCTCTCTCTCTCTCTCTGACTGAGCGAATCCTCCTTTAAGTTTGGGTTGAGTGATGACATGGCACTTTGGCCGGCACATTTGACGGGGGGCCCCAGTGACACCGTTTTT
>NC_139638.1:17371934-17389434 GCF_964638095.1 Poromitra crassiceps
GTTCCCCGTTTTTAACACTCTCCGTAACATTTGGGGTGTCTATCCGCTATGCCGACCACCCGCAATGCCGACCTTAGGTTTAGGCGTGAGGGGTGGGAGAGGTTAGGTTTTGGGTTAGGGTCTGGGGGAGGTTAGGAAGGGTTCTATGTTCCCCGGTCCCACAAAAACGGGGAACATAGGACCCGGGGAATATAGGACCCGGGGAACATAGGTACGCTCCCAGCTGAAGAACTGAGCGCGAGCAGGCCGCGCCTGTTCCCCGCATCACTTTAATTAATCTCACACCCATGTATAATGGATGGATTTATTGGATTTGAGATGTGAGTGTAGCTTTTTCTCCATTCATGTACGATATATTGACTCATGAATGATTTATGTATGCTTAGCAATGGTTGCATTGATCTGGAACACAAAATCCATGGTTTCCGGTCCAGTTGTTTCCAGTTGTTCCAGTCATCCAGCCTGTCTCTCTCCGAGCAGATGAGAGAGGACACAAGTCAACTGACACGTTTATCCCCTTTTGAAACGTACATTTAGTTCTTTTTTTAAATGTAATTTCTACGACACTTGACAAATGAATATCAGAATACCTGGATTAATTTGCTCACCTTCTTGAGGTATTATAAGGCTAAAAAATCTATAAATCAAATAAGTATAGATCAAATTTATACTGAGAGTTTTGATAAGGTCTGTATGTTATCTATGCACATGTAAGTGTTAGATCACCAATGTGTTTATGTGTGTGTGTGTATATTCACCGATTGTTCAAACTGGCATCTATAATAGATTAAACCTGACGGTAGGGATGCGTTTTGTTTGAACACATTTGGTCTGTGAGCTAATGGGTAAGCTAACGTTACTCACTCTCTGAGTCTGATGGATTAAAATGACCACTCGATCTAATGTGATTGACCCTAATTTTAATGGAAAACTGAAATAGAGCAGATGGGGCATCTGGGTAGTGTAGTAGTAGAGGTAAACGCACTCGCCTACCCTTTCTATGAATCAATATATCAATACATTATAATCATACTTAAAGGATGGCTTTACCGGTAATCAACCCACATTGTATCATTAATAATCTCTGTAATATAAGCACATGGGCAGTGTTTACCTTCTCTCTCCGTTTTCCTCACGGAGATCTCCCATTTCCTCCTCTGGCAAAGCGCGCCGTTGTGACGCGTTTTACGTCACAACGCGTCACAACGGAGCTGCGGAAGTTCTGCTGGAGAGGCAGAATCTGCTCCGAGGGCGGTGCTGTTATTGTTTATTTTAATTTTTTAAGTATGCGCACATCCATGGAGAGCCTTAACAAGCCTTAAAGGAACACTCCGCCCATTTTCAACCAGCTTTGTATCATTAGAACATCAGTAGTATATCAGAAAACTGTAAACTGTTTTGAAGTCTGTCATTTAATTTGACAGTTATTGAGTGTTAAAGTGTGGACCAGTGACATCACTGGTCCACACTAACTCAAATGAATAACTCATTAACTCAAATCAACTCTCAATAACTGTCAAACATTCTGTCATTCGTCTAGTTTGACAGTTATTGAGAGTTGATTTGAGTTAATGAGTTATTCATTTGAGTTAGTGTGGACCAGTGATGTCACTGGTCCACACTTTAACACTCAATAACTGTCAAATTAAATGACAGACTTCAAAACAGTTTACAGTTTTCTGATATATTACTGATGTTCTAATGATACAAAGCTGGTTGAAAATGGGCAGAGTGTTCCTTTAATGACTTGCAGCTGGCGGGGGCGGAGTTTCTGCAGGCAGCAGCAGGAGCATTTTTCTCCGTGAGGTGAACAGAGAGAGAAGGTAAAACACTGCCCATGTACTCACATTAACGAGATTATATATGATACAAAGTGGGTTGAATACCGGTAAAGCCATCCTTTAAACACATCATGCCATCATAATGCATTTATAAGTATATTTATAATCATGCTTAGACACATTACTTACAATCTTTTACAAAGCTTTTTCATTATCACTTAAATGAAAACGCTTGATAACAGATTGAGTAAAACACTAAAAACATTATAATAATAATAATAATTCATTTTTATTTATAAAGCGCTTTTCAGTGACGCAAAGACGATTATAAATGTCTATGCATGATTATAACTATACTTATAATGTATTCTAATGTGTTATAAGTATGCTTAATAATGTATTATAGACACAGGCTTCAGAGAAGGTGTTATCATAGAGAGGATTATATAACAGTGACAGACTGTGACTGTGTGCGCTCAGTTCTAATAAAGAGCGTGATTGTAATTATTTGCACAGCGTGCTAAATTAATCATATGAGGTTAAAGCACAGGCGGAGGGCGAGGGATGGAGGGAGCGCTACTGTGCCGTGTGCAGCAGGAGCTGTGAAGGAAAGGCACACCCTGAGAGAGTGACTCTCACCCTGAGAGAGTGACTGGTCTCACCCTGAGAGAGTGACTGGTCTCACCCTGAGAGAGTGAGTGACTGGTCTCACCCTGAGAGAGTGACTGGTCTCACCATGAGAGAGTGACTGGTCTCACCCTGAGAGAGTGACTGGTCTCACCATGAGAGAGTGACTGGTCTCACCCTGAGAGAGTGACTGGTCTCACCCTGAGAGAGTGACTGGTCTCACCCTGAGAGAGTGACTGGTCTCACCCTGAGAGAGTGACTGGTCTCACCCTGAGAGAGTGACTGGTCTCACCATGAGAGAGTGACTGGTCTCACCCTGAGAGAGTGAGTGACTGGTCTCACCCTGAGAGAGTGACTGGTCTCACCCTGAGAGAGTGACTGGTCTCACCATGAGAGAGTGACTGGTCTCACCATGAGAGAGTGACTGGTCTCACCATGAGAGAGTGACTGGTCTCACCCTGAGAGAGTGACTGGTCTCACCCTGAGAGAGTGACTGGTCTCACCCTGAGAGAGTGACTGGTCTCACCATGAGAGAGTGACTGGTCTCACCATGAGAGAGTGACTGGTCTCACCCTGAGAGAGTGACTGGTCTCACCATGAGAGAGTGACTGGTCTCACCCTGAGAGAGTGACTGGTCTCACCCTGAGAGAGTGACTGGTCTCACCATGAGAGAGTGACTGGTCTCACCCTGAGAGAGTGACTGGTCTCACCCTGAGAGAGTGACTGGTCTCACCATGAGAGAGTGACTGGTCTCACCCTGAGAGAGTGAGTGACTGGTCTCACCCTGAGAGAGTGACTGGTCTCACCATGAGAGAGTGACTGGTCTCACCATGAGAGAGTGACTGGTCTCACCCTGAGAGAGTGACTGGTCTCACCATGAGAGAGTGACTGGTCTCACCATGAGAGAGTGACTGGTCTCACCATGAGAGAGTGACTGGTCTCACCATGAGAGAGTGACTGGTCTCACCATGAGAGAGTGACTGGTCTCACCATGAGAGAGTGACTGGTCTCACCCTGAGAGAGTGAGTGACTGGTCTCACCCTGAGAGAGTGACTGGTCTCACCCTGAGAGAGTGACTGGTCTCACCCTGAGAGAGTGACTGGTCTCACCATGAGAGAGTGACTGGTCTCACCCTGAGAGAGTGACTGGTCTCACCCTGAGAGAGTGACTGATCTCACCCTGAGAGAGTGACTGGTCTCCCCCTGAGAGAGTGACTGGTCTCCCCCTGAGAGAGTGACTGGTCTCACCATGAGAGAGTGACTGGTCTCACCCTGAGAGAGTGACTGGTCTCACCCTGAGAGAGTGACTGGTCTCCCCCTGAGAGAGTGACTGGTCTCACCCTGAGAGAGAGAGTGACTGGTCTTCTCACCCTGGCTATCACGTTACCTCAGCCCTCATGATACAACAAGATGCTGGCCCCATGGCTCTGCCTCCCCTCTCTATTACTCTTAAAGAGACACACACGCCTCTTCTTCCTACAAGGACTCTGTGAGCGTGCGTGGAGATGGTTGGGAGTATGTGAGGATAGATATGAGGTAGGAGAGTGGGTAAGCTTTCAAATGAACCTTTATAGACATGGATGATGACTACTTCAGTGGCAGGAATCTTGTGGAAATGCACAACTATATATACATACAGGTATATATTACTGTAGTATTCTACTTCACTAGTAGGCTATTACTGATTAATTACTTGGGATCCGTTTGTTGTTGCTTGCAGTTAGAAGTATTTCAACTTTGAGTTCGACTTTGATTTTCCATCCTATTCGGTGTGTTTTCCTCACGTTTTTATTTTATTTTATTTTTCATAAACTTCAAAAAATTCCACACGTCATTATCCTGCATTATGCTCCATTCATTACGTACGTATTATTGTGTTTGTGTGGTTTCATAGCGTCTGTGTGTTTTCATAACGTTATATGTCTTTAATGGACTTTGAGTGTGTAAATAAAGCTGAATGATTAGGGTTTAGTTTAGTAGGTAAGCGACGGTCCACATTCTCTCTCCAATACGGTGTGCAACAGTGCGGGAAATAATTATTCATAAACCGTTTTAATGTGATAATAATGTTACGATGAAGAAATGCATCGCTGCCTGCATATGACTTCGTGACTTTCCTTAGCAATTAGCTAAAGTGGTATTACTTCAAAAAAAAAACGGCAGAACTGCGAGTACTGCATATTTCTGAAATGGCAATGTAAAAGAGGTCACGCGCGGCTTTAATGTGTTTTATAGGCTGTCTGAAAGCAGCAATGTGCATTAAGCTGGGCCATGCTGAGAGTGGAGGCAGGTGCCTGCAGCAGCAGCCAGGGAACAATGCTCTCTCCTCTCCACTCCACACGCTGCTGTGGTCCTGCTTTGTTCTGCTCTGTTTCTCCCCTCAATCTTCTGAAGAGTGGACCTCACTCACTCAACTCTGCGTGATGCTCTCTCTCTCGCTCTCTCTCTCTCTCTCTCTCTCTCCTCTCTGTCGTTCTGACAGGTCTGTGCACAGAGAGTATAGACCTTATTCGATTAGTCTCTTAGAACAGACGAGTTGGCTTCCGCAATTTTCAAATGCTTCCACCATACCGTCTGTACTTTGTGGGGGAGAATCATGCACCAACCGGAATGGGAAGCAGA
Organism: Poromitra crassiceps; assembly: GCF_964638095.1. Classification (NCBI taxonomy): domain Eukaryota; kingdom Metazoa; phylum Chordata; class Actinopteri; order Beryciformes; family Melamphaidae; genus Poromitra; species Poromitra crassiceps. The sequence continues at coordinate 17,376,964 of NC_139638.1, forward strand.
AAGGCGGGTCTTCCGCTCATTAGTCCAATCAGAATCCAATATGCCGCATTCGCGTGTCGTGATTGGTCGGATTCCGTAGAACTTCCTTCCAGTCTGAAGGTTTTTTTCCCAACTTCCTTGTGCATGTTCTGGGGGTGTAACGTACAGACTGTATATAGCTGCATTCGCCGGATGTAGATGATACAGTCTGTTTAAGAGAAGAGACTATTATTCGATTGACGTCACTCACGTACGGGGCACGCCCACCGCCGCCATGTTCTCGACATAGCGCTGCAGCTCTTAAGTGACAGCCTATGTGAGAGCAGCGTTTATAGGAAGCTAGCCGCCGTTAGCGTTACCTGTATCGTTCCTGTTGTGTTCGGATGGTGACCTGCGTTAGGCACGGCTGTAGTAATGACAGCAATAAAGTCCCCGTGGTTTGTTTCTATCTCTACCGTCCACAGACGTGAAGGGAGCGAGACGGAGGATACGTCAGCAGCACAGGAGGTGTGTGGATAGTTGGGAGAGACAGGTGAAACTTTCTGACAGCTCCTCACAGCAAAGTCTGTTCACCTCGTTTTTTCTTTTGGCATTAACGGCAGCATACAAACAACAACTCTGGGGTTTTTATTGCTGTCATCACTATCGCTATTTTGTAATGGAACATACATGACAATAAGGCCGTTACTATAGTTGTCAGCTGCAGGACGGTACGTCAACAATATGGCGCTGTCCGGGGGTTAGCCAATAAGGTCTATAGTTCTGCCAACAAAACTAGGCCACCGTGCGATTTCCCATTTGTTCCTCAGCCAATCGCGTCGCAGCCTGCCCTCAATGTGCATGTGTTTATCACAGAGTCCCACAGGCTACTCACTGCTCTCCAGCTTGTCTTTGCTCGCAATTGATCACATACGATAAGCGACTGCTGTATTCCCATTCATTCATTCATTCATTCATTCATTCATTCATTCATTCATTCATTCCTTCATGTGCCCTGAGTCAACACAACTCACTGTTTGACTTGAAAGAGTCAAAGCAGCTCCTGAAACAGCCCATACATCAAAGCAGACGTAGAAATGAAAGCAAATAGCATGAAACATTATTGTGACTGTGTGCACAGTAGCACCTGCGGGGGGCGCAACGCGGATGTGTGCCGGGGAAAGAGAAGAGAAGTCGCTTTTACAGTGTGTTGGCTATGAAGGAGGCACGCGAGGAGGAGGAGGCACCTGCTGGCTTCAGCCGGTTCTTTTCCACTGTGATGTGATAGTAAATAAACATTTCACCTGATGTGGTTTTGCTGAACAACGTGAGGAGGATGGTGGAGCGGAGAGCGTGCAGGCAGAGCAGAGCGGGGCGGGGGTGTGAAGGGTGGGCGGGGGTGTGAACAGGAGGAGGGGGGGGGGGAGGTGAACAGGGGGGGGGGTTGCTGCTTAGAAGGAAACACATGCATCTTACTCACCCTGCCTCGGTTTCCTCTTCAAACTCTGGATATGAGCTGAGTTTGCGTTTGCATGTTTGGCCTCGTGTGTGTGTGTGTGTGTGTGTGTGTGTGTGTGTGTGTGTGTGTGTGTGTGTGTGTGTGTGGATGCCTGTGTGTAATGATGTACTGTGTGTGTGTGTGTGTGTGTGTGTGTGTGTGTGTGTGTGGATGCCTGTGTGTAATGATGTACTGTGTGTGTGCGTGTGTGTGTGTGTGTGTGTGTGTGTGTGTGTGTGTGTGTGTGTGTGTGTGTGTGTGTGTGTGTGTGTGTGTGTGTGTGTGTGTGTGTGTGTGTAGTTGTGTTTTACTGTAAATGGTCTGGCGACTATAGCAACACAGGACTGGACTGCAGATAGGCAGATAGGGAGAGATGGGCTGAACAGGACTGGACTGCAGATAGGCAGATAGGGAGATAGGGAGAGATGGGCTGAACAGGACTGGACTGCAGATAGGCAGATAGGGAGATAGGGAGAGATGGGCTGAACAGGACTGGACTGCAGATAGGCAGATAGGGAGATAGGGAGAGATGGGCTGAACAGGACTGGACTGCAGATAGGCAGATAGGGAGAGATGGGCTGAACAGGACTGGACTGCAGATAGGCAGATAGGGAGAGATGGGCTGAACAGGACTGGACTGCAGATAGGCAGATAGGGAGATAGGGAGAGATGGACTGAACAGGACTGGACTGCAGATAGGCAGATAGGGAGATAGGGAGAGATGGACTGAACAGGACTGGACTGCAGATAGGCAGATAGGCAGATAGGGAGAGATGGGCTGAACAGGACTGGACTGCAGATAGGCAGATAGGGAGAGATGGACTGCAGATAGGCAGATAGGGAGAGATGGGCTGAACAGGACTGGACTGCAGATAGGCAGATAGGGAGATAGGGAGAGATGGACTGCAGATAGGCAGATAGGGAGAGATGGGCTGAACAGGACTGGACTGCAGATAGGCAGATAGGGAGAGATGGGCTGAACAGGACTGGACTGCAGATAGGCAGATAGGGAGAGATGGACTGCAGATAGGCAGATAGGGAGAGATGGGCTGAACAGGACTGGACTGCAGATAGGCAGATAGGGAGAGATGGACTGAACGATAGTCAGGAACAGAAGAATAAAGAGGCGGCCGGTCGGTCGAGGAAAACGGTAGCACGGCAACACTGCTGTGGTTCAATAGGAAGTGAGTGCAGGAGAATATGGATTTGCAAGAAAATTGTCTAATTGATTCTAATCCAATCAATTAGGGATGCACGATATATCGGCAATCATATCGGTATCGGTCCGATGTTGCTACAGTATGTTAATATCGGTTATCGGTATCAGCCAAAATCTTCACACTGAGACGAAACAATGTGTTAAATCTATGATTTATGGACTTTTCCAAATGTTTTTAAAATAAAGAAATGCATAACTTTTCCAAATTCACAGTGTTTACATGTGTTTTTCGGTATGTAGAAAATGTTATTATCATAGAAATGTGTTTTTATACAAGATCACATCGACATCGGTAAATATCGGTTATCGGCCATAACAGCAATGTTAATATCGGTTATCGGTATCGGCCAAAGTTTTTGATATCGGTGCATCCCTACAATCAATCAATCAATCAACCAATCACCTTTTGGATGCAGAGAGGAGCTGTATGAGTGTTGGCTCAGTTGTGTATTACTGTAGATCCCTTGTGTTTGTAATGAGAAGTGATGAAACTGTTCTTAGGGAGTGTGCGTTACTGACACCTCTGCCCTGTCTGTTTGTGTTGGCAGACTCATCTGAGAGAAACCACCAAGACAGCAAAGCGCCGGACCACAAAGTATCTGGACTGACGTGGAGGCTCAAAGTACTGGACTGACGTGGACGCTCAAAGTACTGGACTGACGTGGACGCTCGCACTGGCCAAACCAGGGAGAGGCACCACGAGACGAGAGCCATGTGCTGGGAGGAGAGTGAGGGGGTTTTGCTGTTCACACGCACCCACCCCAAACACTGTCTCCACTGAGACACACACAGACTGTAAGTTCTCCTCCAGCGCTCCTCCTCCTCCAGAGCTTTCCTCAGGGGGAGCACCTCTGGTATGAACCCCGGCTCCCTTTGGCTCCAGCAGGCGGTCGACGCTCAGCGCCAGGCGCCGTGTGGGCATCCCACAAGTCTGGGTTCTGCCCACACAGGACTCACAGAACTGCACCCTGAGCAACAAGAATGAAAGACTCCTGAGTCGCTCCTTCTCGGTGATAGATTCATTGTCGCGTTGAGAGAAGTTCCGTCTATCTCTCTCCCCGCAGCAAGTTCCTCCATAAGTGATAAGCCTCAGTCTCCAGCTCTTCTGTTCCTTCTCGGCCCTGTCCGCCTCGACTTTATCAGTCTCATAGTTTTGCTCCTCCACTCAGCAGCACGTTTTCCTTCGTGGTCACCACGTGGAGGAGGACCATGGGCTGCCGTCAGAGCTCCGAGGAGAAGGAGGCGGCGCGGCGCTCCCGGCGAATCGACCGCCACCTGCGCTCCGAGAGCCAGCGGCAACGCCGGGAGATCAAGCTGCTGCTGCTGGGCACCAGCAACTCGGGCAAGAGCACCATCGTCAAGCAGATGAAGATCATCCACAGCGGCGGCTTCAACCTGGAGGCGTGCAAGGAGTACAAGCCGCTCATCCTGTACAACGCCATCGACTCGCTGACGCGCATCATCCGGGCGCTCGCCACGCTCAAGATCGACTTCCACAACGCCGACCGCGCCTACGACGCCGTGCAGCTGTTCGCCCTGACGGGGCCGGCCGAGAGCAAGGGGGAGATCACGCCCGAGCTGCAGGGCGTCATGAAGCGGCTGTGGGCCGACTCAGGCGTGCAGGAGTGCTTCCAGCGGTCCAACGAGTACCACCTGGAGGACAACACGGCGTACTACCTGAACGACCTGGACCGCATCTCCGCGCAGGAGTTCATCCCCACCGTGGAGGACATCCTGCGCTCCCGCGACATGACCACCGGGATCGTGGAGAACAAGTTCACCTTCAAGGAGCTCACCTTCAAGATGGTGGACGTGGGCGGACAGCGCTCGGAGAGGAAGAAGTGGATCCATTGTTTCGAGGGCGTGACTGCAATCATTTTCTGTGTCGAGCTAAGTGGCTACGACCTCAAGCTCTACGAGGACAACCAGACGGTAAGAAATCAACTGTTTCTTTAAGGGCCTCACACACGCACACGCACGCACGCACGCACGCACACACGCACACACACACACACACACACACACACACTTTCACTTCTTCTTTGTGTATGCATGTGTGAGAACGCACACACACACACACACACACACGCAACACACACACACGCACGTGTGCACGCACACACGCACGCACACGCACACACACACACACACACACATTTTTTCTTTCGGACTCACTGATTGATCCACCTACATAATGTGAAATAATAAAGTTTCACTTCTTGCTATGACTTTATAGCGTTTTCCAGGCTATTATTATACTATTTTAGTTCCTAATATTAAGTCATTAATATCTAAATGGGGGGAAAAAAGCTTTTTTTAAGTTCGACTTACTTTTGGAAAAGATGGTGAATATAAGCCGTACTTTAAAGGTGATAACTATACCAACTACTGACATGTATCAAATAGCTTAACCCATTGATACCTGATGCAGCATTTGTGTGTGTATCCCTTTAAGACCGCAAACCGCGTCACGCGGTTCGTGGTCTTAAAGGGATACACACACAAATGAGGGATATACACGCAAATGCTGCATCAGGTATCAATGGGTTAACAGTTGTGAAACCCACACACATGCCTGACCCCCCCCCCCCTCCCCCCTGCTGTGTCATATCCTCTCTATAACCTGCTGACAGTAGGCTGCTATAAGCTTGCTATGGTTGCAGGGATACAGGAAGTACATTTTGTTTACATCATGCAAATATGATTTGCTATATTGTTTACTATAACCCGTTTGACATATTGTTGAGGGTATTTACAATTTCTTTTGTTTGATCCACCCCCACCCCTCCACCCACCCCTGTTGTGGCTGAGACTATTTTCTTAAAGGGACAGCTCACCCTAAAATCCAAAATGACATATTTTTCCTCTTACATGTGGTGCTATTTATCCATCTCTAGATTGTTTTGCTGTGAATTGCTGAGTTTTGGAGATATCAGCCGCAGAGTTTCTGCCTTTTCTCCAATACAATGGAACTGGATGGCACTTGGCTTGTCTTGCTCAAAACGGCAAAAACATACATTTGAAAAACTCAACAGCATATTGTCTCTTTCCAGAAATAATGACCCGGTTACCCAAGATAACGCAGACCTAGTTGTGAGCAGTTTCATGTAGGAACTAACTAGTAGCTAGTGGGTGTAGTTCGCTCTAAAGAAAACAGTTCCCACATGAAACTGCTCACAACAAGGTTTGTGGATTATCTTGAATAACCGGGGTCATGATTTCTGGAAAGAGACATATTGCTGTTGAGTTTTTCAAATGTATGTTTTTGTCACTTCGAGCACCACAAGCCGAGTGCCATCCAGTTCCATTGTATTTGAGAGAAGGCAGAAATCTCTAGGGCTGATATTTCCAAAACTCCAAAACACAAAACGATCTAGGTGGATAAATAGCACTACAGGTGAGAGGAAAAATATGTATTTTGGAATTTAGGGTGAGCTGTCCCTTTAAACAACAAATGGAAGACTTTGATGAATTTTCAGGACTAACAGATAAAAGCCTTTCTCTAATTAATTAATTGGAGAGCTTAGATCTACAGCAGTACACATCCAATCTACATGCTGGAGCCCACGAGCAGGAGAGCAAAGCAGGAAGTGACGAGCAGACCTTCTCCAGCTGAAAGCTTGTCAGTTAGCAGACCTTCTCCAGCTGAAAGCTTGTCAGCTATCACTTTCCAAAAATGTATTGAGCATTTAGCCCGTGCTCTTATCCTATATAGCATACATACAATGACTGATAGCGTGTCTTGCTACAGGACACTCTGACAGGACCCACAGCTGTCTGATGGAGACATGGCAGGGATCAAACCCGCGGTCTACTTTAGCCAATGGGATGGATCCTATAAAGCAGCCGGCCACTATGGCGCTCAGGCAAAGAGATAAGCTTAAACAAACAGGCACAGCCAGGCAGGCAGGCAGACGTAGGATCGGATGCAAACATCACGGACTTTTCCTTCTATGAGAAAACAAAATGAGTGCCAAACATGGAGGCATCTGCAGACAGCGTGTGTCATCTCTGTGCTGGAGTGCTGCTGGCCTGCTTGATTTTGGGGCTCGAGGGAAGGGAGTGGAGACTTAACACAAAGCCAGAAAGACCATGCAATATATTCTGCTAGACATTCATCACACAATACTGTTGCTGCGTCAGTTTGTTAGTGTGTAACCTGAGCACTGACTGAGCACAGTGAGACCACTGTTTTTCTAATATGCTCATCAAAATATCCTATAGACCCTTTTCACGGGGGGCATTTTGTGTCGAAAATGCAGAATAAACACAGGTGCGAGCAAAACACTAATGAGGGTTTCCAAATTCCAATCATTAGTGTTTTGCTCGCACCTGTGTTTACCCCGGCCTTTTTGACACAAAATGGCCCCTGTGAGAAGGGTCTATTATTCTAACAGGCAATATTCCACTAGCGTTGTGTACGTTTCGATCGATGTTGTCAAAAAGGCAGAATTGGAGAGGGAAGAGAATATGAAGATACTAGTTATGTCCGATATCCACACCCGTGACACTGACAGAGTCCTGTTTCATATTTTCTAATCTGTTACAGTAAAATATGTTGAACAGATTTGTTGGCCTTATCCAAATTTGAGGTGCTTATCCCAGATTATTTTGTCTGGGAGCAAAGGAGTGGAGTGATAGAAATGAGTGAATTTGCTCCGGCTTTATTATTGTATTAAAAACAAACAAAGCCATGTTAAATGTGGCTGAATGGAGGGAGAGGTCACTCCTTCTTATCTCAAATCCATGCTTATGGAATTTGAGCAATTTCCTATGCATAGCTTATTCATTCTCTTATCTGGGTGTTTTGGAAAGGTGGGGTTGTTTAACTGTCTTTCTGATAACTGAAGGTCAACAATAGATACTCTTACTTTTTTCTGCTTCAGGCCAACTAGGAGGCGTCTGCTGCTATTTCTATTTCTGAATGTATGATCACATTTTTCTGAAGAAGGCTCCAATATTCATATCCACCCCAAATGTCTCCACACTGTCTCCACAAGAAGTAACTTAAGAGTCCCCGAAGTGCAGAGGAGAACTCATACCTGCCAACGTTAGGCTGTGGAAAAGAGGGAGATTTTATGAAATGACCCCCCCCCCCCTACACACACACACACACACACACACACACACACACACACACACACACACACACACACCCAGACAAATCAGACCCGTCAGGTCAGTCGAGGATCCGTCGGTGATATGATCCATTGTTCTGTCCATTTATGCTGCTTGGTTGAAAGATGCTGGTGCTGATGTCAGTTGAGTCACAAAGCGTGTATATGTCACGGCTAGTTGTTTATTAAACTGCTGCTAAATCAATACAAAGATCTGAGAAAGAAAGAAAGAAAGAAAGCAAGAAATATGCTTGTGCTACCCTAACCGTAAAGGTCCTTACACATCAAGAGCGATGCGAATATACGGCACGAAATTGCGATGCGAGTTTTGACCCACCTGTCAATCACAGCCACAGATGTGTACACGTCGGAAGCGAAAAAATAAACACCGCAATAACATTCAGCGAAACTTCGCCGTTGGTATGCACGGTTGCATTGACTGATTCGGAAAATATTATTGACGTGCGAATTAATCGCACGAAAAAAACGCTCCCGATGTGTAAGGACCTTAAGCCCTCGTTCAAACACGACGCCGAAGCAACGCTCAACCTACGCTGTACCCACAAGTTTCATTTCGGCGTCCTTGTTAACAGGCGAAGCCGTTCACAATACCCGCGCGCCGTGCCACGCTGACGCCGTGCCGAAGCCACGCCCACGCCACGCTGAAGCGATCGCTCAGGCCTGACGCCGAATTTCCAAGCTTGACGCTGAAGCCGTGAAGCCGTGAGGCATGAAGTCAATGGGGGTTGTTGTGGGCGGGTTCAAGGAGCGAGAGTAGGCGCTGAGAGGATGAGAGGAAAAGAGAAGGTGTCTTGTGTGAACAACAAGGCGTATGTTCAGCTTGTGCTGCTTCAAGCTTCAGTTCTGCTTACGTTCTGCGTCCTGTGTGAATGAGGGCTAAAGGAGAAACTTGTGGGTATCCAAAGAAAGAAAGAACCCATTCTGATTCAGAGATCTCGAGGTGAGAGGTCAAGTGACCCCTTTGAAAATGCCAGTTTTTCCCTCGCCAAAATGTTGCCTAAGTTTGGAGCGTTATTTAGCCAGCTTCCCAACAAGCTAGCACCACATGGCTAACAAGCTAGCACGACATGGTTGGCACCAATGGATGCCTGAGCTCATCTAGTTTAATATAATGAAACAAGATCATTTACCCTGGATTTAAAAAACGAAGCCCGCTACAGCCATTTGATTGATATCGGGAGAAATGACCAATCGGGAGCACAGCAGGAGAAGGGCTTAAAAATAGGGAGACTTCCCGTGAAAATGGCGATTGTTGGCAGGTGTTGGAAAACGTCACGATCTTTGCTGTCTGGAGCTACGCCGGCCTGATGATCATTCATGTATCAGGATGTATCAGGATGTACATTGTGCCAAGTGAGAACATCATAATATCAATGATAAAGTGTGGAGGGGAAACAGGCAGCATGCTGCTAACTGAGTTGACAGAAGAAGGTGTGAGTCTGTACCTGTGAGAAGGAACAGATTGTGACGGCCCTGCTGGAGCGATGGTGAGTTCACAGGGGCCGGAAACAACCTGCTGATTCCTAGACAGGAGAAGAAGAAGAAGAAGGGGGACAAAATGGAAGCGATCAAAAGTACAGGAAGAGGAAACTGTTTTAGAAGTTGGAACGGCCCCGCCCACTCGTTCTTCATGGAGGGGTGTGGCAGTAGTTTAGGGGGGTTTGAACTGTTGGAACAGTTTGCATATTTTATCCTTTGGCACCTTTTTTAAGCCAGTCAGTTATGAATCATATTTATATATATTAATAATATGAATAATATTGAGCCTTGCCTTCATTTTATTTTGTAAAGCAGTAGGGGTGTCACGATACACTCAGTTCACGATACGATACGTATCACGATACTGGGTTCACGATAACGATACGATACGATACGATTTTAACAATATTTTTTTTAAATTGAATAATGACAATGGCTGGGTTTCCCAAAAGCTTCTTTGCGCTAAGAAGCTAATTTAACCCTTCTTAAGGCCCCCTTAAGAAGCAAACGCGTTTCCCAATTGCTTCTTTACGAAGGCATGCGTTTCCCAAAAGCTTCTTAGCGCTAGGAAGCTTCTTTGACCCTTCTTAAGGCTCCCGTAAGAAGCCAACGAAGCCAACGTGTTTCCCGATTGCTTCTTAGCCTAAAATTATCTTCCAATTATCTTCCGTTAAGAAGGCTGCGTTTCCCAAAAGCTTCTTAGCGCTAAGATGATCTTTCGTTAAGAAGGTTTTGTAAGAAGGGTCTGGGGCATTCTTAACACCTTCTTAATGACAAAACACTGGCAGATCCAGCCGCGTCAGGCAAAAGGAGATAGTTGTGTCCACTGTTCCTCTTGTGTTTTTCCCTTTTTCCTTTCTTTCATGCACCCTTTAGTGTTTAACATTGGGGAACACTTGAAAATCTCCCCTCTATGTATGGTTACTTGTGTTTTAAATGTTTTACCGTAGGCTATATTGCTCTAATCAGAATGGATTCCTTTTGTAATGTTGTGGATTTATATAGCACCTTTCACAGAACCCAAGGTCGCTTAAATTCTGTAGTGTTTCTCGCAATTTTGTTGTATGCTGTGTATATAAAGCAATTTGAACTGCAGTCCATGTCTGAAATAAATAATGTTTAATAGAAGAAGTTCTTGTTTAACATGACCACGATTAGGTTATTCTACAACAGTGTTTCTCAACAACTGGGTCGTGGCCCACTGGTGGGCTCAGAGTGCCATCAAGTGGGCCGCAGAGGACCTCTCACATCGAGATGGTGGACAGCTCCAGTTAAGATGCTTCTTAAGAGCCTTCTATTTTTTTTATTTTTCTCTTCTGTTAAGAAGGCGTTTGGGAAACACTTCTTTGGAGCCTTCTTAACTCCTTAAGAAGCGTCTTAACTCCTTAAGAAGCTTCTTAACTCTTAAGAAGCTTCTTTGTTGGGAAACTCAGCCAATATATGACTGGAAAAGTAGTATTTTATTTGAAATGCACAAATACAAAACATGCTGTTGTGGGAAATTGTTATTACAATAACAACTAGAAAAAACATGAGATTGGAGATAAGGCTTATCTTGAAATAGAATGAGTTACACCGTCACTTAGATTTACTTTGAACTAAAAGGTTTCTCAGCAGTATAAATTCTCATTATGCATCTTCAGTTTTTCTTCAAACTCAAACAACAAGACTTTTCTTAGTCTATTTTTTATGCATCTTCAGTTTTTCCTGTCAAGTAAACAGTTTTGCCAGAAACTCAATTGAATGGTTTCTCTCCTGTATAACTTCTCATGTGTCTCTTCAGAGACTTGTTCAACTGAACTACTTTCCACACATTGAACTTCAACAAACAAAGACGTTTCTTAGTCTATTTTTTTTTTTTTTTTTTTTTCCCCCCCGCGATATGAGATTTCATCTCAACGATACATATCGTGACGTTTTACTATCGCGAAATTTCGTGGGACGATATATTGTGACACCCCTATAAAGCAGTGGTTCTCAAAGTGGGGTCCGCGGACCCCCAGGGGTCCTTGAGGGGGTTCCAGGGGGGTCCCCAGAAAAAAGGGGGATGATTTATTTTCACCATAATTCCATCCAAGTAACACAATGACTACGAGTATTAATGACTATTTTGGCCATGGGTTTCATACACTTTCTGTTATATCAAACATTTCGAAGCTAAACTCTTATCAGATGGGCGAGCCTAGGACTAAATCTTGGGTCCTTGAGGTGAACAGGTTTGAGAACCGTACTGTTCTAAAGAACTCGTAGATTGGATTGTTTTGCTTCAGTGTAAAACAAAGCAATTGAGAATATCGCTCAACGGTCACGTGACTTTCCGTGATGTTTCCAGCCCAGGAAGTAAGTTAACCCCTTTCATTTTCTCCATAGACATTTAGAAAAATCCTTATATAACGAGTTTTAAGGCTGGAACCAATCTAATCCGTGACCTACACCTTTCAGTTGGAGCAAAAACAAAAATAAAAACGCTAATTGAAAATGAGCTAGACTGTGGCGTATACTATCTGTCTCATCTCCCTCAATACCTCCTCTGAAGCTCTTTCACTAATATTCTTCTTCCTGCTTCCCTGGCTCTCTCACTGGACCATGCACTCCTGACTGCATTAGCACACATCCACTGAATGATTACATCATATCCAGGAGTATATTTATTCTCTGTCTGCATATTTACATTACTTATTTACATTACATATCATATCCAGAGAGTATATTTATTCTCTGTCTGCATATCCCCAAGTGAGAATGAAGCTCTCATTACTGATGGCCTGTCTGAGATCAGCAGCACACACTGTTATTCTCCAGGCAGTGGACTGATGCTGACCATACTTAGTCATCGTGTGTGTGTGTGTGTGTGTGTGTGTGTGTGTGTGTGTGTTGTGTGTGTGTGTGTGTGTGTATGTGTGCGTGTATGTGTGTGTGTGTGTGTGTGTGTGTGTGTGACCAGTTAATTGGGGAGTGGTTTGTCCAATTAAGGAGAAGAGCTGCGTCAGTGGTTAAGGCTATAGGTTAAGGATGGGCAAATAGTGGTTATTTATTGTATAGTGGGTAAGTCTCCAGGGAATGAATGTAAGTCTATGTGATGTCCCGAAAAGTGACCAATGCTGACCATGATATGTGTGTGTGTGTGTGTGTGTGTGTGTGTGTGTGTGTGTGTGTGTGTGTGTGTGTGTGTGCGCGTG
>NC_139638.1:17399434-17449434 GCF_964638095.1 Poromitra crassiceps
GCGCACGCACACGCGCACACAGACACACACCGACCTTTTCTCCTCTACCAAATATGGATGTTTTATTTTATTTTTACCATTTGGTAATTTTAGAAGCAAAACTCCGCACATCTCTTTTCTGGGACAGGTGCGTAGGACAAAGGACAAAGCCTTCATAAAATGTCAAAGGGAGTCCCGCACACTGTCCACACTGGCAATAAAATTGATTCTGTGATGGTTTCGGTCTCTGACCTTTATCAAACATCTGTTTGATGTATTGATCAAGTATAAATGTTATGATAAATGTTTGATAAAGGTCAGAGACCGAAACGCTATTGCGAGTTTGGACTCCCTTTAACACCATTATGGTAATTTAAAAGATACGTCTGTGTTGCCATCAAATACTATTTTGCAACTGGGATGAAGTAGCATTTAAAATGGTTCTTGTATGATCTGTAAGTCATGCACCTCTCACACTCTGCATTCTGTAGGTCATGCACCTCTCACACTCTGCATTCTGTAAGTCATGCACCTCTCACACTCTGCATTCTGTAAGTCATGCACCTCTCACACTCTGCATTCTGTAAGTCCTGCACCTCTCACACTCTGCATTCTGTAAGTCCTGCACCTCTCACACTCTGCATTCTGTAAGTCCTGCACCTCTCACACTCTGCATTCTGTAAGTCATGCACCTCTCACACTCTGCATTCTGTAAGTCATGCACCTCTCACACTCTGCATTCTGTAAGTCATGCACCTCTCACACTCTGCATTCTGTAAGTCCTGCACCTCTCACACTCTGCATTCTGTAAGTCATGCACCTCTCACACTCTGCATTCTGTAAGTCCTGCACCTCTCACACTGCATTCTGTAAGTCATGCACCTCTCACACTCTGCATTCTGTAAGTCCTGCACCTCTCACACTCTGCATTCTGTAAGTCATGCACCTCTCACACTCTGCATTCTGTAAGTCATGCACCTCTCACACTCTGCATTCTGTAAGTCCTGCACCTCTCAGACTCTGCATTCTGTAAGTCCTGTACCTCTCACACTCTGCATTCTGTAAGTCATGCACCTCTCACACTCTGCATTCTGTAAGTCCTGTACCTCTCACACTCTGCATTCTGTAAGTCATGCACCTCTCACACTCTACATTCTGTAAGTCATGCACCTCTCACACTCTGCATTCTGTAAGTTATGCACCTCTCACACTCTGCATTCTGTAAGTCATGCACCTCTCACACTCTGCATTCTGTAAGTTATGCACCTCTCACACTCTGCATTCTGTAAGTCATGCACCTCTCACACTCTGCATTCTGTAAGTCATGCACCTCTCACACTCTGCATTCTGTAAGTCCTGCACCTCTCACACTCTGCATTCTGTAAGTCCTGCACCTCTCACACTCTGCATTCTGTAAGTTATGTACCTCTCACACTCTGCATTCTGTAAGTCCTGCACCTCTCACACTCTGCATTCTGTAAGTCATGCACCTCTCACACTCTGCATTCTGTAAGTCATGCACCTCTCACACTCTGCATTCTGTAAGTCCTGCACCTCTCACACTCTGCATTCTGTAAGTCCTGCACCTCTCACACTCTGCATTCTGTAAGTCCTGCACCTCTCACACTCTGCATTCTGTAAGTCCTGCACCTCTCACACTGCATTCTGTAAGTCCTGCACCTCTCACACTCTGCATGTAAGTCCTGCACCTCTCACACTCTGCATTCTGTAAGTCCTGCACCTCTCACACTCTGCATTCTGTAAGTCATGCACCTCTCACACTCTGCATTCTGTAAGTCATGCACCTCTCACACTCTGCATTCTGTAAGTCATGCACATCTCACACTCTGCATTCTGTAAGTCATGCACCTCTCACACTCTGCATTCTGTAAGTCATGCACCTCTCACACTGCATTCTGTAAGTCATGCACCTCTCACACTCTGCATTCTGTAAGTCATGCACCTCTCACACTCTGCATGTAAGTCATGCACCTCTCACACTCTGCATTCTGTAAGTCATGCACCTCTCACACTCTGCATGTAAGTCATGCACCTCTCACACTCTGCATTCTGTAAGTCATGCACCTCTCACACTCTGCATGTAAGTCATGCACCTCTCACACTCTGCATTCTGTAAGTCCTGCACCTCTCACACTCTGCATGTAAGTCCTGCACCTCTCACACTCTGCATTCTGTAAGTCATGCACCTCTCACACTCTGCATTCTGTAAGTCATGCACCTCTCACACTCTGCATTCTGTAAGTCATGCACATCTCACACTCTGCATTCTGTAAGTCATGCACCTCTCACACTCTGCATTCTGTAAGTCATGCACCTCTCACACTGCATTCTGTAAGTCATGCACCTCTCACACTCTGCATTCTGTAAGTCATGCACCTCTCACACTCTGCATGTAAGTCATGCACCTCTCACACTCTGCATTCTGTAAGTCATGCACCTCTCACACTCTGCATGTAAGTCATGCACCTCTCACACTCTGCATTCTGTAAGTCATGCACCTCTCACACTCTGCATGTAAGTCATGCACCTCTCACACTCTGCATTCTGTAAGTCATGCACCTCTCACACTCTGCATGTAAGTTATGCACCTCTCACACTCTGCATGTAAGTCATGCACCTCTCACACTCTGCATGTAAGTCATGCACCTCTCACACTCTGCATTCTGTAAGTCATGCACCTCTCACACTCTGCATGTAAGTCATGCACCTCTCACACTCTGCATTCTGTAAGTCATGCACCTCTCACACTCTGCATGTAAGTCATGCACCTCTCACACTCTGCATTCTGTAAGTCATGCACCTCTCACACTCTGCATGTAAGTCATGCACCTCTCACACTCTGCATTCTGTAAGTCATGCACCTCTCACACTCTGCATGTAAGTCATGCACCTCTCACACTCTGCATGTAAGTCATGCACCTCTCACACTCTGCATTCTGTAAGTCATGCACCTCTCACACTCTGCATGTAAGTTATGCACCTCTCACACTCTGCATTCTGTAAGTCATGCACCTCTCACACTCTGCATGTAAGTCATGCACCTCTCACACTCTGCATTCTGTAAGTCATGCACCTCTCACACTCTGCATGTAAGTTATGCACCTCTCACACTCTGCATTCTGTAAGTCATGCACCTCTCACACTCTGCATTCTGTAAGTCATGCACCTCTCACACTCTGCATTCTGTAAGTCCTGCACCTCTCACACTCTGCATTCTGTAAGTCATGCACCTCTCACTCTCTGCATTCTGTAAGTCATGCACCTCTCACACTCTGCATTCTGTAAGTCATGCACCTCTCACACTCTGCATTCTGTAAGTCCTGCACCTCTCACACTCTGCATTCTGTAAGTCATGCACCTCTCACACTCTGCATTCTGTAAGTCATGCACCTCTCACTCTCTGCATTCTGTAAGTCATGCACCTCTCACACTCTGCATTCTGTAAGTCATGCACCTCTCACTCTCTGCATCCTGTAAGTCATGCACCTCTCACACTCTGCATTCTGTAAGTCATGCACCTCTCACTCTCTGCATTCTGTAAGTCATGCACCTCTCACACTCTGCATTCTGTAAGTCATGCACCTCTCACACTCTGCATTCTGTAAGTCCTGCACCTCTCACACTCTGCATTCTGTAAGTCATGCACCTCTCACACTCTGCATTCTGTAAGTCCTGCACCTCTCACTCTCTGCATTCTGTAAGTCCTGCACCTCTCACACTCTGCATTCTGTAAGTCATGCACCTCTTACACTCTGCATTCTGTAAGTCATGCACCTCTCACTCTCTGCATTCTGTAAGTCATGCACCTCTCACACTCTGCATTCTGTAAGTCATGCACCTCTCACTCTCTGCATCCTGTAAGTCATGCACCTCTCACACTCTGCATGTAAGTCATGCACCTCTCACACTCTGCATTCTGTAAGTCATGCACCTCTCACTCTCTGCATTCTGTAAGTCATGCACCTCTCACACTCTGCATTCTGTAAGTCCTGCACCTCTCACACTCTGCATGTAAGTCCTGCACCTCTCACACTCTGCATTCTGTAAGTCATGCACCTCTCACACTCTGCATGTAAGTCATGCACCTCTCACACTCTGCATTCTGTAAGTCATGCACCTCTCACACTCTGCATGTAAGTCACGCACCTCTCACACTCTGCATTCTGTAAGTCATGCACCTCTCACACTCTGCATGAAAGGCACAGCTAAATGATCAAAGTAATTTATGGAATAACTGTTCAACGTCTGGTTGGAAGCTAATATACCAGTCACATGTTTTTGCTTTATCTGCACAATGTGACTAGGAATCCTCTTTTGCTCGAGACAAGTATTTTTCTTCATCCTCTCCCCCGTATAGTATATTGTCTTGTCATGGCCTAATTTGAATGCAGGGTATGTAAGACATCAGGGATTTCCATAGGGGAGTTGTGAAAGTATTGTTTGATTTTGGCTTGTATGCGTAGTCACGTACACGTCTACAGGGAATTTTGGACAAACTGCATTGAAAAGAATGGGACACGGCACCATCAATTCATAAATGTGGTGCTGAGAAGAGCTCTAACATTTATTTATGAAGTTGAAAAACAATGTTAAAGCAGAAGATAAGATCTCTTTTTGGTTCCCCTGTATGTGGATATGTGTGTGTGTGTATGTGGTATGTGTGTATGTGTATGTGGTATGTGTGTATGTGTATGTGTATGTGTATGTGTATGTGTATGTGTATGTGTATGTGGTATGTGTGTATGTGTATGTGGTATGTGTGTATGTGTATGTGGTATGTGTGTATGTGTGTATGTGGTATGTGTGTATGTGTATGTGGTATGTGTGTATGTGTATGTGATATGTGTGTATGTATATGTTTTATGTGTGTATGTGTATGTAGTATGTGTGTATGTGTGTATGTGGTATGTGTGTATGTGTATGTGGTATGTGTGTATGTGTGTATGTGGTATGTGTGTATGTGTATGTGGTATGTGTATGTGATATGTGTGTATGTATATGTGGTATGTGTGTATGTGTATGTGATATGTGTGTATGTGGTTTGTGTGTATGTGGTATGTGTGTCTGTGTATGTGGTATGTGTGTATGTGGTATGTGGTATGTGTGTATGTGGTATGTGTGTATGTGTATGTGTATGTGTATGTGGTATGTGTGTATGTGGTATGTGGTATGTGTGTATGTGGTATGTGTGTGTGTGTATGTGTATGTGGTATGTGTGTATGTGGTATGTGTGTATGTGTGTATGTGTATGTGGTATGTGTGTATGTGGTATGTGGTATGTGTGTATGTGGTATGTGTGTATGTGTGTATGTGTATGTGGTATGTGTGTATGTGTGTATGGGTATGTGGTATGTGTGTCTGTGTATGTGGTATGTGTGTCTGTGTATGTGGTATGTGTGTATGTGTGTATGTGTATGTGTGTATGTGTGTATGTGTATGTGGTATGTGGTATGTGTGTCTGTGTATGTGGTATGTGTGTATGTGGTATGTGGTATGTGTGTATGTGGTATGTGTGTATGTGTATGTGTATGTGTATGTGTATGTGGTATGTGTGTATGTGGTATGTGGTATGTGTGTATGTGGTATGTGTGTATGTGTGTATGTGTATGTGGTATGTGTGTATGTGGTATGTGTGTATGTGTGTATGTGTATGTGGTATGTGTGTATGTGTATGTGGTATGTGTGTATGTGGGTCAATGCAGTCATGACGGTCTGCTGGGAAAAACATCAAGATCACATTAAATTGCAGATTTTAAGCGTTTAAATGAATCATCGTTGCAGCGAGACGTGAGCCAGATAGAAGTCAAAGTTGTCCGTGTTGTGCCTCTGCGAGCACTCAGCATGCCCCCAACCTCGCTGCTGAACAATGAAGCCAACGCAAAACTACCAACAAAAACAGCAGTTCCTTGAATGGCCACTTGAAGCTGGCTGCAAAAGCGAGTCATTCCCCCGTAGACCTCCAAACATGTGTACAGCATGGTTTTGGTCTCTATAGCTAATTTCACCTTTCCTAACAAATGTACAGGGGTGAATTTTGGATATAACTCATACATATAACGTTTATACAGTCTATGGTTGCAAAAATAAGTCAGGTTGTATAGAAGTCAATGGGAAAATGACCCTACTTCTCTCTTGATTTATTACCTCAGGAAACACTTTCCTAATGAGTTGAGGGTCTTGATGTTTATTTAGTAAATTATGCTCCCATTTAGAGTCAAATAGACGATAAAGAAGACTATGTTTTGGGTTGTGATTGACAGGTTTGCGCAGCTGATCACGGACCAAATGCAGGCCCCGGTGTGGCTCTGTCTGTTTATTTGTTTTTTTAAGATGGCGACGGTCACAATGTGAAACTTGAGGCTTCAAAACACGAGTCCAGAAACAAAATTGGGTGACGTCACAGTTGGTTACATCCATATTTTACATACACACACACACACCAGAGTCCTGCGCGGGTCTGATTTTCAAGACCCGGTTCCGCCCGGCCCCGCGACGTGCAGTACCGACCCCGCTCCGTGAACCCGCTCATATGATCAATCAGTACCGCAACCCACCCCGCCCCGCAGACATGAGACCCGCGCCCCGCTCCGCTTCCGCATAATATATATTTTTTTGAAGTGAACATAACCAAAGTAACTGCGATCGTTTCACAATTCACACAGGAAGCGAATAGCGGTCTTTTCTGGCCGAGTCACTGACGAGAGCCAACAACGGTGGTCGGTGCAGTCGGACTCGGCAGGCATTGCATAACGTTATTTACAATTAAGCACATTGACGGTGTTTTGTCACTGGTGCCAGTGCCCAGCAGGCCAGCCAGGGCCAGGCAGCAGCTAAAGGAAACATGCTAGCCTTGCTGGCGCTAGCTGTCATGCAATGCAACAAGCTAGCTAGCATAGGTCTAGGTCATTTCTGTTTATACCTGACCGGAGCGAGGGAGAGCTGACCCGGAAGGAAAGGACCAGCGGAAATGATTGAGGTCAAAGACATCAGGTCAGACTCATACAAAACATGAAGTTACACACTGACTGAATTATTATCGTTATATAAAAAGTAAATAAAAATACATATATTATACAACACCCGCGACCCGGGCCGCATGTTGTTTATTCTACCCAGATCCGAACCCGCAAATAAAATGAAGACAAAATAACACCCGCCCCCCGCATTTTTTTGCGGGTACCCGGCGGGGCCCCACGGAACCCCGACCCGGTGCAGGACTCACACACACACACACACACGGCGCACAATCCCTTCAAACACTCAGGTATAACAAATGGTAATAATTCCTCGATGCAATGATTCTTTGCTATATTGGGAGTATGATTATTCTTCACAACATAACAACACGCCGCTGTCTACGCGCAGTAATGACGAGTTATTCTTTGTTATTTGACGTTGAGAGTTCCCACAGTGTGGTGAGTGAATTTGCACTACTGGACTTGGAGAAAGTGAGGGATAGCGAGAGATGTTCATTTGTCTTCAGAGGGGAATGTGAGTTCAGCTGCGGGTCTGTGTCTCAAGCCCATGTTGACATAACAGAGAAACCCTACCTTTGGCTAGTCAAGTGGAGATCTGTGACGTGTGCTGTGTGACTATAGACCTCCTCTTATCTGTCTATCACATCTGGCTTTGACCCTACATGGCCTCATGTTGTGTCTTCAGTTCTTCCAAATCACATGATCCAGCATGTGAAAATTGGTATTTGAACTGGTTGTATTTGATAAATGGAGTTGTTAGCCGCTCAAAGTAAATATTAAATCTTTCATAGCTGTTAAAAAGCCAGCGGCGGCCTCTTTGAAGAAACCGCTTGCTCACGATTTGACCTTTTCTTTCTCTCTCCTTCCTCCCCTGTTCTCCCTCTCTCTCTCTCTCTCTCTCTGTCTCTCTCTCTCTCCCTCTCTCTCTCTCTCTCTCTCTCTGACATCTCCACAGAGCCGTATGGCGGAGAGCTTGCGCCTGTTCGACTCCATCTGCAACAACAACTGGTTCACCAACACCTCGCTCATCCTCTTCCTGAACAAGAAGGACCTGCTGGCGGAGAAGATCAAGCGCATCCCGCTGACGGTGTGCTTCGCCGACTACAAGGGCCAGAACACCTACGAGGAGGCGGCCGTGTACGTCCAGCGGCAGTTCGAGGACCTCAACCGCAACAAGGAGACCAAGGAGATCTACTCGCACTTCACCTGCGCCACCGACACCAGCAACATCCAGTTTGTGTTCGACGCCGTCACGGACGTGATCATCCAGAACAATCTGAAGTACATCGGGCTGTGCTAGGAGGACCTGACATCGGGCGGGGCGGGGCGGGGGTGGGGGTGGGCGTGGGGCGACGTGGCAGCGGTCGGCAGCACCCCGCTATCGGGCTGAGTAAACATCTCTTTGAAGAAGAGGTGAGGTGGTAAAGATGGTTGGATCCTACTGTAGATTCAACTGTTTCACTCCAAACACAAAGAGAACAGCTGATGACTAACAGTCAAAGACGGGATTTTTTTTTACCCAATGTGTTTGCACTGAATGAGTATGCAGAGACGCCCCAAACACATGCGCGCGTGCGCACGCACACACACACACGCACACACACACACACACACACGCACACACACACATCGTTATGTTTGCTCACACACAAGAACTTTGGAACAACAGTCAAGCACTTGTTTGACGTGGCAACACTGGAAATGTTAGACGGCTACCCCTACCTGCCTGCCTGCCTGACACACCTGAGACTGAGTAGTAGGTCTCTACCGGTGGCTTTTGGTTACGTCTGTCTTCTTCTTTGGTTGTGTTTATTTGCCTGAGTCAATTAATGCTGCTTTACAAGAAGAAGAAGTTTTGACAAAATCGATGTTCTCTTTTGGATTTTCACCCTAACGACGGTAAACGAGCAAATCCACCCCCGATGAGAAAATAGGGAGAGACCACAGTTCTGGGGGAAATTGTCAATTATAGACGTGATGATGTCACAGTGATGATGTCACAGTGATGATGTCACAGTGTTTCTGCCTAAAATTGAAAACTGCCACAGTCTAAAACCGAAGTGAGAGGCTTTTTCTACACACTATGCTGTTATATCCCCCCCCCCCCCGGATTGACTCTCTTAATGTTGTTCTGTTCGCCCCCATCTTTAGTTTGTCTTTTTGGTTTTCTTTTTGTGGTTTTTGAAAACGATTACGTCTCTCAAACCTGCCGTTTACAGCAGGTCTCTGGAGTGTCACAGCCCCAGAGTCTAAAGTATTCTTTACGAGCATTCCAGTTTCCAGCAAAAGAGACGAAACGAAAAACAGTGCCAAGATCAGTGTAAATAAAAAACAGATCCCGTCCCTTCTCTTATTTTTGGGTTTGTTTTTATTGACAAAATACATTAAAAACGTGCATGATTTTGTTACTTTGGGATATTAATATTTTCTTTGGGATTATGTTTCTCTTTTCTTAGGTTTAAGTAATATATTCCCAAAAATATATATAAAAGTCAAACACTGTGTACGATTGTACAGTTGTTGTCAAGAGAGGAATTTATTGAAAAGAGTTATATCGATATATAATAACGGTGACCATGATATTATAATGATGACGATGATGATGATGATGATGATGATGACAATGACAATGATGATGATGATGATGATAATTACAATGATGACAATGACACGCTCATTACAAACCCAGCATGAGAAGATAAAGTGGGACACGGGAGAACTGAAAAAAAAAAAGATGAATGAGAAGCAGCAAAACTTTCATTTCAATCTTCCTTGCGTTAACTAAGTGGAACTTGTTATTACAGTCAGTCGGTATCATGTGTAAATATACTGTAAGGTACAACTCTTTGTTCAAAACAAATGAAAAATAAAGCTGGAGTTGGGATACTGTTAGTGAGAGAGAGAGAGAGAGAGAGAGAGAGAGAGAGAGAGAGAGAGAGAGAGAGAGAGAGAGAGAGAGAGAGAGAGAGAGAGAGAGAGAGAGAGAGAGAGAGAGACCCTTACTTTTCAGTTAAGAGGGCGGTGTGCAAACAACTCAGCTAAGGGCTTCGGGCTTGACTTTACGGGATGTCCACTTCAACAAGAAACAAAACAATTTAGAAAAAAATATATAAAAAAGGACAATAACCATGAATAAAACAACTTATGCAAATTGTTATCGTGTAGTAAATGTGTTTTTGGGTGGCGGGTTGGATAGCTGAGTCAACAGTGGTTTAAATGCCTGTTTGTTTCTGTGTTTGGCATGGGGGGGAATGTTCATAGATGATGCTGCATCCATCTGTACCCTGGTTTGGGACGTCCTGTTCTGAAAGCATTGCTCCTCCTGTGTAGCATGTCCAACATCATATCAAAAGAGTTTGTTCTTGGCCGTACAATGTAGCCACTGGGGCAAAAGCAATTAGCACATAAACGTATGCAATTAACTGACTCCTTAATGAACTTGGCCGACGTGCGACGATGATGACGTGAGAGTTTAGAGTGTGGCATATAGATTCCATGGTAATTAATTCGTGTATAAACCCCCAGTTGAACCCAGCATGTGTGCCAAGGTCAATGTTTCATCACTCAGTGTCGCATTTACCCTTTACCCCCGCTAGCCGGGCGCTTCTCGCTCATACTGAGCATTAGCGCCCGGCGAACGTCAACACATTTCCCATCAAACAATGTCAAACAATCGTGCCGCTCTCACCTCTAGGTATAAAAACCAACCCTTACCTGAGCCAAACACGTGAAGTGAAGACGCTATCCGATGCCCAACATGCTCTTCTTTAATTGTTGCATAAAATCCACTTTTCTGTCTTTGAAAAACCGAAAATGTAGGTGCAATACCATTCAGGAAGTGTGGGGGGCATTAGTGAGTATACAGCGAGTAAACAGTGAGTCGTTGTTCCCGGGTTGCTAAAGATGAATGATTTTCGGTTTTTCAAAGACAGAAAAGTGGATTTTCAACAATCGGAAGAGGCCAGGAAATTTCATTAAAAGAAGAGGACAGGCGCGGACTGCATAATCGGGCACGTCGGGCAAATGCCCGGTGGCCTGGCCTGGCCTGGCCTGTAAAAAAAAAAGTCAGGCCACTCACTGAACAGCAGGCCAGGCGCCGCCTACTGGTTTACTAGTGGTTTTATTACTTTATTCAGGGTTAAAGTGGGTGCATCTCATTGTAAAATTGGACTCGGCCCAAATTGGGCTTCAAACGGCCCAAATTTTTCGCATGCGCGACGGCCCATATCGGCCTGGCCTGCTTGGTATCTAATGCCCGGCCTGAATTATTTTCCCAGTCCGCCCCTGGAAGAGGATGTTGGGCATCGGATAGCGTCTTCACTTCACGTGTTTGGCTCAGGTAAGGGTTGCTTTTTATACCTAGACGTGAGAGCGGCACGATTGTTTGATGGGAAATGTGACGACGTTCGCCAGGCGCTAATGGTCAGTATGAGCGAGAAGCGCCCGGCTAGCGAGGTAACATTTACCCCAAATATGAGGTTTATCTGCTCGTCTTGCTATTTTGCAGTGTTGGAAAAAAAAATTGAATCTCAAACTTAACGTACAAATTAAATTTGATTTGATGCCATGTTTTTGGCTAACCCCAAAACCACTGCATAAAATGTTGCACAAGCATTCTGTAGAGAGCCCATATTGTGCAGGAGCAGCCATCAGGCCAGCCTGCTGCTCACATGTGTGGTTAATGTGGTCGCCATGACTGTCAGATGAGTGAAGATGACTGTGAAGTGGAAGCACACGTGGCCTGGTGGACGTCTGTGAAGCTCCCGGGGCAACAGAGGATCTCCACACGGGGACCTTCAATAGTAGCGTACTGTGTAGCTGATGAAGATCCTCCTTTATGCGTTGCCCCTGGAACTTCACAGTCGGGCTTATGTCATTATGTGAAAAGATGTGGGTAGGTCATGGGAGTCTTCTGCTGTCGGATCAGTGGGAATTTGTCTGAGATGAACATAAATAAAATCCACTGTCGAGAAGGGAGAGCTCTGCTGAAACCATGCCTTGTGGTTGACTGTCATGTGGTAGGAGTTGCTACACAATACAAATTAAATGACCTAAGTTACCGAGTGGGAGCGGAGGATACTGTAGCGGTTACAGCAGCGGTTCCCAACCCCTGGGGTCGAGTGGGATCGCCATGAATTCTAACGGGGTCGCCTGATATTTCTTTAAGAAGGTCTGAGCTGAAATGTCAGAATTCTGGGAGGGGGGGGGGGGGGGGGGGTGGGGGGGGGAGTCATAATTCAGACTTTACTGTCAGAATTATGAGGGGAAAAGTCAGAATTCTGAGATTAAAATAAAAATTCCCAGATTAAAGTCTGAAGAAATCTGAGAAAAAGAGTCAGCATTCAGATTTTAATGACAAACAGAACCTAGCTATCATGTGGAGACATGGCCGCCACGCACGGCTTCAAGAAATCAATTCCAGGACGTAATATTTTGTAGTTTAGCGCCATGCATACGGGCCACTGACATCGCCATGACAACCAACCAATGTCAGAATTCTGAGGGGGGGGGGGGGGGGAGTCAGCATTCATATTTTAATGTCAGGACACTGTTCGATGTGACATCACTGATGATGTCACTGATGTCCCGAAATTTGAATGACTGGGGTCCCTAGATTTATTTGAATGTCAAAGTGGGGTCACAAGCCAAAAAAGGTTGGGGACCCCTGGGTTACAGTCATCAATGGAGCTTCATTCGCATCCATTCATACAAATCAGACAATAACTACAAGAGAATGTTTCATGTGCTGATGTTGAAATGGTCAGCAGTGGGTACAGGAGTTTTCTCAACGCTATTTTGTCACAAGGGGGTGCTCAGGTGCTGACTTTGAACTGATCTATATGGACAGGGAGACTGGAAATTCATTATGATGAGAAGTTTAAATTTGTTAATCTATTCATTCAAGTGAAGTCACTGGGAATGAACACAAATAGTGATATTAGAGAGGGGAAGATTACATGGTTTATCCTCTGAATTATAGCACAGATTAGTCACTACAACCACAAGAAGAGGGAATCAAAATAAAACGACCTCTGTCACACCTTAAAGGGATGACATAAAATGTTATCATTTAACTCAAACGTTTGAGCTAGGATGAGTGAAAATCAATTAATTCAAGAAAAGTCTTCGTCCAGACGGCTCAACATTGCTCAACAATTTCCAGTGTGAATAATGTGTTTTTTAAATAGCAGGAAAATACTGTGCCAGACTTTAGACCAGGTTTAAAATACTGTGCCAGACTTTAGACCAGGTTTAAAATACTGTGCCAGACTTTAGACCAGGTTTAAAATACTGTGCCAGACTTTAGACCAGGTTTAAAATACTGTGCCAGACTTTAAATTAGACCAGGTTTAAAATACTGTGCCAGACTTTAGACCAGGTTTAAAATACTGTGCCAGACTTTAGACCAGGTTTAAAATACTGTGCCAGACTTTAGACCAGGTTTAAAATACTGTGCCAGACTTTAAATTAGACCAGGTTTAAAACACTGTGCCAGACTTTAGACCAGGTTTCTGTTGCTCAATGGTGCAAACGCTTTCCGCTCGCTCAAGATAGCAGTGTGCCAACCGTGCTCCTGACCACACCTCCTGACACCGCCTCCTGACCAGTGGCCACGCCTCTTTTGAGACCGACACACCCACAGATGAGCGCACGTACATTGCTATTCGAACAACGTAGACGCTGGGCGTGAAAATGACAACTGCATCGGTTGGAAACTAACAATGACACTTGTGCTGTGCCTTGCGCCCTTAGAGTTTCATGATATATACGGTAATACTATAGCATGGTATGTGGTTAGCATGATATATAACGCTATATAAGAAACTTAATAGCTAGGAAAATAAATCAGTCATAATAGATATACACACACACAACCAATCAGTGGACCTGGCAATACAATTTGAAAATGAAAGGAATCAGGAGAAAGGTAGATATGAGATAAAGACATCATTCATATTTTTTCTACCTCATGATGCAATATTTCCATGTGTAAAACTTAAGCCCTCGAGAGTGCCGACATTCGTTGTCAGTAAATCAGAAGCAGATTTGGATATCTACTGGAGCTGTGTGTGTGCGGCTCTTTTGGCACAGTAGCAAAGGTTTACCTACAATAGTAGTCTCCGAGTTTGCTATTGGCATTTCCTTTTGCCTTTAGTCTTAGCCTTGTCAAAACAGATGTGTCTGCAAACCTAAGACTAAGCTGTAAATAGAGTTAAAATCTCAGTAATATAAGCTGGAGCCAGTACAATCTCAGAGTTGTCAGTTGGATAGTCAAATATAGAATAAAGCTTTTTTTTAAACCTATTTTGGATGTCTTGGATCTCTTTTCCCTCATGACTACAGGGCCCATTGACATCAGAAGCTAAGAGGCTTTGGAGACAATCTGTTCTTCAATATCTGTCTGCTAGACAGTCTTTCAGACGGCCAAGGACACTTGTATGAGTGGACTCTACCTGCACAAAGATCTCCAGATGCATCATCAAGTGGATGAAGGACAAGCAGACCTTGAGCTACTGAACTGTGCTGAGAAGCAGCAGAACATTTCCTCTCAAGTAAGATCAGCATCTGCAGGCTAATTCCCATAAACCCTGTCAAGATGGCTAATTAAGATGCTATAATAAACGCTATCAAAGGCAACGGGTCAAGTAGAACGAAAAGAGAAACGTCCCCAGCAACCATTCTACTGCATAGAGTGGACATTCTCTAACAAATCATTTCTAAACATGTAAGCAGTGATTGTTGATAAGCAGTAATGACATACTGTTATATGGGGGAGTGTGTGCGTTACCACTGGCCTCTCTGTTACCTCTCATGTTACAGACGAGACCACTGTTCATCTCCTTCTCATTACCTCGCTACCATTACGTCCTCGTCTCACAGTATCAGCACTGGGTGTAACCTGCCATCTCTCTCTGCGCCCTTCCTCCTCGTCTTCCTCTGTCCTCTCTTCACTCCCTCCAGCTGACTACTTCCTGTTCTTCTTCTTCTTCACTGACTCCACCTGCGTTTTGCTACATTTATACATCCTCTTATCCCCCTATTTGACATTCTCCGTGGCCCCAGCAGAGCCGTCACCACCTGCGCCTGGACTTTGAGCAGCCGGGAGAAAATTCCACCAGTCTGGCTTCTTGGATGACTTTCAACATATCCTCGTCCTCATCCTCCTAAGCTACTCTCTGCCCCCCCCCCTGCTGGTATCCACTGCCTCCTCTGCTGACCTCTCTGACACTGGCTTCACAGCCCACTCATGGCCCCAGGAGTCCTAAAACGATCCCCCGCGAGCAGACTTAGCTTCTGCCCTCTTGACACCTCTTCTTCTTCTCACTCCTCTGGACCATCGCTGTTGATCTGCTCCCCTTCCTGGCTGCCATCATCAAGTCCTCCCTCCTGACGTCTGGCTGTGGACCATCTGCCATCAAGTCAGCAGGCGTCACTCGTCTCCTGGAGAAAGCTCCCCTCGACCTATCCGATGTCTCAAATGACAGACTGACGGCCCCTCCTTTCTTTTGCACTCCTTACTATCGGTTGCTTAATTACGGTAATCTAAGAATTGAACCATATTCTGCTGTTGCACTCATTGTAAATCCCTCTGGGTAAGAGTGTCAGCCCATTAATCTAATTAAATTCATATTCAATCTCTCAATACGAGAGGGGCCACATTAGGCTATTAAAGAAGAGGCTGTACAAGTTCACATTGTAAATGTGCTGGAGCAGAGAGAGTGGCCAATGAGCTTTCTATAATACAAGCAATATTAGGGCCATTAGTTATCATGAAATCTTTGAGAAGTGTAATATTATTGAAGCAATTAACATCCAATTTAGAAGCACTCTCAAAAAGTGTTTCTATGCAGCAGTAGATTCCCTGCTTACCAACACGAGGGTTGCAGGTTCGAGCCCCCGTGTTACCCTTTTCACGGGGGCCATTTTGTGTCGAAGAACACTAATGAGGGTTTTTCCAAATTCCAATCATGGAAGTTTGAAACCCTCATTAGTGTGTTGCTTGCACCTGTGTTTACCCTGCCTTTTCGACACAAAATGGCCCCCGTGAGAAGGGTCTATTGTCCACGTCTGCGGATGGGAAGCCGGATTACGGGTATGTGTCCTGGTCGCTGCACTAGTGCCTCCTCTGGTTGGTCGGGGCGCCTGTTCAGGGGGAGGGGAACAGGGGGGAATACCGTAATCCTCCCACGTACTACGTCCTGCCGGTGAAAGGAAGCGGCTGGCAACTGACTGCACATTATGTGTCACATAGTCTACAACTATCTTCGCAGATCGGCAGAGGGGGTGGAGCAACAACCGGCACAGGGGATTGGCCAAGTACAATTGTGGAGAAAAACGGGGGGAAATCCGAAAAACACTTCATCAAAAAATAATAATAGAAGAAAAGAAAAGAAAAAGAATATCAGTTGGGGTCCAAAGAATCAAATGATATCCCTTGACTAATAAGAGTTACTGTACATATCATATGGTCACATAGCTAGCATCAGACATGCGTATGCAGAGGTGGATAGTCATACACTGTTCATAGCTCTTCATACAATTGTGTTACATAATTAGGGGTATTTGCTGATACAAATGTCTGTTTCTCTTCCAGGTGTCTGAGCTGCTGAGCCAGCTGCTTCAAGTCAGCAGGGTCAGCCATCCCTTTAGCATGATTGTGGGTCAAATTCAGTTCCTGCTGAATGGGCCGTTTCAATGTCCCTCTGTCGTTCCCAAAACACAGGAGATATATGGGCAAAATAATTAGCTAACACCTTTAACACACGTATGGTTGACCCGCATACATTAGAACAACTGAATTATCACAGGAATTCTATCCCAAATCCCGGCTGATGTTCTGTGCACCCTGGAAGTGTTTTGAGTTCATCCCGCCTGGATAGATGTTTTACGCAATTACCGAATAGTTCAAAAATGACTAACATCGGCCGATACCGATATGATTGCTGATATATCGTGCATCCCTAGCTGTCTGTATTTTGGTAGTTCACGTTTGAGGTTAGCACTGTTAAAATAAAGAGCAGAGTTTCCGGTTGTTTTCTCTCCATATCATGTATCTGAGCGGTGTGCGAGATATGCAAAGAGATTCCTGGAATTCATAGAGACAGATCATATATAAACAGTATAAGGATCATACAAGAATTCATAAAGATATGGAACCACTTTTGTCTGTTTGCAGGTGACATTGTGTGACACATTCAGGGCCCCATGGTGTCCCTGAAATGTGTCTATGTTCCCTCAGTAAATTATTTTGATGACTGACTAAAATGAGCAAGGTGCACAGGCCAAATCAAATGACTAGCCTAACTGCTAACTAGCCTACCTGCTAACTAGCCTACCTGCTAACTAGCCTACCTGCTAACTAGCCTACCTGCTAACTAGCCTACCTGCTAATGCAGTGTGGACAGGATTTAACACTGTAATGACAAAGCTGCTGGGCACCACTCATCCCAAGTTACCAGTCAAAATGAATACACCATTCTCCCCCGTGTTCAGACCCAGCTGCTGCCCTGGAAGAACTCTGGAGCGAGACCTGACCTGACCTGACCTGACCTGACCCGGTTGAGGCACATCTGACCCGCACTAAACTCTCCTCCTCCTTCCTACTTCTGCTTCAGTACCTATTGTTTTATGCAGTTAGGAAACAACTTGAAAGATTTATCACCGCCACCCACTGATCTGAAATGTGGGCTGGGGATTTACAACATCTCTAATAATAAATTATAAGGGTAAAAAAATCTGTCTAGGCTAGATCCTTTGCACATAAATATGCTACTCTAACAGAAATGTAATGCATTTAGCTCCTTTTCAGAATTCTGTTAACATAAAGCTCCTCGTCTACCTCTTGCAGACGAGATTACTATTTCTCCTCAACAATATAGAGGCAAAGTGGAACGTCACTTCCTGCTTCAGCACTGTACCACAGATTTTCTTCTGCCATTTATTTTCCCATAGACATTTCGTAAAATGCTTATAAAAACATCATCATTAAAATAGTTTTCTTTAAACCCGCATTTTTTTTTAACGTCTTGGTCCGAGTGAAATGTTACGCGATCTCTCATGTTTCTAAATATATCTGAACGGTTTGGTTTGAACAAGTAAAACTATTTTTATAAGCATTTTACGAAATGTCTATGGGAAAATAAATGGCGGATGAAAATCTCTGGTACAGTGCTGAAGCAGGAAGTGACGTTCCACTTTGGCTCTCTATCTATAGTATGGCGAGTGTGCCTCCCACCCATTAGGGCATACGGATGACTACCATAACAACTACAGCTCCTTGTAGATGTCCTTGTTTGCACATTAGCTTGGTCGTAGCTAGAGACTGCACACACTCTCTGCGTGATGCTGTGACTTAGATAGATAAACAATGAGGCTGGCTGGACAGCTGAGCAGATGAAGCTGCCAAGCCTGCAGAGCCAGGCACAATTAGCTTAGCCTAAGCAGATCCAATGTGGTGATGGGACTGCCGAGTTAGCCCGGTATCTGTTCTCCACTGAGGGTAGGGTGCAAGATGTGCTGTATAACCTTTCAAATGTGTCACTTTGTAGGGCCCACATGTAATAATAATAATAATAATGAATTGTATTTGTATAGCACACTTTCAAATCAAAACTGACACCTCAAGGTGCTTCACAAGAGAAAGTACAAGCACACAGAATAAAAAATTAAAATTAAAATAAAAACACTTCAATAGAGGATTAAAAACAGGCCCTAGTGGAACGCAGCGTGAAAAA
Organism: Poromitra crassiceps; assembly: GCF_964638095.1. Lineage (NCBI taxonomy): Eukaryota > Metazoa > Chordata > Actinopteri > Beryciformes > Melamphaidae > Poromitra > Poromitra crassiceps. The sequence goes on from NC_139638.1 coordinate 17,418,147, forward strand.
GGTGGGTCTTTAGGCTGCTTTTGAAGGCAGCGAGGGAGTCTGAGGCCCGGATGGATCCTGGGAGCAGATTCCACAGGCGTGGCCCCAGTGCACAAAAGGCATGGTTGAGAGCCTTGTGCGTGTAGTGGGATTGCAAGCAGGTTTTGGCTGCCAGATCTGAGAGTCCGGGATGAGGTTTGGGGGGGAGAGGAGGTCCAGGAGGTAGGTCGGCCCGAGGTGGTTGGTGGCCTTGTAGACGAGCAGGAGGGTTTTGTAGATGATGCGCTGGTTTACTGGCAACCAATAGAGGGAGTGGAGGACTGGGGTGATGTGGAGGCTTTTCCGGGTTTGTGTGAGGACACTGTTTTGCACATATGGTTTTGCACATATTGTAATCTCTGGATGTTTTTGGCGGGGAGGCCACATGTAGTCACATGTAGTGTGACTTTTCAATGTGGAACTACTGCATGTTCTGGAATCAAAGGAATCTTGTTGGCAGACAGTGTATGTAGGATATATTGTGTTGCTGGGGACAGACAGTGTATGTAGGATATATTGTGTTGCTGGGGACAGACAGTGTATGTAGGATATATTGTGTTGCTGGGGACAGACAGTGTATGTAGGATATATTGTGTTGCTGGGGACAGACAGTGTATGTAGGATATATTGTGTTGCTGGGGACAGACAGTGTATGTAGGATATATTGTGTTGCTGGGGACAGACAGTGTATGTAGGATATATTGTGTTGCTGGGGACAGACAGTGTATGTAGGATATATTGTGTTGCTGGGGACAGACAGTGTATGTAGGATATATTGTGTTGCTGGGGACAGACAGTGTATGTAGGATATATTGTGTTGCTGGGGACAGACAGTGTATGTAGGATATATTGTGTTGCTGGGGACAGACAGTGTATGTAGGATATATTGTGTTGCTGGGGACAGACAGTGTATGTAGGATATATTGTGTTGCTGGGGACAGTGTATGTAGGATATATTGTGTTGCTGGGGACAGACAGTGTATGTAGGATATATTGTGTTGCTGGGGACAGACAGTGTATGTAGGATATATTGTGTTGCTGGGGGCAGACAGTGTATGTAGGATATATTGTGTTGCTGGGGGCAGACAGTGTATGTAGGATATATTGTGTTGCTGGGGACAGACAGTGTATGTAGAATATATTGTGTTGCTGGGGGCAGACAGTGTATGTAGGATATATTGTGTTGCTGGGGACAGACAGTGTATGTAGGATATATTGTGTTGCTGGGGACAGACAGTGTATGTAGGATATATTGTGTTGCTGGGGGCAGACAGTGTATGTAGGATATATTGTGTTGCTGGGGACAGACAGTGTATGTAGGATATATTGTGTTGCTGGGGACAGACAGTGTATGTAGGATATATTGTGTTGCTGGGGACAGACAGTGTATGTAGGATATATTGTGTTGCTGGGGGCAGACAGTGTATGTAGGATATATTGTGTTGCTGGGGGCAGACAGTGTATGTAGGATATATTGTGTTGCTGGGGACAGACAGTGTATGTAGAATATATTGTGTTGCTGGGGGCAGACAGTGTATGTAGGATATATTGTGTTGCTGGGGACAGACAGTGTATGTAGGATATATTGTGTTGCTGGGGACAGACAGTGTATGTAGGATATATTGTGTTGCTGGGGACAGACAGTGTATGTAGGATATATTGTGTTGCTGGGGGCAGACAGTGTATGTAGGATATATTGTGTTGCTGGGGACAGACAGTGTATGTAGGATATATTGTGTTGCTGGGGACAGACAGTGTATGTAGGATATATTGTGTTGCTGGGGACAGACAGTGTATGTAGGATATATTGTGTTGCTGGGGGCAGACAGTGTATGTAGGATATATTGTGTTGCTGGGGACAGACAGTGTATGTAGGATATATTGTGTTGCTGGGGACAGACAGTGTATGTAGGATATATTGTGTTGCTGGGGACAGACAGTGTATGTAGGATATATTGTGTTGCTGGGGACAGACAGTGTATGTAGGATATGTTGTGTTGCTGGGGACCAGGGGCGGTTCTAGGCCGTTTTTGGGTGGGCTTTAGCCCACCCAAAAATAGTCTCAGCCCACCCAAAAAAATAGAAACAAAAAAACTTTTTTTTTTTTTTTTTTTTTTAATCCCTCTCCAAATCCATGGTGGTCATTAGTAGCAGTTTCTGACTACACTCAATGCGCTGTGTGCATGTTTCCCCCCCCCTCTATGTTCTTAGGGTGGGCTGAGACAAAAATTTAGGGGGGTTCAGCCCACCCGAAAAGTTTCTAGAACCGCGGCTGCGCAGGCGCTCCCTCCTCCATCTATCTGCCTAATCCCACATCACTTCACACAGGTCACACACACAGTACAGCAGCGAAGTGGTCCTCCACAGTCCACACAATCGTTCTCCCCACTCATGATTAATGAAACTGAGGTGAGCATTGAGCAGTCAGAGTCGTTAGTAGTTACTTAATTAGCGCATATTGATATGCAAATTAGCACGTAACGTTGTCGTAGGCTAAACAAAAGAACTTGTCGCTGTGCCTGCCAGACAAACAGGTGGACTGGAGGAAGGTAGGTAGGCTACCATGGCACCAGCCAGCCATGTCATGCTAGCTCGCAGTAAGCGGGTGTAAATGGATGTGATGTTTTTTGAGAAACATATGGGCATAAGTAACAAACATTTTCAAAGGGGTCCCTTGTTATCTGAATGAAATTAAGCCCTTCAGAATCGCAAGTGGCTGCTTTACACAGCCTGTCTGATGTGATGATGACGATAGCTTAACATGCGTGCATGGCATCACTTGCTGTGATGTTAGTTCAGTATCTCAATAAAAGTTCTTACAGGCTTGTTATTTCCCTCTAAGGCAGGGATGTCAGAGATACGGCCCGCGGGCCGGATCCGGCCCACGGGCAGGTTTCATCCGGCCCGCGAGATGTTTTGGAATATTAAAATATATATATATATATTATTATTATTAAATTCGCACCCCATTATCATGAACTACGTGTGGCTAATAAGCAAGCTAAGAGTTCATTCATAAGTTAATTAACCTGCACTACAAGGAAGTATGTCAGTAGGTCATCAGGTGTAAACAAAGCCGCCATGATGCCACGCTGGAATTGAATCGCGCATTCAGCTACCTACCAAAAAACAAAAGAATCAACAAGATCAGGCGCGGACTGCATAATCGGGCACGTCGGGCAAATGGCCGGTGGCCTGGCCTGGCCTGGCCTGGCCTGGCCTGGCCTGCAAAAAAAAAAAAAAATTGTGCCCGCAGTCAGGCCACTCACTGAACAGCAGGCCAGGCGCCGCCTACTGGTTTACTAGTGGTTTTATTACTTTATTCAGGATTAAAGTGGGTGCATCTCATTGTAAAATTGGACTTGGCCCAAATTGGGCTTCAAACGGCCCAAATTGGGCTTCAAACGGCCCAAATCGGGCTTCAAACGGCCCAAATCGGGCTTTAAACGACCCAAATTGGGCTTCAAACGGCCCACATCTGGCTTCAAACGGCCCAAATTGAGCTTTAAACGGCCCAAATTTTTCTGACGCCGGCACGCGCGTCGGCCCGTATCGGCCTGGCCTGCTTGGTATCTAATGCCCGGCCTGAATTATGATCCCAGTCCACCCCTGAACAAGATGCTGTCGAAAAAGAGAAAGGTTGACACGGAATGCAGGCAGTTTCAAGAGAAATGGAAAGAGCAGTATTTCTTTTGTGAAGTAAATGGGTAAATGAGTCGAATTGATTTTAGTAAAAAAAAAATCCGGCCCCCATAAGGTCTCAGTTGAACAAATCCGGCCCTCTACCTAATATGAGTCTGACACCCCTGCTCTAAGGGAGTGCAAGGCAGATATTTAAACAGCCTTGTTTGTGTACAGTACCAGTGGCATGGGAGTAATAAAAAGGGATTAAGGACCAGGACCCCTGGTGGTCAGTAAGATGGGCTGGTTGAGCCAATGTTAAAATGATCTTTATTTATTATTTATTTTTGCTTTAAAACTATTTTTTAATTTTCTGCTTAAAGTTCATGAAAAAAGTGGCATTCTTGTTTTTTCACACAATAATTTCATAATACCATTTGTAATGCCACCGTTGTAGTGCTGTTGTTCAAAATTAAAGTAAATTTTCTCAGATTTATTGGTGTCTTTCTAGTCACACAATTTAATAGTCAGTGTTTCCCATACACTGATCTATTTGTGGTGGTACACCCTACATAGATTTTGACCCCCACAAATACTGCCACATATTAATTTCAACTAGTTGACTGCAAACTCCTGCTTTAGTGCTTACAGTATATTATTATCTTGTCGGAATATTATTCCAGCCAATGAGTTAGGAAGTTCCCTTTTGATTTAATTTTACTTTTGTTTTGCCTACAAAGCAAAATGTTACTTTACTTGAAACTCCCCTGAAGTGATTTTGGTATTATTTATGCAAGCATAATTCTACCATATAGTAACCTGTATGCAGAATATATATAGTATATATAGGGAAACAATTATTTTTTCATTGCTGTAAAACCACAGAACGGTAAAGAAGATATTGATGTGTGTAGTTCTTCATAGATCTAGTCTCTTCATTTTGATCTCAAAGTGCGCCAGTTTGATCCATTTTTACTTGAAACTGTACAAAATTTTCTTCCGGGGGGGCATGCCCCCGGACCCCCCTAGGGGTTCAGTGGTCCATGACCTTTGGGTGGGCTGAGCCCACCCAAAGCTCAGATGCTAAAACCGCCCCTGCTGGGGACAGACAGTGTATGTAGGATATATTGTGTTGCTGGGGACAGACAGTGTATGTAGGATATATTGTGTTGCTGGGGACAGTGTATGTAGGATATATTGTGTTGCTGGGGACAGACAGTGTATGTAGGATATGTTGTGTTGCTGGGGACAAAGGTGCAGATGGTAAAGACTTTATGAAACGCTGGAACAGATGGTGGAGTTCTTCTCGAGGTGTGGTGTGGGCCTAATCCAACTAAACATCTGTGAAGGAAAGGCGCCAACTTCATAAACCCAATGACCCGCCTACACTCACTCACCCCGAACGCTACATGTATTGGAGGTTGCTGCCTGTCTTATGGTGCTCCAGATTCATAGCCAGTTTTCTATCATCTATAGTGCTCATTTGCATGGTATCATTCTGTTAATCTTTGAATTTAGCCTCTATGAATACTCATGTTGGATTATGGCACAAGGCATAGTGTGTGCATGTGAGTGCATCTCAGGGGCTTATAGCCTACTCAAGGTCATTAGCCTCTTGGGTTTAGAGCCTACTGAAGGTCATTAGCCTCTGGGGCTTATAGCCTACTCAAGGTCATTAGCCACTTGGGCTTATAGCCTACTGAAGGTCATTAGCCTCTGGGGCTTATAGCCTACTCAAGGTCATTAGCCTCTTGGGTTTAGAGCCTACTGAAGGTCATTAGCCTCTGGGGCTTATAGCCTACTCAAGGTCATTAGCCTCTTGGGCTTAGAGCCTACTGAAGGTCATTAGCCTCTTGGGCTTAGAGCCTACTGAAGGTCATTAGCCACTTGGGCTTATAGCCTACTGAAGGTCATTAGCCTCTGGGGCTTATAGCCTACTCAAGGTCATTAGCCTCTGGGGCTTATAGCCTACTCAAGGTCATTATCCACTTGGGCTTATAGCCTACTCAAGGTCATTATCCACTTGGGCTTATAGCCTACTCAAGGTTATTAGCCTCTGGGGCTTATAGCCTACTCAAGGTCATTAGCCACTTGGGCTTATAGCTTACTGAAGGTCATTAGCCTCTGGGGCTTATAGCCTACTCAAGGTCATTAGCCTTTGGGGCTTATAGCCTACTGAAGGTCATTAGCCTCTGGAGTTTATAGCCTACTGAAGGTCATTCGCCTCTGGGGCTCTGGCTTCAGCTGCAGCATGTGGAGCATTTTTGCCAGGTATCGAGGCGGCATCTCTCACCGGACGAGGTCTGAGGATCAGCAACCAGATAATCCTCTGAAGTTGTCTGTTAATTTAATGTCCTAAAGTAACTAGTAACTAGCCCAGTTACTATTTCAGTAACTGTAAGTGAGTTACTAAATTTGAAAAAGTAATTAGTTAGATAATAATAATAATAATAATGATTGGATTTATATAGCGCCTTTCCAAGGCTCAAAGCGCTTCACAGAATCATTATTCGGTCACACCGTGAACGAATGGTGGTTCAGAAGCGTGGCAGCCACACATTGGCGCTCAACGGCCCCTCCGACCACCATCATTCATGTCTACATTCATACCAATCATACCAATCATACCATTCATACCATTCATGTCTACATTCATACCAATCATACCAATCATACGAGGCAAGGAGGGTTAAGTGTCTTGCCCAAGGACACAACGACAGCAGCTGGGAGGGAGCGGGGATCGAACCGCCAACCCTTACGTCATTAGATTACTAGTTACTGCAAAAAGTAGTTAAATTACAGTAACTAGTTACTCCCAACACTGCTTCTCACTCATGGTCTCATTTACTGATGTAGGTCATATACTGTATATAGAGGCATCAGTATTGAATTGAGACAATTGTTTCATAAGCCGTGAAAAGTTCCTTGTAGGGACTGTAAAATGCAATCATATTCTCTTCCCTCTCATTCTTCTCCAAACATGATACATGTTCTTGCTCTGTTGCTCTTGTCATCTACACCTTCTCTCTTCTGTACATGTGATCAGAAATATTCTATGGAACCAACCAGACCTCTGGCCCACATGTTTTTCTTTAATAACCCAACAGATATCCTCATTCTCTCCCCGTGATTTTTATTTTGGTTGATCATTCCTCTCATCTCATCATTGGTCTATTTGTTGCAACTACCTGTAGTACTTTATTTTAGCCTATTTAGTGGTTTTTCTTTCATTTATTCACATTCTCTGATACATATACAATGTTGGAAGTTACAAGTCCCCTAAACGCCTCATTGTGACTGTTGGCAACATCAGTTCTTGCATCCATGGTACCAACCTCTTTAGATCTGCCTCAAATCGCATCACATTTCAAGATGCTCACTACCAACTGAAAGCACTGCTGCCCCGCACTCATGTCCCAGGAGGCTACCACCCCTACCACGCCCTGTCACTGTCCAGGGCTACCACCCAACCACGCCCTGTCACTGTCCAGGGCTACCACCCAACCACGCCCTGTCACTGTCCAGGGCTACCACCCAACCACGCCCTGTCACTGTCCAGGGCTACCACCCAACCACGCCCTGTCACTGTCCAGGGCTACCACCCAACCATGCCCTGTCACTGTCCAGGGCTACCACCCAACCACGCCCTGTCACTGTCCAGGGCTACCACCCAACCATGCCCTGTCACTGTCCAGGGCTACCACCCAACCACGCCCTGTCACTGTCCAGGGCTACCACCCAGCCATGCCCTGTCACTGTCCAGGGCTACCACCCAACCACGCCCTGTCACTGTCCAGGGCTACCACCCAACCACGCCCTGTCACTGTCCAGGGCTACCACCCAACCACGCCCTGTCACTGTCCAGGGCTACCACCCAACCACGCCCTGTCACTGTCCAGGGCTACCACCCAACCACGCCCTGTCACTGTCCAGGGCTACCACCCAACCACGCCCTGTCACTGTCCAGGGCTACCACCCAACCATGCCCTGTCACTGTCCAGGGCTACCACCCAACCACGCCCTGTCACTGTCCAGGGCTACCACCCAGCCATGCCCTGTCACTGTCCAGGGCTACCACCCAACCACGCCCTGTCACTGTCCAGGGCTACCACCCAACCACGCCCTGTCACTGTCCAGGGCTACCACCCAACCACGCCCTGTCACTGTCCAGGGCTACCACCCAACCACGCCCTGTCACTGTCCAGGGCTATCACCCAACCATGCCCTGTCACTGTCCAGGGCTACCACCCAACCATGCCCTGTCACTGTCCAGGGCTACCACCCAACCATGTCCTTTCACTGTCCAGGGCTACCACCCAACCATGCCCTGTCACTGCCCAGGGCTACCACCCAACCATGCCCTGTCACTGTCCAGGGCTACCACCCAACCATGCCCTGTCACTGTCCAGGGCTACCACCCAACCACGCCCGGTCACTGCCCAGGGCTACCACCCAACCATGCCCGGCCACTCCCCCCCCCAGGGTTACCACCCAACCACACCTGGTCACTCCCCAGCTCTACCACCAAATGCCTGGACAGCAGCTTTCTCCACTCTGCCATAACTACATGGAACAGCCTTCCCCCGGTGGCTGTTGGAGACATCACATCATGCATTGTTCATGCCTTCAAGAAGAGACTGAACAAACACCTCCTCAGCACGAGACCCTCAAACTCAAGGAGATGTGTCCATCATACATTAATCAGCCTCACATAATATACAGTATTTGTGAGTAGCTGCAGATCAATGATAGGCTCTCTGAAAGTTCTTTGTGAAGCTTGTATCTGTAGAATAGCTTTTAAAAAAGGCCTGAGTTGCAGCTCACATTACAGCTACTTTAACGTTTTCAATGGAATTACATCCTGTTGTTTGTGTATCAAATTCAATCTGCGTTGACTTATTTGAAATAATATCGTTCACTCTGCTTTTCCAAATACGCACAGTCCTCCTGTACCATATCACTTTGATCTCTGATGATGACACACTATTTTCTGCAGCAAATCAGCAGGCAGCTGAATAATGACTGATTCCTATTGTTCAATGTCTTCACACTCCAACTGAAAGGTCCTGTCAGGACCAGCTACTCCAACTGAAAGGTCCTGTCAGGACCAGCTACTCCAACTGAAAGGTCCTGTCAGGACCAGCTACACTCCAACTGAAAGGTCCTGTCAGGACCAGCTACACTCCCACTGAAAGGTCCTGCTAGGACCAGCTACTCCCACTGAAAGGTCCTGCCAGTACCAGCTACACTCCCACTGAAAGGTCCTGCCAGTACCAGCTACACTCCAACTGAAAGGTCCTGCCAGTACCAGCTACTCCCACTGAAAGGTCCTGTCAGGACCAGCTACACTCCCACTGAAAGGTCCTGTCAGGACCAGCTACTCCCACTGAAAGGTCCTGTCAGGACCAGCTACTCCAACTGAAAGGTCCTGCTAGGACCAGCTACACTCCCACTGAAAGGTCCTGTCAGGACCAGCTACTCCCACTGAAAGGTCCTGTCAGGACCAGCTACTCCAACTGAAAGGTCCTGCTAGGACCAGCTACACTCCCACTGAAAGGTCCTGAAAGGACCAGCTACTCCCACTGAAAGGCCCTGTCAGGACCAGCTACTCCCACTGAAAGGCCCTGTCAGGACCAGCTACTCCAACTGAAAGGCCCTGTCATGACCAGCTACTCCAACTGAAAGGCCCTGTCAGGACCAGCTACTCCCACTGAAAGGCCCTGTCAGGACCAGCTACTCCAACTGAAAGGCCCTGTCAGGACCAGCTACTCCAACTGAAAGGCCCTGTCAGGACCAGCTACTCCCACTGAAAGGACCTGCTAGGACCAGCTACACTCCAACTGAAAGGTCCTGCCAGTACCAGCTACACTCCCACTGAAAGGTCCTGCCAGTACCAGCTACACTCCCACTGAAAGGTCCTGCCAGTACCAGCTACACTCCCACTGAAAGGTCCTGTCAGGACCAGCTACTCCCACTGAAAGGTCCTGTCAGGACCAGCTACTCCCACTGAAAGGCGCTGTCAGGACCAGCTACTCCAACTGAAAGGTCCTGCCAGTACCAGCTACACTCCCACTGAAAGGTCCTGCCAGTACCAGCTACACTCCAACTGAAAGGTCCTGCCAGTACCAGCTACACTCCCACTGAAAGGTCCTGCCAGGACCAGCTACACTCCCACTGAAAGGTCCTGCCACTACCAGCTACACTCCCACTGAAAGGTCCTGCCAGGACCAGCTACACTCCCACTGAAAGGTCCTGCTAGGACCAGCTACACTCCCACTGAAAGGTCCTGCCAGGACCAGCTACTACACTCCCACTGAAAGGTCCTGCTAGGACCAGCTACACTCCAACTGAAAGGTCCTGTCAGTACCAGCTACACTCCCACTGAAAGGTCCTGCCAGGACCAGCTACACTCCCACTGAAAGGTCCTGTCAGTACCAGCTACACTCCCACTGAAAGGTCCTGTCAGTACCAGCTACACTCCCACTGAAAGGTCCTGTCAGTACCAGCTACACTCCCACTGAAAGGTCCTATCAGTACCAGCTACACTCCCACTGAAAGGTCCTGCCAGTACCAGCTACACTCCAACTGAAAGGTCCTGCCATTACCAGCTACATTCCAACTGAAAGGTCCTGTCAGTACCAGCTACACTCCCACTGAAAGGTCCTGCCAGTACCAGCTACACTCCAACTGAAAGGTCCTGCCAGGACCAGCTACACTCCCACTGAAAGGTCCTGCCAGGACCAGCTACTGTGATGCTGAAGCCAGATCTAAGATATATTATTTTCCCGTATGGGAATACAACATTTAAACACACAAGTCATTTAGCTTCCATTAAATCCTCCGCTATCAGCGGACGGCCATCGGTCTTATCCCCCAAACCTGCTTCTGTCTTGTCCTCCAGGTGTCTCTATAAAGCATCTAACTCCAGCCTCTGAAAAAGGATTTGAAACTGTACAATAAATTAACTGCTATCTATCCTTCAGCCAAGCCTCAGCAGCCATGTTGTCATATTTCCCCCCCCTTTTCCCATCTCAACGACCACTTTGCTTTGGACTACGATGGAAACGTCCTCTTGCTCATCAGCGCTGCCTGTACAACGGAATCCCCACGAGTGTCCTCTTCTGTGAGCACCAATCATTACCAGAGCCGTGTAAGAAGAGTTGCGACATCTCCATTCACTCCAATGGACCAGATTTCTCTCAAGAGTTCCAGGAAGTAAGGTCCTGGATTAAGCAGCACTATCGAGTTGCAGCGAAATTGTGTTGTACTTTAAACTTTTTTTTTTTTTTTTTCTTGAATCAAATTGTACATTATCAGTTTTATTTTAGCGTGCAAAAGTAGCGCGAGACCCATTCATGACTGTCCATTGGCTAATGAGTCTCGCATTTTGGTCCTCGGCTGATGCCACTCTCTCTCTAGAGGACACTAATCATTACTATCACCTCCAACAGTTTTCCACGTCCTCTCCCTCTCCCCGCCAGAGGCCAATGAATCATATTCATATCCATATCCTCATCCTGATCCACATCCACCCCAGCCACGTTTTCCACCACCCCTCCCAGCCATCCCCAGTCAGGTCACACACACACCGTGTGCGCACACAATGCAACATACAGTCAGTTCCCATCTGAATGTGCTTTTGTGTGTGTGCTACTTTGAGTCTTGGCCAACTGGAGACTGTTAGGTCTTAGCTTAGCACTGCTTATGTGCTGTTTGCTCGTTTCAAATAAGGGACATGTTTTTGTGCTGGCCAGATGAGCTTGCATAAAATGATCAAAGATTGTAAAAATAAAAACACACTGCTTATGGAGAAAACTGCTGGCTCACTGATGTGTTTTGTTGTATACGGAAATGCTGTACAACAGATGAAACATAAAGAAACAAAAGGCAGATGTTTTTGTCATCTCACTCTTGTGCCACTCCCTCAACAGCCACAACTGAGCCCTCACACCAAGCTGACACTGCAAGCCACATTTGCACAATTTTTTGCAGCACTGTGCCACCTTGTGGCCAACATGTCCTGACATTTTCATACAACTCAGAACAGAAATGATGACATTGTTGTTTCTGTTTATCTCTAGCTCCATGCAGAGCAGACAAGAGGACCAAAGACCACAGGAAGATATTCATCTTGCTTCCAAAGGACTCTGAGATCAGGCTGCTCACAGGTAGACTGTGATGCCCGTGATGCTGTGTTGGACGTCTTTGTCCATCACATGCTCAGAGGGGTTAGCTACCTCAGGGTCCGACTAGGGCTCGGTTAAAAAAAAATATATATATATATATATATATATATATATATATATATATATATATATATATACAAATCGATATTAATTTGAAGGAACTGACATTGATTCATAACTCCACTCCCAATATCGATCTTTTGGTTTGGTTCTTAGCGCAATGAGATCTCGCAAACATCTGTAAACATTCATATTTTTAAATAATTCATATTTTTAATTTAATGCTCCAGGTTAGAGGGTTCCTTGTACAATTCACAGCTTTTAGGTCCTCTAAGAATCTCTTTCATATCCAAGCTAAATTGGTATTGTAACTGAAATATCGATATTGTATCGTATCGATTCAGAGATGGAATCGAATCAGGACCGACCTTGCGTATCCCCATACGCCCCCTAGCCTGCAGGACAGCAGCAGCTCCCCGGGTAATCCCCTCTTTGTCAGGACCTGTGTGGTCATAAAGCTACTCCGTTACTCAACATGGAACTGTGCCCAGAGATGCTGTAGTCATTAAGACTATGATGGACCAAGATGGCCGTTAAGTCAATCTTGCCCCAGTCCCTAGTATTGTGTGTTTATGTCTAAATCCCTCCTGTCCCAAGAACAGAAGAAACACTACCTGCTTCTCAAACAGGTCCAAAACAGGATAGAAGAGAGATAAGAGTTACGAGTGCGGCCGTTTCGGCAATCTATTGAAATATTTGCGGTTCTTCGTGCAGTCAGTGCAGTATGTGAATGACATTATTGACCAATCTTTTCTAACTTCTTCATCCTACCATCTTGCTCTCTCCTGTTCTTCCTGGTTGTTTTCTGGAGATGCTGGAGAAGACGATCATCATCTGAGCCAGACTGCAGCAGAAGTCCTGGCAGGTTCACAGCTGGCAGTAGACAATCACCTCCAGCTGCAGGTGCTGAATTCATAGCTTCCCTGTTAGTGGACAGACAGACAGACAGACAGACAGACAGGCAGGCAGACAGACAGACAGACAGACAGACAGACAGACAGACACACACACACACACACACACACACACACACACACACACACACACACACACACACACACACACACTTTCATGTGTGTAGAAAAGCATAGGAACCATTGATGATTAAATACGCCGGTTCATTCTTTCTATGCTGCAAATATAATGGAATCATAGAGATAGTTATCATACAAGTAGCTCATTTGTGTGTGTGTGTGTGTGTGTGTGTGTGTGTGTGTGTGTGTGTGTGTGTGTGTGGGGGGGGTTCGGTTCCTATCTGGAGGAAACCCCAGGGGAGCACGGGGAGAACATGCAAACTCCACACAGAGGGGGACTTTTGGCGGGGTGGCCCACTTGGGCGGTGGGCGCTGGGGGCATGGGCACACCCTCGGCGCTCACAGCGTCCCAGGCGGGAATCGAACCCATGACCTTCTTGCTGTGAGGCGACAGCGATATCACTGTGCACCCCCCCCCAGCCCATGTTACTGTTGTGTCTGTCAAAGGTCATCCAGACCGGCACACTATGGAGCAAACATGGCTGAACTACAGGGGAACAAGGAGAAACATCCCACCTCCTGGGGGGGAACCTTATTCGGAGGCCACTGGGAGGTCGGGCAGACGGGCACAGGGTCCAGCTGAGGATCAGGCTTCCTTCCCTTCATGTCCTGAGGTGAAATTGCAGGTCAAACACAGTCACAAACATTTGCCATACAATGATAAGGTCTTATCAGCGTTGTTAGCAGGGGATTTCTTCATCACAAAGCAGATGATTGTAATCAATCTGAAGATGATACATGATACACATAGGGCGTATTAATCCATGACTGGGTGTTTATCTCCAGGGTAATAAAGGACAATTTCATCGCGACTAGTACTAAAAGCAACTCTGTTTCACTCTGGATGTTTTGCTCAATCTCGTTCAGTGTGGTTGTTGGGTTCATGCACTTTTGAATATCTAACCTCACTTTGGCCGCTCATGTTTATAGCTGAAGGCAGTTTTATCCCATGCATGCAAGTGACACACTGTTAAGAGTTTATAACGTTATTATTATTATTTTTTTGCATTGGCTGTCACAGTGTAACAATCTCCTGCATGTCATCATAGGATTAGCGTAATACCTGTGCAGTGTATCAAGGTTGCGCAGCACCGCAAGTTGGGCCATTAATCGTCCCTGAGTAATTACCTAATTAAGAAATCCAGCTCTGAAAGATTCGGCACGATCGCACGTAAAATGACATAGCTGTGGCCGAACACAAGTTCTGCTCACTCACACACAGACTTTGTATTCTTGTTAAATGATCATTGTTGCACACCTGCCCCTCCCACTGATATCTTGACAGTAGGTGTAATGACATCAACACTCTCGCTTCTGTCCTCTTTTCATCTTTCGGTATTAACGGTAGGCTAATATCTTTTGTTTGTCTTTGTTCAAATGAGTGTCAACGTCTCGAAGAAAATGTTCCTCTCAAATCTTTCACACAGGTTTGGTTTGGAGGATTTCCTATTCAGATCTTGACATTCTTTCCCCATTTATTATTGTGTGTTTTCGTGTTTGTTATTGCAATTTTCAAATGTCATTGCAAATTTGATCTTCGGTGGTTGATGAGTTGAGTTCCCTCCCCCTCCCTCCCCTGATATGTGAAGCGCTTTGAGTGTCTAGAAAGGCGCTATATAAAATGTGTATTTTTTTAACTAAATGACACACTGTCCAAATATCGTGTGTGTGTGTGTGTGTGTGTGTGTGTGTGTGTGTGTGTGTGTGTGTGTGTGTGTGTTCACGTGTACATATGTTGTGTATGTTTGACTGTGTATGTATACCTAGCAGTGCTCAGCTGTTTCTGCAGTAGTACAGTTGAGCTGAAGTAGCTAGCCAGCTACTGATTAGCTGACGGAGATGCTGCAGAATCAGCTCGCCAAGGCCTGCATGTAGAGAAAACACACACACACACACACACACACACACACACACACACACACACACACACACACACACACACACACACACACACACACACACACACACACACACGCGCGCACACCCCCCCACACAACAGCTAGCTTACTACTAGCTAGTAGTCAAGTGAGGTCACAATAGACACACTAGCTAGGTTAGCTACCGCTAAACAACGGTTCGTGTTTCAGGACATCCAAGGAAAAACAAACCTGCATGCTAAAAACAAACCTGCATGCTAAAAAAAAATAGCGAGAGCGAGATTTGAGACCTTTTCCCGAGCCGAAACTACACAGTGTGACATGTCCTGTCAGAAACACGAAACACGAGGCAACGCGATGAGGAGAGGAGCGACCACGTGATCTGGAACACAACACTCCACGATGAGAGAGCGAGAGAGAGAGAGAGAGAGACCCACCTGGAATCATGGAGGAGTCGCAGGTGTCTTTCTTCGTTTGAACTTTAGGTTTTAGCTACAGTTTTTAACAGCATTCGACGACATTGAGTGTCTTTAATATGTTCGGCAAGTTCCTACAATGAGTATGAAACATGATCATGTCGCCAAAAGCAAGACAAACAAGAATCACTTTATACTCGCCACTTGGAGGAGAGCTCAAGAAGGGCTGTCCTTGTCCGGCGTTATGTTGGTTTGTTCAAAACTAGCTTAAGCCCATTTCTAAACATGCAGTGAATTCCTGAACATTCCCAGAGGCTAACCACCATAAAATGGGGTTCACTTGTGTTATGTTTTACATTGGCTGTGTTCAACCAAACTCAAGGTGTGCAAAAGGCATAAAGGCGACATCTGGAGGCCGTTTGGGGTAGGCACAATTATGTTTTGCTGGCTACAAAATATTATATTTTCTATTGCTTCATAGTACAGAAGCTACAGTTCATATTTACATTACAAATGTATTTTGAAGTGACATCACTAAAAGAATAACATGAGGAATTTTGTGTGAGTTCTTTGATTTAATTTGTAATTGTACATTTGCCATTTTGTGCCATTTTATATAAGATGTATTAATTCTGTTGTATAGCTACTTATGGGTGCTGTTGTTAAAAGCAGCTTCTCTTCCAGTTCTTTAACTTTTACTTCCTCATTGAGCTGAACTCCCATTGGCTGTTGCCAGTGTCATTCAGATAAGATGTCAGTCCTGGTGAGCACAGCCAGGTTTGTGGCAAAAAGAAAACATGTCTGAAAAAAATCTTTTCTCAGGCTCTGACTGGTCTGGAGTCATGGTGAAATCTCCAGCCCGCCCACACTACAGCTGACTATCTGACCACCTGTTGAGCCCAGTGCGCCCCTGCCCACCCACACTCACCCACGCAGCCTCAACCCAACAGTCAGAATGGTCTCCAGTCTGTGTTCAAATCGTCTGGTGTGACCTAGCCTTAATCCACACAGGGCACTGGCCTCATTCCAGTGTTTCTCATTCAAACGAATATTGATTGTTCTCATTTCGAGATTTCCAGCAGCCATCGGTAACGAGAGCAGTTCAATAACGCCCCCATCTCACTGCCTCACATCTACTCCTCTCCATCCCATCCAGGCTGCAGCATTCCTTTGTGGAACATTAACACATTATAGTGAGATTGTTGGTTGGATTTTTAACCACTCCCTGTATTAGGGCCGTGAATCTTCACTGGTCTCATGATTCGATTCGATTACGATTCAACGATTCAATTAGATTCGATACAGCTCAAAGGATCACAGTTATTACTGCACATGGCTACTACAAGCATTCAGATAAATTTCAACTCCCTTTTTTATTTAGAAAGTGCTTTAAAATCTGAATGTCATCAACATAAACGATTCAGCGATTCATCTGTCGACGATTCGATTCGATTCCACGTCATCTTAAAAAGGATTAATTTTGACACCCCTACCCTACTACTCTTTCACCAAAATGTAATTTCTTGCAATTGGATTTTATAATCCAGTGGTATGTTTAATGATTCCGCTCTGAACTCCCTGGCCTGTTGTAGGAACAAGCCTTTCCCTGTGTGTTCGTTCCTCTGTAGCACGTTGGGCTGGTTGGTGTTGGTTCCTCTGTAGCATGTTGGGCTGGTTGGTGTTTGTTCCTCTGTAGCACGTTGGGCTGGTTGGTGTTGGTTCCTCTGGAGCACGTTGGGCTGGTTGGTGTTGGTTCCTCTGTAGCACGTTGGGCTGGTTGGTGTTGGTTCTTCTGTAGCACGTTGGGCTGGTTGGTGTTGGTTCCTCTGTAGCACGTTGGGCTGGTTGGTGTTGGTTCTTCTGTAGCACGTTGGGCTGGTTGGTGTTGGTTCCTCTGTAGCACGTTGGGCTGGTTGGTGTTGGTTCCTCTGTAGCACGTTGGGCTGGTTGGTGTTGGTTCCTCTGTAGCACGTTGGGCTGGTTGGTTGCTGGAATAAACTTGGAGCTGAACGTGTGTTCATTAGACGACCCCTCTGCACTGATTGGATTCATAGTGATGGATTTGATGTATTCAGAAAACATTTCATTGGCCGGGGGGGAAAATGCAAACTGTGCAAAGCAAATTGCAATTTATCCTGACCATTAGTCACAGCACTGCATTCGATCGAGTAGTTTTAAATAACAAATGAAGTAGTAACTTAATCACCATTTGTATTGATTGATCTGTGAGTGCCTGCTGTATAAATACTATACATCTTTTTTACAGCTTCTCTATTTAAAAGGATTTTCGAGAAAAGAAAACGCAATATTTGCATATTGTGACCACTGATTTTCATCACTAACTCAAACATACCAATCTCCTTATATCTGTTACCTATATATTTATTTCTCTACCATATTTACTGAAATTTTTCCTCCACCTTTCACCCCTTCATCTCAGTCACTACTTTATGCCAATCCACTTTTTGTATCTGTTTCTATTTATTCCCTTGCTTTCTCTTCCTCTCACTCCTTTCATTTCCTCACAGTGAACAGAAGATGGTCACCTTTGACATCAATGTCAATATAATATTAATTAACAGCTAAAATGTTATATAACAGATTAGATTCCAAGTCATTTCTCATGTACTTTTCAGTGTATTTTGATTCTCTACAAACTGCCATGGCCACAAATACATGTAGCCTACAGCAGAAAATAATCTAACTATTGCCATTTAAATCAGAAATAAAAAAAGTATTTTTTTTGTCATCCATGAAATGGTAATACTCTACACATGTACACTGGGTATACATTTATTTACAAAATATCTCCCTGTATAGGAAATTGGCATCATTACGATGGCTTCAAGCTGCTGTGTGTCGATCATGGAATGGCAGCTCTTCTTAATATTAATACCCTATTGTATATCTGATGATGTATTGTTATGGATTTTTCATCCACAGATACGATTTCGATCATGGGAGACCCTTACATCCAGCAAACAGAGAGTGTCCCAGACCGTGCGGACTGACCTTGGGTTCAGGACCGGTCCATCGGAGGTGGAGCAGCTCTGGATGTCCTGCTCGTCAAACACCTGACTGAGATGTCTCAGACTCGCTGCAGCCATGAAGGAGGACCTGCATGGATGAAAATCACCCTCCAACCCAGACACACCGGTAGGTGCTGCCTAATGCTAGTCCAGGGAAGTTTGACCAGATCACAAAGTGGCTGAACAGTGTTGATCAGAAAGTGGCTGAACAGTGTTGATCAGAAAGTGGCTGAACAGTGTTGATCAGAAAGTGGCTGAACAGTGTTGATCAGAAAGTGGCTGAACAGTGTTGATCAGAAAGTGGCTGAACAGTGTTGATCAGAAAGTGGCTGAACAGTGTTGATCAGAAAGTGGCTGAACAGTGTTGATCAGAAAGTGGCTGAACAGTGTTGATCAGAAAGTGGCTGAACAGTGTTGATCAGAAAGTGGCCAAACAGTGTTGATCAGAAAGTGGCCGAACAGTGTTGATCAGAAAGTGGCCGAACAGTGTTGATCAGAAAGTGGCTGAACAGTGTTAATCAGAAAGTGGCTGAACAGTGTTGATCAGAAAGTGGCTGAACAGTGTTGATCAGAAAGTGGCTGAACAGTGTTGATCAGAAAGTGGCTGAACAGTGTTGATCAGAAAGTGGCTGAACAGTGTTGTGGCTACATTTGCTTTAGATGTTGTATCTCATCCTCGCATTACATTTGATATTTTTTATGCGATGACGTCATTTCACCCCGATTATGTTCTTGTAAAATTTGCTCAGTCGGTTAAAGCTTAAATCCAGGAAAGGTCAAACAGCCTTTAATGGGTTTTAAGTGCTCATAAGACAGGTCGTATGTCTGACAGTCTAATAACTGTAAAACATCTCCTCCCATTTTCCACGGAGCCCATAAATAGGCCCAAGTTTCATGCTTTACAACAGGGTCATCAACCCAGGACCTGCTATGAAATAAGATCAGAGGAGAATATTACTGACCTGTGTGTTTATCATCCATTCAGAACCACATTTCCCTCTTAGCTAATAGTTTGGTGACCTGCTACATCTAACAATTGATCTCACTGACAAAATAATAACATCTCAAATATCTTACATCTACAATGATATCTGGTCATCATTAGCCATTGCTCTAATAATTTGTCCCTAGTAACTTTGTCGATATTAGCAAGTTTGGAAATGTTGGTGGCAAATGCAAGGACTTTGTCATATGGCTGACTTATGGTTTAGTGAACTAAACTAGCTCAGACTTAGTCCATTGGTAGGCCTAGAAAGACTGTCCAACCAGCACAGCTTTAGCCTGACACCTTCACACTTGTGGCCTTTCTGGCTGAAATGGCCAGAAATGTGCAAAGTGCTACTCCTGTTGAATCCTCTGAACGATCATGCAAATCTCAGCAAAAACAAATCAATTAAAAACTAGACTTCAGAAAAAAATGAAAACTACCTCCCTCCATCATGGGTGGTCTACCCTTCCCATTAGACTCACTTTTTTGTGGTCTTGCATGTGTTGTTGTACAGTACTTACCTACCCATGTTTTGGCGTTGTACTTAGCAAACGGTTCCATGCAGTTCCATGTTCCATCTAATCCTGGACAGAGCAGCAGATCAGGTTGAAGGTTCTCCGCCCTGTGTGTGTTCTGTGTACAGGAGCAAGCCAGAGTAAAGGCCATTGGAGTTTGTGGGGTTTGTGCTGCCTGTTAAGGCTCGGTCACGCTGGAGACTGTAGAAGACCAGGGGTTCCCAACCTTTTTCATCTCGGGACCCTAAAGATACATTTTGTGTCTCCCTGGGACCCAAACTCGAAAAAAAACATACGGTAATGAGTTGCCATGACGACCAGTTGGTGTTGGTGACCCACCTCCCAGAGGTCCGCGACCCAAACTGGGTCCCGACTAGGGATGTCACAATATATCGTCCCACAATATATCGCGATATCAAAACGTTAAATCTCATATCGTGAGAAAAAGAAGCTGAACATGGTGGCACTGATCTGCATCTGATTGCATGCTCAAATTAGCGTGGAGGATGCCCCCTCAACTTACAAATCGATCGCAAAAAAATATTGTTAAAATATCGTATCGTATCGTTATCGTGAACCCAATATCGTGTATCGCATCGTATCGTGAACTGAGTGTATCGGGACACCCCTAGTCCCGACCCATAGTTTGGGAAACACTGCTGTAGACTGTAATGCCGAATCTAAGCCCGACTGGACCACCCCGAACATTGGGGTGAGTCGGGGCTGGGGGAGGCACCCGGGCCTGCAGGTCGACAGTCGGCACAAAATATCCTTAGATTGAAGTGGCTCAAGACTAGAGACTCTGTATGGCCCTTTGCCCAGCAAGACTTTATTTCATCAGACCCAGTCTCTGATCTGATGGTCTCCCCAGCATGACAGACCACCGCACTGTTTCTGTGCTCACAAGGGGTTAACTCTTTTCCTCTTAAATCGTCCAGGCTTGTTGTTGTTGTTGTTGTGTGACTGCAGATCCTAATGGATAAAATGTGTTCCATTACCAAGTGAAAAGGAATGACAGATCATGAATCTAACCACAGGTCCCTGAAGGAGGCACAGACCCCGTCTCTGTTCAGAGCACACTGGAACTTGGGAGGGCAGGGCCTTGGGTGATCTCGTCTGATCCATTCAAAGCTCGTAGGTTATGACCTCACGCACGCGCGCGCGCACACACACACTCACACACACACACACACGCACACACACGCACACACACACACACACACACACACACACACACACACACACACACACACGTCACTGTTTGATACTTTGTTTTTCCTAGACTTGAGTCCCATCCACTTGTTTGTGTGTTTTTTCCTCTATTTCGTTGCCATTGAAGGCAGCTGGATTCGTGCGAGATCACGAGATGAACAAATGCATTTGGCAGCGTCAGGTTCGTTTACTCTCACATCTTTCATTTTGTCATTTTGGTGAAACGCTCGTCCACGGTGGAGGATGTGTGTATATGGCAGCTATTTTCACACATGACTAGATCTATGTTTAAAGGCTGATTGGACAATGTGTTCCAGCAGCATTCAAATATGACATCCAACATGACCACGCTCCACAGACAGGCCTCGCTCCCTGCTGACTGATTTAGTTTTAATTGCACAGGCCGTAATTCCTGTTTGTATAGCCTGTGTGTGTGTGTGTGTGTCTGTGTGTGTGTGTGTGGGGGGGGGATCTCTTTCGGTATCCTTTAGAGACCTCTAGTGGTTGCTGATAGTACTTGATGCTAAATGCATTTTCTTCACCCATTGCACTCATAAATATTCATAATTCTTTATAACAATAATCATAACAAATTATAAAAGCATTTTATATTGACTTATAAGGTCAAGTACTGTATAATAATACTTCATAAATTGCTGGTCATTCACTCTTTCTGCGAGGATCATGGTGTATTATAATTCCCATAGTTGTAATACATTATCATCAGTTTTATAATGCATGATAATCACTGTTATAATACATTATGATTATAAGTGGTCATTGTATGTATTGCATTGTATGTTGTGTAGCAGCGTCGCACTCTGTTGCATTGTGACATGCACACGGTCTCTTTTCAGCTCCAATCTGCATTCATTCTGATAACAAAAAAGTATATTTATCAGCCAGCTATTAGCTATTTCACATCCCCCCCAAATCAGCCATTTTGTGTCTAAAAGGCAAGAAGTAATGGAACTGCGTCCAAGCTGCAGGCACAATTACCCCAACCCGGACCGTTTAGTTTGAGGTCTGAAAAGAAAAGGTGTCCGTGCCTGGAGCCGCCGGGTGACGTTAAAACAAAGAAGCAAAGAAGATCCAGTTTGCTGCAGGGACAGCTGGTCCAATCCCAGCACTCAAATTAATGTCTTACTTGCACCCGTGTTACTTCCTGCATTTTAGACACAAAAAATGTCTGATTTGCGTGGGATGTGAAATAGGCGTATTACAGCAACATCTGTAGACAATATGCACTGAAAAACAGAATGAACTAGAGCTCATACTTACGACATGGACAGCCTGGAAGACAGAAGCAGGCCAACAGAGTTCAATCAGGGTCAGGATCGAGAGAAATAGATTGTGATAAACAAGACCAGGTAACAGATCAACTTCAAGATATCTGAATGAGAATGGCTGAGGTAAGGTAAGGTTAGGGTTACACACCTTGAGTTACACGCACTTTCTGTCAGAAAGGTCTCATTGCCTTTGAACATGTTGAAGCTTTATTCCTGTTCCCCAACAGCTTTTCAAGTCTCTTCTGAAATATATGAAAACAAACAAATGTTACTTTGACTACAATCTGTGTGTAGAGTTCTTATAATCTAACTAACAGGATTGAAACGCTGTCCTTGGTTCCAAATTGACATTTTTATACAGCTTTCAGATTTTACAGCATTTCTAAAGCTTTATGGCCACATTAAAACAAGGTCAACCTCCAACACTCCGCAGTCCTCTACCTGACCGAGTCCTTTACCTGACCGAGTCCTTTACCAGTCCTCTACCTGACTGAGTCCTTTACCAGTCCTCTACCTGACTGAGTCCTTTACCAGTCCTCTACCTGACCGAGTCCTTTACCAGTCCTCTACCTGACTGAGTCCTTTACCAGTCCTCTACCTGACCGAGTCCTTTACCAGCCCTCTACCTGACCGAGTCCTTTACCAGTCCTCTACCTGACTGAGTCCTCTACCTGACCGAGTCCTTTACCAGTCCTCTACCTGACTGAGTCCTTTACCAGTCCTCTACCTGACCGAGTCCTTTACCAGTCCTCTACCTGACCGAGTCCTTTACCAGTCCTCTACCTGACCGAGTCCTTTACCAGTCCTCTACCTGACCGAGTCCTTTACCAGTCCTCTACCTGACTGAGTCCTTTACCAGTCCTCTACCTGACTGAGTCCTCTACCTGACCGAGTCCTTTACCAGTCCTCTACCTGACTGAGTCCTCTACCTGACCGAGTCCTTTACCAGTCCTCTACCTGACTGAGTCCTCTACCTGACCGAGTCCTTTACCAGTCCTCTACCTGACTGAGTCCTTTACCAGTCCTCTACCTGACCGAGTCCTTTACCAGTCCTCTACCTGACTGAGTCCTTTACCAGTCCTCTACCTGACTGAATCCTCTACCTGACTGAGTCCTCTACCTGACTGAATCCTCTACCTGACCGACTCCTCTACCTGACCGAGTCCTCTACCTGACCGAGCCCTCTACCTGACCGAGTCATCTACCTGACTGAATCCTCTACCTGACTGAGTCCTCTACCTGACTGAGTCCTCTACCTGACTGAGTCCTCTACCTGACTGAATCCTCTACCTGACCGACTCCTCTACCTGACCGAGTCCTCTACCTGACCGAGCCCTCTACCTGACCGAGTCATCTACCTGACTGAGTCCTCTACCTGACCGAGTCCTCTACCTGACTGAGTCCTCTACCTGACTGAGTCCTCTACCTGACCGAGTCCTCTACCTGACCGAATCCTCTACCTGACCGAATCCTCTACCTGACCGAGTCCTCTACCTGACCGAGCCCTCTACCTGACCGAGTCCTCTACCTGACCGAGTCATCTACCTGACCGAGTCCTCTACCTGACTGAGTCCTCTACCTGACCGAGCCCTCTACCTGACCGAGTCCTCTACCTGACCGAGTCATCTACCTGACCGAGTCCTCTACCTGACTGAGTCCTCTACCTGACTGAGTCCTCTACCTGACCGAGTCCTCTACCTGACTGAGTCCTCTACCTGACTGAATCATCTACCTGACTGAGTCCTCTACCTGACTGAATCCTCTACCTGACTGAATCCTCTACCTGACTGAGTCCTCTACCTGACTGAGTCCTCTACCTGACTGAGTCCTCTACCTGACTCTCTACCTGACTGAGTCCTCTACCTGACTGAATCCTCTACCTGACTGAGTCCTCTACCTGACTGAGTCCTCTACCTGACTGAGTCCTCTACCTGACTCTCTACCTGACTGAGTCCTCTACCTGACTGAGTCCTTTATCAGTCCTCTACCTGACTGAGTCCTCTACCTGACTCTCTACCTGACTGAGTCCTCTACCTGACTGAGTCCTTTATCAGTCCTCTACCTGACTGAGTCCTCTACCTGACTCTCTACCTGACTGAGTCCTCTACCTGACTGAGTCCTTTACCAGTCCTCTACCTGACCGAGTCCTCTACCTGACTGAGTCCTCTATTTATTCCGAGTCCAACCAGAGCACCTTCTCTCTCCGCTCGGTTCCTGAGTTCCTGAGCTTCCTTCATTTCATTTAAGGAATATCACATGAGAGGGAGTGCTGTTCTTGGCTAATATCGGCACTGCTGTGATTCGGCCGTAGGCACAGGCCCGGCATTAGGGGGGGGCCGCCCCCCCCCCCATTCCCCAAACTGGCCCCCCCATTCAAAAAAAAAAAAAAAAATGCTAAAAAACGTTTTTCTGTTTTAAAGTTTAAAACGGAATCTGGCTGTCATTAGGCATTGATTAACTGAATGCTATTGCTAACTGTTACTTTGAACATCCATTTGCAATGATTCTGGCTGGATATTAACTATTGTAAATTTGTCACAATGAATGCAATTTGTGCACAATGTGTAAATACATTTAATATTAATTGTTTAGGCCTAATTATTTGTAAAGTCACAACACATTAGAGATGTGTGTAGTTCTTCATAGATTTAGCCTCTTCATTTTGCTCTCAAATGCACCAGGTTGACGAATTTTACTTTAAAATGTATAAAATCTTCTTCCGGGGGAGAATCCCCCCCGGACCCCCCTTGGGTAGCTTGGCCCCCTCTGTAACTTGGGTCTGGAGCCGGGCCTGCGTAGGCACGAGGCTGCAGGCCGAGTGCCGAAGATAATCACAGCAGTGCCGATATTAGCCAACAACAGCACTCCCTCTCAGTTCTATTAAACAAAGCTGATTAAAAAAATGACAAAAAGCTGAGAAAATATATGATTTCTCTTTTTTTTTTTTTATCCAATTTTTTATCCCCCATTAGTGCTAACTTAATTTATTTATCCTGGTTGCTACTCCACCCTCTGCCGATCTGGGGAGAGCCGAAACTGGCTCCATGCTTTTCACCTGACAGACGAAGCTTCACTGGTAGGACATAGCACGTGGGAGGTTCACGCTATTCCAACCAGTTCCCCTCCCTCTGAACAGGTGCCCCTAACGACCAGAGGAGGAACCACATTAGCAACCAGGATATTGCATGTTTTGGTGAAGGGGGTTCCTATATGAAGGAAACCCCCGGGAGGCACGGGGAGAACATGCAAACTCCACACAGAAAGGCCCTTTTGACGACCCCACCCGGGCGGTGGGCACTCGAGGACATGCGGACGGGCACGCATTCCTTCAGCGTTCACATCGTCCCAGGTGGGAATCGAACCCAGGACCTTCTAGCTGTGAGCCAACAGCTGTACTCTGATGTGGCTTGATGGTAAATCCTAGTTTGTTGCCCTTGTCTCCAATGGCCTTCCTTAAGGCAGAGTTAGTCCAGCACTATTCTAAACAGCTCTGGTGCCAGTGTGTCTCCCTGTAGCTCACCACCTTCACCACCTGTCTTCATTTGGAATTCGTCTGTGAATCTGTCCGTGAATCCATCCGTCACCTGTCAATAAAAACCACTAACTAAACTGAGTTGATGAACTTTATCTCAGTCCTTTGTTCAACAGGAACACTTCGTGGGTTGATTATTAACAACATTATTTGCGAAAAGCTTACACATTTTTACATACGCCATTACGTTTTACATTCACCAAAACGACAAGATTATTGGCACGCATCCAGATCATGCAGTGTCAAACAAACATGATAATCTGGAAATGTATAAACCCCTCCATCATCTTCCCAGCCCACCCAGCTTCTCAGTTGTGCTCTGTCACTCTCTCTCTCTCTCTCTCTCTCTCTCTCTCTCTCTCTCTCTCTCTCACACCCACACACACACACACACACACATGCACACACACCTCCACCTGCTTGTTGACCAGAGGTACATAAGTGTCTGCAGGCGATCCATTCAGAGAGGATTGGTCTCTGCAGCTCTCCTGTCCTCCGCTCACCCTCTCACAGGAAAATGCCTCAGGATTACTTTGGTTTCTCCTTCAGGAGGAGCAATGGGGAAAACACAGTCGCCCTCAACAACCCAGCAGATATCTCTGTTATTGTCATTTACTTTGTGGTCGTCTTGGCTGTCGGAGTATGGGTGAGTTGCTCAGTCTTTTTGGTTAAACATTGTGTAAATCCATAGGAAACAAAGTTCCTGTGAATAGCTAACTCCTCGCAGAGAATGTTTGTTCAATGTTAGATATCAATTGCCAATGTTATACAGCAATTCTGAATGGATTTAGAGTAAAATGTCCATTGTGACAGTACAAATTTTTCCAATCTGGGGGGAAACTAAATAATGTAGTGATAATTAAGTTGTAAGAGATAGACACCACACAGCAACAAAATCATGCTATTTTCCCCACATTTAAACTTTAAACACTTTTCCTAAATGTAATTTGAGTTGTCATCAGCCTATTTCACTTCCCACCCAATTGACCCATTTTGTGTCTAAAAGGCAGGAAGTAACACAGGTGCAAACACGGCGTTAATTCGGGCCCCGGCACTGGGAACGCCTAAATGAATTGGAAGTTGGAAACCCTCATTAGTGTTCTGCTTGCGCCTGTGTTACTTCCTGCCTTTTAGACACAAACTGGGTGAATTGGGTGGGAAGTGAAATGGGCTTGTGGAATGCACTCAGCACCTTTTATTAGTCAGACACATTTGCTTCACCGTCATCTTACGGAGGATCAGAGGATTAAAGTGCACCTGTGTTACTTCCTGCCTTTGAGACACAAAGGCGTATCCGAGGATCAAAGTGTGCACTTTATAAAGTGTACACTCCAGTAACTCTGCTATGTTCTTTCACTTTACCCATTTGTTCACTTGCAGCTGTGTATAAAATGTAATCATTAACAAAGTATAGGTCCAGTCAGTGTTCTATATCCAGTGACAGGTGAAATACAGGTGTGAGAGGCCTTCCTTGCTGTGTGTGTGTGTGTGTGTGTGTGTGTGTGTGTGTGTGTGTGTGTGTGTGTGTGTGTGTGTGTGTGTGTGTGTGTGTGTGTGTGTGTGTGTGTGTGTGTGTGTGTGTGTGTGTGTGTGTGTGTGTGTGTATTTATGAGAATTGACCAAATGTCTCCTTCACACATTGCAGGCCATGGTCCGTACCAACCGCTCCACAGTGGGGGGGTTCTTCCTGGCCGGGCGCAGCATGGTCTGGTGGCCGGTGGGTGTCCAGCCGCCCACAACAACATACACAGTCAATGATACAGATGAACTTCTTTCTTACTCTTATAATCCAGTCGTTCTCAAATGGGGGTCCTTGAGGGGGGTCCCCAGCCAAAAGGGGGGTAATTTATTTTCGCATTCATAAGTAACACAATGACTATTTTGGTCATGGGTTTTATACACTTTCTGTTTTTAATAAAACATCTAAAAGCATCAATCTTATTATCATATGGGGGTCCGTGGGACAAAATCCTATCAAATGGGGGTCCGTGGTCTAATTTTTGTCAGTTTAGGGGTCCTTCATGTGAAACAATTTGAGAACCACTGTTCTAATCCATCTCCTTATCGGAAGCAGGGTGTGCCACATTGTTTGCACTGACAAATGATTTGATAACATGGTGGTAATTGTGGTATAAATTATGAAGCAAATTGTCCTTTGTGTCATCAAAGGAAAATCAGGATTTTATTAACATTCTAAAGTGCGTATTTATTTCTTAATGTGACTATATGAGGTACCAT
Organism: Poromitra crassiceps; assembly: GCF_964638095.1. Lineage (NCBI taxonomy): Eukaryota > Metazoa > Chordata > Actinopteri > Beryciformes > Melamphaidae > Poromitra > Poromitra crassiceps. Next base: position 17,446,162 of record NC_139638.1, read on the forward strand.
AAAACCATAAACTTTTTGAGTCATCAGCTGGGCTTTTCTTTGGAACTAGATGATAGTTCTTGAACTAGATCAGGGGTGGGCAATTATTTTTCATGGGGGGCCACATGAGAAACCCAGATTGTTGCCGGGGGCCGAACAAATATTGTCATGCCGTAACCCATGGATGGGTAACTTTGATAGAGAGGGCCACAAAAAATGTCCTTTTGCTGAGGGCCGAACGGCGCCAGCGTGAAAAATTTGGTGCATTTGAAGCCACGTTTAGAGGAATAACTAATTTTAAATTAACAGTTGTGATGTCATTATTCAGTCTTAATCACCAATATTTCATCCTTTTCTCACTCACTCCTATACCACCTGCTCTCAGGGCTTGAAATTAACTTTTTTGACCACCTGCCAATATGGCTGCTAGATTTTAAAGTTACCAGGCAATTAGAATTTCCACTAGCCAAAATGTTTTTCTTGAAATAAATCAGAATATGAGTGGGTTAATTTAAGCATAAGTATCAGTAAGTGGCCCGGGATGATCAAAGCCTGTGTTGCGGGTCACACGAACAAAAATGCAGTCTTGAAGCGAAATAAATCCAAAACCAATGAGTTAATTATTTAAATTTCTAATTCAATGTAGCCTTTTAGTCATAAAGATTATTGAAAGATATTCCATATTCCAGACTGAAATGCTATAACAGAAGTGGAGTATTGGCCAGAATGACATGAACATTTGGACACTTATTCAGCAGGTATCTTGCATGTTGCGTTCAGGTGCACTATGTAAAAAATAAAAATAAAAAAAAATTGCAATTCCATCGCGGGCCACACAGGTGGCGCCCGCAGGCCGTAGTTTGCCCATGTATGAACTAGATGATAGTTCTAAAAAAAAGTTCAAATCACAAACAACACAAATCATCTGATTATTTGAAAGATTATGCACGCACGTTCACCATTCATTCAATATATTCTTCTTATCTTCTCCAGATCGGAGCGTCGCTCTTTGCGAGCAACATTGGCAGCGGGCACTTTGTGGGAATCGCTGGCACCGGTGCTGCTTCTGGAATCGCCATCGGAGGTTTTGAGTGGAATGTGAGTAACCGTAATCACATGTAGCCGTTACACCGCTATCTATCACAAATCTAGTGCTAACCTCTGACACAGATAGCATCGCTTGCTTCTGTCTGGAGCACCGATAAGTCTGTAGATTATTGTGTGCATTTGCTGGACATAAGGAAACTAACAGATTGACAGTAGAGGGACTTCAGTCGAATAGGAACATTGCATATAACCTTGCATATCATTTATTGTTCACTCATTTGACCTTACATGTCTTATTGTGTAGTACTGTGGGGATCAACCTTTAAAACAACTCTAAATTCAATAGTTGTTCTACAAAAACGAGCCATACGTATCATTAATAAAAAGGATTGCTATGCTCACACAAATCCACGGTTTCTAAATTCCCGTGTCATGATATTTAACGACTTGTTCTATTATAAGATAATGCAAATAATGTTTAAAGCAAAATGAAAGTCACTCCCATTCTCTGTGCAAAAGTGATTTTCAACACGGGACAGCAAGTACGATCTAAGAGGTGTGTGCAAGTTTAATGTGCAAAAAGCTAAAAAAAAAAAAAAAAAAAAGAGATTAAAAGGAGATGTGTTTCCACTGTTGGGGTGAAAGTTTGGAATGATGCACATATAAATTTGAAGATGTGTAATTCGCTTTTGGTTTTCAAAAAAATGGTTTCTGAAGCTATTTTTGAGCGTAAGTGTGAATAAATTTTCTGATGCTGTTTAACTTTTTTTTCTGTGTTGTAAATTACTTTTCTGTTGTTGTTTTTCTTTCATTTTGGAGGAGAGCTTAACTGAGTAGAAACTAGGTCAGGCATAATATAAGCTTTTTGCTTCTGCCTGAGCCTGTTCAGTCTCTGGTTGTTTGACTTTGTTTATACTGTGATTTTGTTATTTATAATGACTGAATAAAATGACATTACATTACATTACATCGTGGCATTTGGTATTGATTGTGCTTTAATTAACTGTGTCCTTGTGTGTTTCAGGCCCTCGTGGTGGTGGTCATCCTGGGATGGCTCTTTGTGCCAATCTATATTAAAGCCGGGGTAAACATCACACACACATGTGTCCCACATGCTTGACATCAGTGTTGGGGGTAACTCATTACAAAAGTAATATATTACATGTAAGATATTACTTTTAGCAGTAACTCAGTAATATAAAGTATTACTTATAGGATTTCAGTAATATTATACCAGTTACTTTGTCAAGTACCGGTAACTCAAGTTACAAATTGAGTTAACTTTTTTTTTTTTTAATCAAAGCACTTATTTAAAAAAGACAATCATTTCCTAATCAAACTGTGTGTTTTTATACAAATAACCACTATAGATGACAATAACAAAGGAAAAGAATAACATTTAGAATTTTGGATTGTTTACACTGACTTCAAGGCGGTTGAAATTATTTTTCAGGATGGTTCCGGGGCGGCCATGTCATTCTGCTGCTGCTGTTGTTTTGGTAAAAGTAATGCAAAAAAGTAGTGTAATAAGTAACGAGTTACTCTACACAGGCAGTACTATTGTAAAGTAACTTATTACTTTCAAATGAAAGTAATTAGTAATATGTAGTATATTACATTTTGAAAGTAACTTGCCCAACACTGCTTGACATGCAACAGACCGTCATCTTTATACATGTCCATTTCCCCCTATTGTCCAAAATGTGCATTGCTACCCTTTGTAAGCTCATTTTGTAAGTATGTCCAGTCTACTCATGAGCTGTGGGTGTGTGTAGGTGGTCACCATGCCCGAGTACCTGAAGAAGAGGTTTGGAGGACAGCGCATTCGGGTCTACCTCTCTGTGCTCTCACTTGTCCTGTATGTTCTCACCAAGATCTCAGTAAGTCACTCTGGAAGCAAACTGCCTGTTTGTTATTCTGTATTTCACAAAATATCTCCATCCAGGTGACAGTAGTGGTTATTCTCATCCAGTTGTAGTGATTATTATTAATTGACCCTTTCTTCTTCTCCTCCTCCTCTCAGGCAGATATGTTCTCCGGCGCCATTTTTATCAGAGAGGCTCTCGGGTTGAATATCTACGTGGCTGTTGTGGCGCTGCTTGCGATCACGGCTCTGTACACCGTCACAGGTTTGACTGCTTCTCCTAAAGTACATCGCTTCCTGTTTTCCACCGAAGAGTCACATATTAATCAATGTTTTCCTCGTAAACCGCTCGATGCAAGAAGTCTTATCTATATCATGACCGT
>NC_139638.1:17451934-17461934 GCF_964638095.1 Poromitra crassiceps
CTACCTGAAGCTGCTGCCCATGTTCCTGATGGTGTTCCCTGGCATGATGAGCAGGATCCTCTACCCAAGTGAGTGTGTCCCTACCCAGGTGAGTGTGTCTCTACCCAGGTGAGTGTGTTGGAGAGGTCCTCTACCCAGGTGAGTGTGTTGGAGAGGTTCTCTACCCAGGTGAGTGTGTTGGAGAGGTTCTCTACCCAGGTGAGTGTGTTGGAGAGGTTCTCTACCCAGGTGAGTGTGTTGAAGAGGTTCTCTACCCAGGTGAGTGTGTTGGAGAGGTTCTCTACCCAGGTGAGTGTGTTGGAGAGGTTCTCTACCCAGGTGAGTGTGTTGGAGAGGTTCAGGATCCTCTCCCCAGGTGAGTGTGTTGGAGAGGTTCAATGTCGTTGGGATGTGGAGAGAACTGAGAAAAGTGAATACTTGAATTCATTATGAAAGTGTTTACTGAAGTAATAAATCAAGTGAGAAATAGGATAATTTCCCCATTGACTTCTATACAATCACACTTTTCTACAGCCATATAGACTGTATAAAGAGGCGAGTTATAAAATTTGCACCTCTGTACAGTTATCATGAACGGTGAAAGCTATAGAGACAAATACTTTTTTTAATGGACCAGGGTGTAAACATGTTTATTTCTGCTGTAAAGTTGAGCATTTTAACATGGGGGTCTATCGGGGATTTACTCGCTTTTGGAGACAGCCACAAATGGGCATTCTAGGAACTGCAGTTTTTGGCACTTGCGTGTCGGCTTCACTTTTGGAGATGGAGGTTGCCATTCTGTTCTAGATGAACTATACATGTCCTCCTGACATCCTGCTGATCTGTGCCACTCTGTTCTAGATGAAGTTGCATGTGTGGATCCAGAAGTATGCAAGAAGGTCTGTGAGGCTGAGGTGGGCTGCAGCAACATTGCTTATCCCAAACTGGTGGTGGACCTCATGCCTGATGGTGAGTGAGAGGCTAAAGACTCTAGTCGTTCAGCAGAGAATGCCAGCCTTTAGAGCATTTTAGAGTGCAGTCAAAGAAAAACAAGCCAGTTAGCGAATGCAATAAAAGTAGACACAATTTCCTTCTAGGCCTTCTGCTCCCTTCCTGCTCTTGATGTTTGAATGACATCTGCTCCAGGTCTGCGAGGTATGATGCTGTCTGTGATGATGGCCTCCCTGATGAGCTCCCTCACCTCCATCTTCAACAGTGCCAGCACTCTGTTCACCATGGACATCTACACCAAGATCCGCCGCTTCGCCACGGAGAGGGAACTGATGATTGCTGGCAGGTAAATGACATAGCTGTGTGCGTGTGTAACTCTGTGTCTGTGTAGCTGTGTGCGTGTGTAACTCTGTGTCTGTGTGTGTGTAACTCTGTGTCTGTGTAGCTGTGTGCGTGTGTAACTCTGTGTCTGTGTGTGTGTAACTCTGTGTCTGTGTGTGTGTAACTCTGTGTCTGTGTGTGTGTGTAACTCTGTGTCTGTGTGTGTGTAACTCTGTGTCTGTGTGTGGATGTATACTAATATGATTGATATTTGTGTGTGTAGAGTGTTTATCCTGGTCCTGATCGGAGCGAGCATCGCGTGGATCCCTATAGTGCAGTCGGCCCAGAGTGGCCAGCTGTTTGACTACATCCAGTCCATCACCAGCTACCTGTCTCCGCCCATCGCCGCGGTCTTCATGCTCGCCATCTTCTGCAAACGCGTCAACGAAACGGTGAGTTGCCACTTCAAATCCTCTCTTAATTTACCTGGGTAGCACTTCATTTGGATATCAGCTGACAAAAAGTCGATGTTCAGTACTGTGTCACTTGCCTGTTTGGTGCATTTCTACCCCCAACCCTAGTCTGACTCACTGGAAGCGGGCTGTGGGGATAAGCTCTGCCTAGTCTGACTCACTGGAAGCGGGTTGCTGGGATAAGCTCTGCCATTGGCTCTGACCAGTAGCGGAGCGTACACTGGGGCAGAGGGTGCGCCCGCCCCGGGCCCATGCCCCCATCCAAAAAAAAAAAAAAAAAAAATGCAGGCCAGGCCAGGCCTGAGTGTGAGAGCAATTCAATCAATAGACAATAACATTGGTGTGTATAACCCTAGAACACTAACGTGATTTAAAGTCACACCATCACTAACGTCGGGTGTATTTCACCCGATGCAATATACCCCATAAGACATACTTCTCATCAAAATATCTTAAAGTACAACAATACATGGCAAATTGGGGTACTCTTCTTTTATTTTTCAATGTGAAATATCACAAAAAACACACAAAAATGTATTATGGGGGACACTATAAAAAATATGTAAAATTCGTGACTAAATATTCGTGACTAAATATGGCTAAAACAGATTCAAACATGCAAAAAAGGCAAATTTTTCTTCACCGCGGGCCTTAATTGGAAAAAAAAAAAAAAAATGGGGGGGAGGGGGGGCTCCCTAAGAGCTTCGCCCCCCCGTGGGCTGATAGGGTCGCTCCACCCCTGGCTCTGACCTTTCAGTCAAAGTGAAGGGAAATCCCTTTCCGCTCCAATTTAACAGTGATCTGCTCTCAGCTATTCAACTGTGAATGTGGGGACAAATGCAGTTTGTCTTAAATATAAATATGAAATATAATATAATAATACATATTATATGGATCTTTAACACTTCTTTTGACTGCTTCCTCCTACACGCGCTTGTGTCATTACTAGATGCTCTGTTGCATGAGGGCCGTTGAGCAACATGGGCTGCTGAAGAGTTGACCCTTTCCTCCCTTGTTGCTTCTCTCCTCAGGGTGCATTCTACGGCCTCCTGATAGGCCTGGGTATCGGCGTATCCAGGATGGTCACTGAGTTCGCCTACGGGACCGGAAGCTGCGTTGCCCCCAGCAACTGTCCTACAATCATATGTGGCGTTCACTTCCTCTACTTCTCCATCATCCTGTTTGTCGCCTCCTGTATCGCCATCGTGGCCATCTCCCTCATGACCAAGGCCATCGATGACAAACATGTATGTTACCAAGTCATTAGTAACTCACTCAGTATGTTACCAACTCATTAGTAACTCACTCAGTATGTTACCAACTCATTAGTAACTCACTCAGTATGTTACCAACTCATTAGTAGCTCACTCAGTATGTTACCAACTCATTAGTAACTCACTCAGTATGTTACCAACTCATTAGTAGTTCACTCAGTATGTTACCAACTCATTAGTAACTCACTCAGTATGTTACCAACTCATTAGTAACTCACTCAGTATGTTACCAACTCATTAGTAACTCACTCAGTATGTTACCAACTCATTAGTAACTCACTCAGTATGTTACCAACTCATTAGTAGGCTAACTCACTCAGTATGTTACCAACTCATTAGTAACTCACTCAGTATGTTACCAACTCTTTAGCAGCTCACTCAGTATGTTACCAACTCTTTAGCAGCTCACTCAGTATGTTACCAACTCATTAGTAGCTCACTCAGTATGTTACCAACTCTTTAGCAGCTCACTCAGTATGTTACCAACTCTTTAGTAACTCACTCAGTATGTTACCAACTCATTAGTAGCTCACTCAGTATGTTACCAACTCTTTAGCAGCTCACTCAGTATGTTACCAACTCATTAGTAGCTCACTCAGTATGTTACCAACTCTTTAGCAGCTCACTCAGTATGTTACCAACTCATTAGTAGCTCACTCAGTATGTTACCAACTCTTTAGTAACTCACTCAGTATGTTACCAACTCTTTAGTAACTCACTCAGTATGTTACCAACTCATTAGTAGCTCACTCAGTATGTTACCAACTCTTTAGTAACTCACTCAGTATGTTACCAACTCTTTAGTAACTCACTCAGTATGTTACCAACTCATTAGTAGCTCACTCAGTATGTTACCAACTCTTTAGTAACTCACTCAGTATGTTACCAACTCTTTAGTAACTCACTCAGTATGTTACCAACTCATTAGTAGCTCACTCAGTATGTTACCAACTCTTTAGCAGCTCACTCAGTATGTTACCAACTCTTTAGCAGCTCACTCAGTATGTTACCAACTCATTAGTAGCTCACTCAGTATGTTACCAACTCATTAGTAGCTCACTCAGTATGTTACCAACTCATTAGTAACTCACTCAGTATGTTACCAACTCTTTAGTAACTCACTCAGTATGTTACCAACTCATTAGTAGCTCACTCAGTATGTTACCAACTCTTTAGCAGCTCACTCAGTATGTTACCAACTCATTAGTAGCTCACTCAGTATGTTACCAACTCTTTAGCAGCTCACTCAGTATGTTACCAACTCATTAGTAGCTCACTCAGTATGTTACCAACTCTTTAGCAGCTCACTCAGTATGTTACCAACTCTTTAGCAGCTCACTCATGTATGCGTATATCACCTTACCCACATTTGACATTTGACCTTACCCCCCTCATCACTGGAAGTGGGTGAAGAGACAGTGCTGTCAGTCACACTAGCTTGATAATAGTTTGTTTCTTATTGTCTAGTTGTATCGGTTGTGTTGGAGCCTGAGGAACTCTCAGGAGGAGCGAGTGGACCTTGAAGGAGACGATTGGGTGGATAATCAAGAATCCAATGCTATGGATATAGAAGGTAATCAGCAAACATATAAAAACTCGTATAAAAACAAACACACTTGGTTGCACTCACACATGTGTACTAGGGCTGGGTATCGTTACAAAATGACAATGCCAGTACCAGCACCAGTACCAGTACCAGTAGCAGTACCAGTAGCAGTACCAGTACCCTTAAAGTGAAACCGATACCAATAGAGTAGTTCATTCAATACCTTTGTTACCCCTTCATAGGGCTCAACTTCACCACCTCAGACTGTATGGGTTCTAGCTGCTGCTGTACTGGGCCAATCACACGTCACATTAAATCAAAGAACACATGCGGTGATTGGTTGCGAGCAACACCATACAAATAGTTTTTTTTTTTTTCGAGATCTGTTTACAAAAAGGATCGAATGCAGGTATCGTTGGAGCGGAGAAGTTTCGATATCATTTGGTACTGGGTTATTTCGGTCGATACCTTATAAGTACCCAGCCCTAGTGTATGCACACTCGCATGCGCACACAAACACGCTTACAGGCGTGGACACAGTAGGTTATAATAGTTTTGGATTTTTTTCATTCGTTTTTATTTTTATTAGTTTTGACTTTTTGTTTTCAATTTCAGTTTAGTTTTCATTCGTTTTTAAGATGGGTTTCATCGTTTAGTTTAGTTTTTAGTTTTTGAAAATGTTTAGTTTTAGTTTTGTTTTTATTAGTTTCAGTGTTAGTTTTAGTCTTTTTTGCCCCTTTCCTCTTTTTTTTGTAATATGGGATGTTTGTCAGGGGTGAGATTCAAAGGGGTCATAAAATATGATAGATCTAGGAAAATAGATTTCATCTCCACTCAAAATACTAGGCTTATTATGTATGAAATACTGTAAACAGACAAAGACTAAAACTAAGGACATTTTCTCTTAAATTTTATTTTATTTTAGTTAGTTTTGTAAACACACAATAATAGTTAGTTATCATTTTTTTGTAAAGCTTAGTTTTTGTTTTTATTTCACTTTATTTCATGTTTTTTCAATTCTAGTTTTTGTTTTTTCGTTAGTTTTCGTTAACTATAATAACCTTGGGACACACACGCGCACGCGCGCGCGCGCACACACACACACACACACACACACACACACACACACACACACACACACACGCTTCAACCCCCATGCTTGTCTTTGATGGCAGAGCCTCCTGAGGAGCAGAACGTGTGTAAGAAGATGGTGATGGGCTTCTGTGGCCTGGAGCAGCAGAGAGGTCCACAGCTGAGTGCTGAGGAGCAGGCCGAGCTGCAGCGGAAGCTCACAGACACCACGGAGCGGCCGCTATGGAGGAACGTCGTCAACGCCAACGCCGTCATCCTCCTGTGCGTGTGCGTCTTCTTCCACGGCTTCTACGGTTAAAATGCTTCTTCTCTCCCACATGAACTGAATCAGGATTGCTGCTATAGTTCAATAACCCTAAGCTGTGCTTGGTTTATGGCTAAATGGAGTGACTGAATTTTATATAAATGTATATAAGTATATATACAATATAAGTATATATAATATAATATAAGTGTAATTAATACTTCTCAACATGCCATCGTGTCTTTATTACGTAAGTAGCGCTTAATTGGGCCACTGAACTCCCCAAACAACAACAACAAAACAATACTACTGTACTGTAGTCATGTGTCATAAATACTACTTTATTTCATTACTGTACATTTTGCTGGTAAAATATTGATCGTCATCTCAGTGAAAGTAAACACTATCACAATATGAATCCAATTGAGTGTGAACACGTGGTAAAATCAGGTTACTGCATGTACCTGTATTGCACATAATGACACACTGCACACCTGAATGTTTTATTTGTACATTGTACATCGTCAACAGTGCCCAGGAATGGACTCCTCCGCCCTTGCTTTGGTTGTTATGGTGAATGTTAAGCATTATATATATATATATATATATATATATATATATATATATATATATATATATATATATACCGTATATATATATATATATATATATATATATAATATTATATATATATTATATAGCTGTCATTTCCCTTATATATATATATATATATATATATATATATATATATATATATATATAAATAAAAGGGAAATGACAGCTATATAAATTGCAGCAGCTCAGGAAGAGATCAGCAGTGTCTTTTGCTTTATGTTGTCACCTGATAAGTCTCAGTATAGTGGTATATAGAAACTTTCTGCTGTGCTTTTACCTCAGTTTTTTACTGTAGGAAATATGGCCCACTAGGCTGCCCTTAACTCCTAGTTCATGTTTCATAGATTGGATAAAATAATGCGATTGTTCAATATAAAATTATGTATATTAATATATATAATATTATTATTATATATATATGTATATTAATGTATTATGTAAATACACAAATCAACTAAATCAATTCGAATTTCAAATGAATGCTACAGTATTTATTCTCACTTATTTCACACAATTTTGGAAATATGAATAGTCATCGCCTCCCGGACTTCCTGATTTCAGTTCAAGTGAACTGACCTTGACTCTGGTATCAATGTTCCGTGTTACTGCAACACGCTTTTGACCCACGTGTTGCCATCACTTAAGTCATAAAGCCACATGATCAAAACGATCCCAAACAGTTACACAGAATGGACCTATTATTACATCATGGCTGTCTGAAGACAGAATTATCTTTCTTCTTGAAATACTGACTGAAAAACATGACATTATTTCAAATTTCAAACAATTCTGTGCTACCTCATCCTGCCAAAGCTTTTCTCACCATGTGCGTTCAAAGTCCATCAGCGGTGCCACTTCCTAATTCCTTCTGAGTGTTAATGAATAATATCTCAAGTGACTGGTAATATACACACAGCCCTGTTTTTACCCTCTTCACTTCCCTCTAGTGGCTCAATGGTGTACCTGCTAGACTGCACTGCATTTGATCACATGATCTCTTGGTAAAATGGTCACTTTGTGCTGACTTGTTCAGATAAATGTTTGAATGACAAACAGACTTATTGCTTTTTAATCTCCCTTTTAGAATAGTTGCCCACGAATCCCATCATGACACATTAATCTCACCCTTTTTGGTGTGCATGGCGCTTAGTGTCCACTGGGTGAACAACAGCAATACAGTAGCTACAGCACTAATAGAGAGGCAAAGTGACCGCCTACTTCCTGCTTCGGCACTGTACCAGAGATTTTCATCCGCCATTTATTTTCCCATAGACATTTCGTAAAATGCTTATAAAAATTGTTTTACTTCGTCAAGCCAAATGGTTCAGATATATTTAGAATCGGGAGAGACCATAGAACATTTCACTCGGACCAAAACTTTAAAAAAGACGACATCGAAAAAATATTTTCTTTAAATCTGCAATTCTTTTATGTTTTGGTCCGAGTTAAATGTTATGCGGTCTCTCCTGTTTCTAAATATATCTGAACCGTTTGGTTTGAACAAGTAAAACTATTTTTATAAGCATTGTACGAAATGTCTATGGGAAAACAAATGGCGGATGAAAATCTCTGGTACAGTGCTGAAGCAGGAAGTGACGTTCCACTTTGCCTCTCTATACAGGCCTTGAATATGTGCACCAATGCTGAATGATTTATTTCTGGCTTTGGAGTTGCAACTTGCATGCCTCATTTACTGCCACTTTATCTCTCTCCCATGCCTGTACTTCCCCCACCCCCCTCCCCTCCCTCGCTATATGAATTTATATCTGTCTGAATCATGTGTCTGGCTGTGATGATGTTGTGAGTCACACAGAAAACAGTCAAAAGTCATAATCGCACCATATCTCTCAGGAGCCAGAAGAGACCTTTTGTTTCAATGCTGCTTCCCCAATAACACCATCTGTCAGCCAGCGTACCCACTGTGATGAGTAACGAGGAGAGCAGACATGCTCTGCATTCCTCCACACAGACGGAGTTTGAATGTGATACATGGTACACAGCCAGGCGCGGACTGCATAATCGGGCACGTCGGGCAAATGCCCGGTGGCCTGGCCTGGGCTGGCCTGGAAAAAAAAAAAAAAAAAAATTGGTGCCCGCAGTCAGGCCACTCACTGAACAGCAGGCCAGGCGCCGCCTACTGGTTTACTAGTGGTTTTATTACTTTATTCAGGGTTAAAGTGGGTGCATCTCATTGTAAAATTGGACTCGGCCCAAATTGGGCTTCAAACGGCCCAAATTGGGCTTCAAACGGCCCAAATCTGGCTTCAAACGGCCCAAATTGGGCTTCAAATGGCCCAAATCTGGCTTCAAATGACCCAAATTGGGCTTCAAACGGCCCAAATCTGGCTTCAAACGGCCCAAATTGGGCTTCAAACGGCCCAAATTTTTCGCCGCCGCCCTTCGGACGCCGGCACGCACGTCGGCCCGTATCGGCCTGGCCTGCTTGGTATCTAATGCCCGGCCTGAATTATGATCCCAGTCCGCCCCTGTACACAGCCTGGCAGGACAGGAAGTCATTGTTAGTGGTCGGGGGGAAACACTGATTTTAACAGATATTATTAACACGTTGAAGTCTTGCAGCCAAAATAGACGAGTCTACCGGCTCCGTCTAAATCATGATTAAATTCCTATATCCTTTGTTCAATGAAGAAATAGTAAGTAACGGGGGCTTTTCTCTTATGTAAGCGGCTCTTTGCATGCTTTGCTAACCCAATCATGGGTATGATGCATGTCATGGGCATTATTTCATGATTTAATGACACCAGCAAACCACTTTACGAAGGCAAAGAAACGACAACATACAACTACAAAATATAAGGACAGGTGTTTTAGTGTCGGGTGTGGTCTACTTGTGAAAGTGTAATGGCTCATTTCCACCACATTTTACTGCCCTGCACAGCTCGTCACCACTCGGCTCTAATCGTTTCGGCCCGATGGACGTTTTGCTTCCACCGCGGATCATCTGCCCCCACCCACCCCCACCCACAGCTGGTCGTCATAGCGACCGCATATCTGTCCTTCGCTTATAGCCGAAGTAGGCTATAACATAACGTTACAATTAAATCCATCCACAGAACTTTTAAACTGGTTATGAAATACTGGTGCCTCTAAATGACCTACAGTGTACATGGGCAAATGTGACAATCGGCCAAGAGAATGGATATCACTTTGTAGTTAGTCAAACTCACAGGCATGCGCTGCGCTGTGCGGGGACGGGAGAGGCGCAACAGAGTGAAGCCTCTACCCCGCGGCCTCTCACCAGGCAAGACCGCGGCTTCACCAAACACCCGCTGCGGCCTAGCGGAGCGCTGCAGCCTGCACTCAGCTACAGAGCTCCCTGAGCTCCCCCGATTTTATTTCACCGGAGGCGAAGGCAGCAACACAAAAGACTGATGGAAATATACATAACAGAAGAGAAGGTAAGACCACTAAACTGGTATGCAGCCGCCAGCATTGCATTGACAGCAGAGGTGTAGTGCTATCTAGAGAAGTGGGGGAACGCACC
>NC_139638.1:17474434-17501934 GCF_964638095.1 Poromitra crassiceps
TGCATGAAGCCTGAGCAGAGGTTGGGGGCAGGAAACCACGGAGAAGTGCGTAGATAAACAAACCATAAATAGAACCCAGGACCCTCTCTTCTCTTCTCTTCTCTTCTCGCTCTCTCTCTCTCTCTTCCCTCGTCATGTAGGTCACCTCCTCTGCTCTCCTCTTTCTCTCCCTCCATCATCTCTGCTGCTGACAACCACGCACAGTGGAACAAAATCATCTTTCCCTCTCTGCTGTGTTCTGTGCTCTGTTGTGTTGGTCTGGCTCAAAATGGTACGTCCAAACACTCAAACTGCAACTGTTTCACACGCATGTCACTGTCAGTCTGTGGCGAAACGGCCAGCGCCACCGTCTGTATGCATCAGAGGATGTGAATGCGTGTTGACAGGACGCTTGTGGCATGAGAAGAATAGGAACAGGAAGTCAACAGCGTCATAATCACCTGCTCGAACCAGTCACTGTTCAACTGCCAGGACAGGCGTTGATGTACAGCTCATTTTCAGTTAGTTTATGTGCTGAAGTGGAAAGTCTCAAAATAAATGTGTATATTTCAATTTACATTATAGGCAAATTGAAATATACAACCCTAACCTTAAACCTAACCATAACCCTTAAGCAGCTGACTCTGATGTAGTCTTAAACCTGAACAGAACCCTTAAGCAGCTGACTCTGATGTAGTCTTAAACCTGAACAGAACCCTTAAGCAGCTGACTCTGATGTAGTCTTAAACCTGAACAGAACCCGTAAGCAGCTGACTCTGATGTAGTCATAATAGTAAGAAATGCACGGGTCAAAACCACAGTGCCGAGGCAATGGACGTGACAAATATTCTGGTACCGTTTTATGTGATCATTTTATTTATGAGCGAGAAGTAAAATAGTAAAATGATGAAAGCGTCACACAGCCTGTGGCGGTTGTGCAACAGCAGCTATTACTTAAGCTGTCTAGTCCAGCAAGTTAAGCAAACGTAGGTATGTCAGTTGTCAAAATGAGTTCTCAAAAGCACCCCAGTTTTCAAAATAAGCTGCTAATTGTTTGCAGTTGGGAGCCCAGTGATGGTTAGTTGAAAAATAATAAAAAATAATAAACAAAATAAATTCTCTCTGCTGTGCCATTGAGCAGGGCTGGGGGAGGCCTCCCCGGGGGGGCTTCAAGCTGTTTTATTATGGAAGGCAAAATATTGACAAAATATTAGGTTACATTTGACTGTTTCTCCCACTTTCCCAGTCAGAAACAAATGAATGCCTTCAGACAGATGTTTGTATGTATTTGATGTAGTCTGAAGTGTCAAACAGCAATATCAGGCTATCTTGGCTCTATTGTTGAGTGTCTATGTGATCAAATAACTTAATCGTGATCCCATAGGCTTCCAGAAATTGAGCGAGGGGCGTGTCTTTTCCCAAGCTTTGTCTGGGGGGAGGCTCACAGTCTCACACTTTGAAAACCCTATAGAGCAAGTGGCAACAAAATATTCATCTTAAAGAAATGCCTCACAAAGGCACGACTTCTCTCCACTTTTCCAAAAGTCGAAAGTAGCCAAAACATGAGACGTGGATTTAAAGGTTTGTGCTTGTTAATTAGCCTGTATATAATATCAGAAATATTCTAAAATCACAGGAAACATTTCTTAGATGTATGTAGACAAACAATGTTTTCTAATGATATAAATTAAATCATTTCCTCGCCAAACTATCATCTTGCAGCCAACATTCTTCCATGGATTTCACATGATGAAGATGATGCATATTTTCATCTTCATCATTGTATTTCTATTGTTTCATGATCATCTTATCGTTGCTGTCAGGCAAAACTCTCGTATCTCCATTTTATATGATTTTGACGTTTTCATTTCAGTTGAACGTTTCGATGCTCCTCTAATGGTTGAGAAGCTTCTCGGACATCTTGTGCTGACGAAACCTCTCAAAACCCACCGGAGGAAACAGTCAAAATGCATCGTCATCCAGCTAAAAAACAAAGGGCCCTTTTTTCATAGTTCCTGGAAACTTGACATTTTGGAGATACGCTGTTTCCACCTGAAAGTGGTGTGATGTTAAAAGCTCTCAGATGTGCTGCCTGAGCAGAGATGTGTGTATGTTATGCTCAGAATAGCAGGATGTTCACTCAGGCCCTCTTCTTCTTCTCTTTATTCCCACTCCAGGTAGCTGGACCAAGACATCTTGAGGACTGAAGAACAGAGACAAGCACAGAGGCATCCTCCAGACTGTTATCAGCTCTTTGGCTCAAGTGGGAGGACTCTCTGTCTGAAAGTCAAGCGCCCCTTCACTCCCACCATCGAGGAATTCAGGAGACCCGCAGCAACAAGGGAGTCATTCCAGCAGCTCTCCCTTCCCACCTCTGGAACGTTGTAGAACACCTCCCAAAAAAGACCTCCCTCCTTATCAGCAAGCCACCAAGAAGGTCACGGGGGTCACCGGGACCATATTGGACCAAGACCAGAGAGAGGAGGAGGCTGCTGGAGGTGGTTTCCTTGTTTCTCACACACTCAAGGCTAGTGCCTAAAACAGGAAGTAAGTACTGTGGTTTCAACAAGAACCAAAACCAAAAACCTGGTTTGAGAAGGCGAGAGTTTCCCTTTGGCAGGCCACAGGATACAGCGTAAGACGAGACCTCTTGAACTGCCTCTCGGAACTGCTCAATCCCTCTACTTTGTGAATGCAGAAATCCACCAAACCCGACTGTATGTGAATAATGTGAACATCTATGTACATCTGAGATTATTTATTGGTGTTATCACTGAGTGAGAACATATCTTTGTGTGCTAATAATTAGTCAATGTGTATGAATATACATTTCTGCAATTAGTCTTGAGTAGAACATTGGAGACAGCACAGAAGCATCAGCGTATGTCAGTAGAAACAACAAAAAAACTACCTTGAAGTAGTCGACACTGGTTAACTACCCGTGATTAACTGCTGTAACCACGAAGCTGGACTGTTAAATCACCTGTGCTTATCATCTATGCTGACGGTGTTGTTATAGGAGATAGTGGGAGATCCAGACAGGGGGTGCTCGCTCTGGCTGTGCTCCTACACCTGTCTGCCCCTCACAAAGACTCGGGCTGAGGGGAGCACCCAGCGGGGGGGGGAGATCTCTGAGAGGAACATGGACAGAGCCAACCGTCCTCACGTCCCCTCCAATGGCTGACTTCAAGCGCGTCGGAACACAACCGCATCCCCGCAGCAGCCACACCTAGGCAGGGGCTGAGTCCAGCCACAGCCCCTCTCTCTCTCTCCCAGAACACAGATCTCCAAAAACGAGCCGAATGTCCTGCCTCAGGCGCAACACCGTCACCATCCCCATGGACACCGTCAAGATCATCCAGTCGGAGAAGTTCCCCAGAGAGTGCCCCGTGCCCGTCACGCAGCCGCGCTACGCCCCGCCCCCCAGGGTGGCGTGGGATGGCGGCGGCGGCGAGGGCGAGATCATCGTCAACCAGGCGTGCAGCGACCTGACCCTGGAGATGGCGCCTCCTCCCCGGCCGGTCATGGTGGTGTCGTCGCCGGCCCCCGTGACCCGCCGCGAGCAGAGCTTCCTGGCCCAGCGCAAACCCAGCGCCAACGAGATCTGCTACCACCAGTTCCACTACAAGATGGAGGACGTCATCGTCAACCAGTACGTGCTGCGCTCCTCCTCCACGTCCTCGTCGTCGTCGTCGTCCTCCTCGGGACCCGTCATGCCCTGCGAGCCGCTGGACTGCCCCACCTGCGGCCACACCTACAACTTTGCGGGCAAGCGTCCGCGCATCCTCTCCTGCCTGCACTCGGTGTGCGAGGAGTGCCTGCAGATCCTCTACGAGTCCTGTCCCAAGTACAAGTTCATCTCGTGCCCCACGTGCCGGCGCGAGACGGTGCTGTTCACGGACTACGGCCTGGCTGCCCTGGCCATCAACACCAGCATCCTGAGCCGTTTGCCCTCTGACCCCAACGGGCCCGTGCAGTGGGGCGGCGAGCCCGACCGCAGCTGCTACCAGACTGTGCGCCAGTACTGCCAGTCGGCCTGCACCTGCCAGATCGCCAACCCCCTGTCCTCCTGTGGCATCATGTGAGGCAAAGACTCGACGCTGCCCCCCACTGTTCTCTTTGACCCGCTACACCTCTCTGCCAGCCCCCCTCTCTATCTCACATACATAAATCCCTCCACAGACGTATCTTATATATATTTAATAGCACAGATGGATGCTGTGTGGGACTCATGGATCTCGATGGGACAACTTGCAGATAAAACAAACGGAGAAATATAGTAAATTAAATGTATTTTATGTATGGACTCAAATCCGACTTCACCCTCTCTTGTTTGGACGTGTTTGTCATTGACATCTCTTTAACATGGGAATGCCAGGGGAGCTCTATCCCCCAAAACCTAGGTGAATAAAGATTAAACAAATGATGAAACTACGCCTCTGTCTGGCCTGGGCTGGTATTGCAGTGTCTGCCAATAGATGGAAAGGTTTGTCTTACAGTGTGTTGACTCCCATCATCTGATTAAGGGAAATGTGCCTCTTCTGGGATAGGACCATTTTTAGATTTTTGCAGGGGAGTCTATAAATAAGAGCACTGCGCACAGCAATTAGAAAGATGGTGGTGATGGTGATGCCTCTCCTCCTGAAACTGATGAGACTCTTCTTCAGACTGAAGAATCTGATGGGTCTGTGAAGACTGGGTGGAGAAGGTGAGGTGGAGGGTGCGAGACTGTCAGCAGCAAAGTTGGGAGGCTGAATGGGCTAGAAAAAAGCATATTTAAGAGGACGACAGCCATCTGATTGGCTTACAACGGCGGGTGAAAAGCAATGTGATAGGCCTACAATGGAGGTGTGAGAGGTGCTATGCTATTGGATAAAAGAGACCAGGTGGTAAAAACAGCTGAATATTCAATGAAGCCCGGAAGTTGACAGGTTTATTTTGAGCGTGTGAGCAGATTTGAAGGGGTGGAGTGAAACTGAGGAAGCGTAAAGTGCAGATTATAATCTTCCTGACTGAACCTTCGTTAGAACTTGTGACGATGCATGTATGTTATCTTGCAGCAGCTGCAGAGACAAAATTATGTTTTGATCATAAATAATCCAGAACGGTATGTGCATTATAGACTTATTATATTATAATATACAGTGTATGTGCATTATAGACTGTTATTATATTATAATATAGAGTGCATATTCTCATTCTGCAGCAAACCAAGAAGAAAAGGACAAAAATACAAAATTGAAGTTCTGCATGAAGCTTTGTTCCGCCATAAGGAATCATGATTATGAATATGAGACAAAAACGTCAACACAGTATATGGCAATTATACCGATATATGCATTTATATTCTGTCACAGTTTTATGGGACATAGTGCTATAGCCTACATGAGTATAAATAAGGTGCAATGTACAATAAATAACCATGATGGTGAGTTACATCACGTGGATGAAATAGAAAGGCAGTTTGAAAGCTAAACTGACATGCAGCGCTCTGCTCATCCCTTTCAGGGAACGCTTTGTGTTCATCAGAGCTGCAACCCAAAGTCCAACAATCATGACAGAACCAGTGTGGTCCATTCCATAGACTGTCAATGGTCCATTCATGCAGGCAGGGTTTTCCTTCGCCTCCTGAACAGCTGGCTCAACCGCCGTCTGGTGCTGTTCTTCTGGGGCATCTGTTGGCTGTACGGACAGACAGGGGTAAACAAGGAGTCAGACAGGGGTAAAGCTGTGTTCACACCAAGATATTTATTTTTCGCTCTGTCGCTTGGTTCAACCCTTTGGAATCGCTCTGTCGCTCTGTTTAAATCGCTCATCAACAGGCACACGATTTGACGGACATGTGGGGGCTATAACGTTACGCAATGTCATGATATTTGTCCACTACGAGCCACCGTCATTGTTTACAAGCTAAAGCCTATCAGCGTGCTCCTAATGCGAGCTCCATACCGGTAGTACAGACTTCACTTCATGTCAGCTGTCAGCCTGTCAATGCGGTTTGTTGCCACACAATAAACCAGCGGTTTGTTCCAAGCCAGTGTGATCCTTGACTCGCTCTCACACGGCAGCCAATCAGCTATGAACAGCGAGCGACTGATGCCAGCGTATTTTCGCTCGAGTTGGGATATTTCATCTCGAGCGACGAGCGTATTTTCTCCCTATCGCTCTGTCTCTGCCGCTCGGACGCCCAGCGATTTTTCTCCCAGGCGAATATACGCTCAATCGCTCGTTTGCATTGACTTTGTATGTAAACTCGACGCCAGCGAAAAACTTTAATAGGTCGGTGTGAATGCAGCTTAACAAGGAGTCAGACAGGGGTAAACAAGGAGTCAGACAGGGGTAAACAAGGAGTCAGACAGGGGTAAACAAGGAGTCAGACAGCGGTAAACAAGGAGTCAGACAGCGGTAAACAAGGAGTCAGACAGCAGTAAACAAGGAGTCAGTCAGGGGTAAACAAGGAGTCAGACAGGGGTAAACAAGGAGTCAGACAGGGGTAAACAAGGAGTCAGACAGCGGTAAACAAGGAGTCAGACAGCAGTAAACAAGGAGTCAGACAGGGTTAAACAAGGAGTCAGACAGGGGTAAACAAGGAGTCAGACAGGGGTAAACAAGGAGTCAGACAGGGGTAAACAAGGAGTCAGACAGGGGTAAACAAGGAGTCAGACAGCGGTAAACAAGGAGTCAGACAGGGGTAAACAAGGAGTCAGACAGGGGTAAACAAGGAGTCAGACAGGGGTAAACAAGGAGTCAGACAGCGGTAAACAAGGAGTCAGACAGCGGTAAACAAGGAGTCAGACAGCAGTAAACAAGGAGTCAGTCAGGGGTAAACAAGGAGTCAGACAGGGGTAAACAAGGAGTCAGACAGGGGTAAACAAGGAGTCAGACAGGGGTAAACAAGGAGTCAGACAGGGGTAAACAAGGAGTCAGACAGGGTTAAACAAGGAGTCAGACAGGGGTAAACAAGGAGTCAGACAGGGGTAAACAAGGAGTCAGACAGGGGTAAACAAGGAGTCAGACAGGGGTAAACAAGGAGTCAGACAGGGGTAAACAAGGAGTCAGACAGGGGTAAACAAGGAGTCAGACAGGGGTAAACAAGGAGTCAGACAGGGGTAAACAAGGAGTCAGACAGGGGTAAACAAGGAGTCAGACAGGGGTAAACAAGGAGTCAGACAGGGGTAAACAAGGAGTCAGACAGGGGTAAACAAGGAGTCAGACAGGGGTAAACAAGGAGTCAGACAGGGTTAAACAAGGAGCCGTTAGATGGAGATAAAGATGGAGACACTGGAACTAGTAAGATGAGAGGCGGGTTTTGAATGGGACAGAGAGGGAGAGTGTGTTGAGAGGAACAGATGACTGAGCCAGCAATGCCTCTACACCTACTGTGCATTAGCTTTGGACCACTGCCTCGTGTGGCCGGCTGCCATATTGGAGCAGCATAGACATTTCCTCAGAGCATCCTATGCATCGTTTGAGATGAATATGGCTTCCTCCCCTAGAGGTCACTGTTATAAATGCAGCATCTCACCCGCTTGTCTCTGAATCTGGCTTAAGGGCCGACTCCTCTCTTCTCAAAGATGCGACCTTTAACCTCCGGGTTTTAGTCACCTCTTCCTCCTTAAATTCCTGGGGAGACGCATGCAAGATTGGTAGATCAAAAATGCTGGCAAATCATTAGATACAGAATGTAATTGTATAGTTGGTGTTTTTATTGTTTTTATTTGATTTAATACTGCTATGGTATGAGGTTGTCTTAAGTAAAAGATATGTGTTGTATGTTGATGTATTTTACCTGTGTTTCATGCTCTTCTTCTTGTTCAAGCAGGTCATTGTTACTCCGATGCTGCCCCCTAGAGTCTGGCTTCAACTTTCCTGCAACAAACAACAAACCCTCAATGGCAATGCTATGGTGCAGGGATATATCACTCCTTTCAAGATTGGCAACATGTTTCCAAATAAACAGACATTAAATAACCAAACATAGATTTCCACTAAAGGACAAGGGATTAGAAGATGACTCACTTAAATGTCCTGCCAGGATTCTGGTATCTGATGCTGACCTCCTCCGGAAATCACGGTAAGCATGAGGATTCAGCTGCTGTGTTCCACTGGGAATGTGCTCCACACCTGCAGGTTCAAGTCTTTGACAAAAGTCATCTTCCTCCGTAACAGCTTTGTAGTCACACAGACGAAGGCCTTCTGGAGCCTAAAAGAGTCAAATGTGAGAAAGAACATTTTGTCATTTTGTAATCTTATTGGATTGAAATTGGAAAAATCCTGTCATGCCCACATCATGCTCATCAGCCTGCAGATTGTGGCAATTGAGATCACTTCTCATTTGCCTTTTTGATGACACCTAGTGGTCACTCACTAACCTCCACTAGATGTAATCAAAAAATAAACAAATGACTCGAACACCGATTAACTTATCAGCTCAAACAAATCCATACCATAATACTTTACCTGGTTTGCCTGCTTGGCCCGATGTTCCCGGAGGGCATCCATCTCCGTCTGTAACCCACGGTTACGCATCTGCAGCCTGGCGATTTCCTCCAACATCCGGCACACCTGCTCCAGGTAGCTAAGCCCCGGACTCAGTAGCTCCCCCTGCTGTTCACCACGGTCCTGCACCCGGGACACCTGCTCCAGGTAGCTGAGCCCAGGACTCAGTAGCTCCCCCTCCTGTTCACCACGGTCCTGCACCCGGCACACCTGCTCCAGGTAGCTGAGCCCAGGACTCAGTAGCTCCCCCTCCTGTTCACCACGGTCCTGCACCCGGCACACCTGCTCCAGGTAGCTGAGCCCCGGACTCAGTAGCTCCCTCTCCTCTTCACCGCGGTCCTGCACACATCAGTGAGTATGGAGAATGTTACCTTGCAACATACACAGCAGAACATCATGCGTGCAGATAGTCAACATAGAAGTCCAGTTTCTCATGCTTGCGCTGCCTCACTGTCACTCCATTCTTCAGGAAAGGTGTTGGAGAAATGGTGCAGACCTGCTGCAGTAGACCTGGGCTAGGGGAAATTAAAATACTGTAGACGAAAAATCTGGTCTTTGATGGATTATTAATTATGAATATTAACCACCTTCTCCTCTACTGCACAATAGAATCGAATCGAATAGAATCGAATGGAATAGAATAGAAGGTCATCTATTTTAGGGCAATGGACCACATAATAACAGGTAACCATTGTGTGTGTATAGTCACTTGGAGAGAGTTAATTTAATTTGGCTTAATTTAGAAGCCACAGAGAATAATTATGTCTGTTCATTTTCAGACATCCAGGTAATCGAAAGTTTTTAAAATAATTTATTTTAATCTCTTGTAATGCCTTGCTTTTACTTTGAAAATTGAAAATAAACCTTGATTAAAAAAATATATAATTTATTTAAAAAACACTGAAATAAAATAAAGAAGGTTGAAACAAGATGTTTCAGGGTTCATCCAAACACCACCATCAGTTGAGTGAAGGCAGCAGGAAGAAACTCTGGCACATCAATCCACAGCAGAAAGTCACATGACATGACGACGAGCACATGGCAGGAAGAGAATAACTCTAATAACTTGGCCTTTAAATGTCATGGCAGCAGAGAGCAGAGACATGCTGCACACACCCAGGTAATAAAACAACAACAACATTTAACCTGAATGAAACAGCAGTGATCCGAACCATGTTTCCTGCTCAATTACTTACAGAGATGTCAACACCTCCATGTGTTGTCGTCGTTAGCTAATTCCCACTTCCTGGTAGCATCATCACAAATGCAAAGATGCAAGGCAAGGCGAGTTTGTAGCAAATGTCAAACACACACAGAGGCTATTCAGAGGGCTTTACATACAATAGATCAAAGAAAAGAGCATGCAGAAATAAAAAATATATCAAAGTGACAAAGATAAAAGGTTTGTGTAAAAGAACAAGCAAAATGCATTATTAGGATACAAAGAACCCTCTGCCGATCTGGGGAGAGCCGAAACTGGCTCCATGCTTCCTCCGAGACATGGGCAGTTAGCCAGCCACTTCTTTTCACCTGACAGAGGAAGCTTCACCGGTAGGACATAGCACGTGGGAGGTTCACGCTATTCCAACCAGTTCCCCTCCCTCTGAACAGGCGCCCTTAACGACCAGAGGAGGAACCACATTAGCAACCAGGATATTGCATGTTTTTGGTGAAGGGGGTTCCTATATGAAGGAAACCCCCGGGAGGCACGGGGAGAACATGCAAACTCCACACAGAAAGGCCCTTTTGACGACCCCACCCGGGCGGTGGGCATCGTCCCAGGTGGGAATCGAACCCACGACCTTCGAGCTGTGAGGCGATAGCGCTTACCACTACACCACCGTACCTCCCCAATCATAGATGAGCTTATGAAGGATCCATAGAAGCAGAATGGACTATTTCCGGTGGTCTCTTACCCCGATGTTCCCTCAGACAATACCAGAATAATTGCAATTTAAAAGTTAAAGGAATCCTTCACTTCTCAAAACAGCTTAATAAAGAGTCTCCTTCGTACAAGAGTCTCCTATAAATAAGAAATTATTTGTTTAAGTGTTTCCTTATATGGTTATAGGGATTTCCCCCCATCATCTGTGTGAAGACATATCTGTCACACTTGACAGAAAGACAACAGTCTTCACACAACACCCACGCACACACACACACACACGTGCACACACACACACACACACACACACACACACACACACACACACACACACACACACACACACACACACACACACAGAGATCGGCAGAGGGTGTAGTAGCAACCAGGATAAATAAATTAAGTTAGCACTAATGAGGGATAAAATATAGGATAAAAAATCTGGGGGGGGGGCGGATAAAAAAAAATAAAAAAAAATCCCCCCCTTCCCTCCCAAATCCGTGGCGGGCCAAAACAAACAGAGCGCGCGCCAAACTTGGACCGTGGCCCCAAATTGGTCACCAGTGGAATAGAAGGTCATCTATTTTAGGGCAATGGACCACATTATAAGGTAACCATGTATATAGCCACTTGGAGAGAGAAGTTAATTTAGAAGCCACAGAGAATAATTATGTCTGTTCATTTTCAGGCATCCAGGTAATCGAAAGTTTTTAAAATAATTTATTTAAAAAAACACTGAAATAAAATACACACACACACACACACACACACACACACACACACACACACACACACACACACACACACACACCCATCTGGCGAGCACCCTGATTGGCCCATTCCTCTCATGCCTGTGGGCGAGCGCTCACCTGGACAGACTGGTTTATGGTCCTCAACACCAAAGAGGGACGGGGCATGAAAGACATGTCAGATGGATAATTACAAGCCTGCCTTCCTTTCAATTTCAACGCAGGTGTTGCAACCCTGTAACCCTTCGTTACACCTCAGTGACGTTCTTCCAGGCCTCCATCGTAAAACCTGGTTAAAAAACTCCTGAGCGTGATGGTACATGTCAGGGTGAAACTTATGTCACCGCATACTGGAACTCTCTGCCCCTCAACATCAGAAACTCAGACTCACTCACCTCCTTCAAAACCCAACTCAAATCCCACCTCTTCAAAACAGCCTACAATATCTGACTTCTACCTCTAACCACCATTCCATCTCTGCAATCTATTGATTTGTATTTGTTTTGTATCTGTATCTGTATTTGTTCTTGTTATATACTTTGTTTACTGTATTATGTACTGTTTCTTTGTATTGTAAAGCATCTTTGAGTTCCCCAGAAAAGCGCTATATAAAACTTATGTATTATTATTATTATCATTTTATAGGCCTCTTTTTCCCGAACAACCATCCCTGATATAGAAACCTGACAGTCTATTGCGGTGGTTCTCAAAGTGGCGTCCGGGGACCCCCAGGGGTCCTTGAGGGGGTTGCAGGAGGTCCCCAGCGAAAGGGGGATAATTTATTGTCACTATAATTCCATCCATAGTAACACAATGACAGAATGTATGGCTGTTTTGGTCATGGGTTTCATACACTTTCTGTAATGAAACATCTAGAAGCAAAAACCTATATATCAGATGGGGACAAAGTCTTAACAAATGGGGGTCCCTGGTCTGATTTGTGTCAGTTTCGGGGTCCTTGACGTGAAACAGAGAACCACTGGTCTCAAACTGATATACATCTCAACTGCTTTTCCAAAATGCTCCATTCCTATAGAGGTTTGAAAAGAAGCAGTTCAGATCATTACAGCATACAGCTATTGCAAAAGTTGTCCCCTACAACAGTAACTCACCTCTGTGTTAGTCTGAGCTGGCAGGTGATGATGACACAGGGACAGTGGTCGCCTACGTGCGTCTGATGAACTGATGACTGATGTCTCACTCGTTCCAAAGCTCTCTGGCCTTGTCTGACCTCTTAGGGTCACGGTGCTTGTCTGACCTCTTAGGGTCGCGGTGCGCCGCTGTTTGGCCAGAGAAGAGGAGTGAGTCCTACACCTGAGCAGCACCTCGTGTGGACGGGACGCGTCCCTCACACTCTGAGATCTCCCCTCAGTCCTCTGGAGCGCTCGCTCCACTTTCAGGTGCAAGGCCACGGAGCCCTCCTGAGGCACCCGAGGCGTCCCGGGACAGAGGCACAGCGAGGAAGAGGAGGCAGAAGATGACGCAGAGAGGACCGGAGACTGCAGCAGTGTCGAGGCAGCGGTGAGCCTGTCCTCCTGGCGTTCGGGCGTGACTGCGTCTATTTCGGTATTCCCCACGGACACAGAGGGAGAAGAAGGAGAGGAGAGCGGTGGCGTGTCAGAAGAACTGGCCATCTCCACTCCGGAGTCCACGGACTCTGAGCGCAGATTGGGCCCCGTCCCGGGAGGAGGAGCCGCCGGAGCGTTTCCACGGTCGCCGCCGGCGCCGACCCAGTTGTCCCGCTGCTGCTGCGGGTCCGAGCAGCACGGGACTCCGTCAGTGACCCACGTCTCCAAAAGGTTCCCAAAGCTCCTGTAGAGATTCATGGTCAAAAGGTTCCTCCTCTGCTGCTGAATGGCAAAAGACAACCCGCACAGAGAAGCAAGTCAGTGGCTCAGACAGACACAGCCCACGCACTGATGAAGTGATGAGGTGAGCTGCTGATATAGAATGTGAAACATCTCTACTGTTCCCGCCTCTCTGTTGGTTCACCACACCTCCTCATCACCTCTGTCACACACAGCGTGGAGCTGCTTGTTGATACTCGCTCTTTCCCGCCGCTGTCATTCCGGGCGGAAGGTGACTCACCTGACACGTCGTTTAAACTGTCTGATTCCCCCTCCGTCCATAACCTCAACGTTATAAAATGCACCCTTATAACGGGGACAAGTCATGACATGGCCATATGGAGAGATTCCACTGAGCAGTACATCTGAGGACTGCTGATAAAACAACAACATTGAGACAGAAACCACCCATTGATTGATTGATTGATTGATTGATTGATTGAGTCATTGGGGTCATGCTAAGAAATAGGAATGAATGACTCATTCATTCCTATTTCTTAGCATGACCCATTTATTCAAAATGAGTACAAGTATGAGACAGGTAACATAGATAGTGGACTTGGATATAAGTAAGGATAGTGACGTGTGTGTGTGTGTGTGTGTGTGTGTGTGTGTGTGCGTGTGTGCGTGCGTGTGTGCGTGCGTGTGCGTGTGCGTGCGTGTGTGTCTGTGCGTGCGTGCGTGTGTGTGTGTGTGTGTGTGTGCGCGCGCGCCGGAAACACTAACACGTCATTTCGTCACTGTCAGACCAATACAGTACAATACATAAGTGAGGTTGAGGTTCCTGGACTTTGTGGAATGTGTAGATTAGACATACCTCTCTGCTGATAGGATCACATTCTCCAGGTGAAGTGAAGGCATCACTCACCCGGTCAGCAACACAGATTTAATCACACACTAAATAGGAGTAGCTGTCACTTTGCCGCCGAGTTATTTTGAGCGATCGTACCACAGTCTGGCTGTTTGCTAAAGCAGATTGTCTTTGTCCCATTGTCCTATTCCTCCATGCATGGCAGAGGTTTGACTCTCCTGTTTTGCAGCAATTGTTTTATTTTATTTTAATAGGTTAATAACCAGCTCAGTGGCCTTGTGGTCCGAGTGTCCGCCCTGAGACTGGGAGGTCGTGAGTTCGATCCCCGGCCGAGTCATACCAAAGACTATAAAAATGGAACCGATTTGCCTCCCTGCTTGGCACTCAGCATCAAAAGGGTTGGAATTGGGGGGTTAGATCACCATGTGATTCCCGAGCGCGGCGCACGCTGCCGCTCACCGCTCCCCCAGGGGATGGGTCAAATGCGGAGAACAAATCTCACACGTTGTGTGACAATCAGTGGGACTTTACCTTTACCTTAATATCATCTTCAGTTGTGGAACTGAAAACAGAGCAAGACATAGATTTATTTATTTATTCGTTTGTTTGTTAATTTATGTATTTATGTATTTATTTATTTATTTATTTATGTATTTGCCTTTTGTTTATGTTTGTATGTTAAAGGAATAGTCCCCCACCCATTACTCTATGGGTCTACTTTGAGACCGCTGCCAAGTTGTGCTGGCAACATCCCTGTGTCACACAGGCCGTGTTATACGGACGAACAAAATGGACCTGTTTCATTTGGCATGAGGCCATGCTGAGGGTGAATAATAATAGTGTATATTATGACAGAATTTTCATTTTTTGCGCGAAATATTCCTTTAAGTCAATCCTAGACTATACCGCCTGATGCCCCTAGGTGTCATCATTGACATTCCTTAAGATGCTCTGACTATGTGGACATTTATTCATTTATTAGGCTATTCTTTAGACGCAGACAATAAATTCCAAAGTTGATCTGAGCATTGTTGCTCAGCGTCATATGGCCTAGTTTTTCTATTCCACTGCGTACGTAGGCTTGTTCTATACAAAAAGATGGTGAATCATTTTATTTTGAATCCAAGGTCAAATCTCTTTACAGGCCTACAAAGAGCCTCTGCTGCTTCCTTTTTGGACTTCTACAAAATGAACAAACTATAATAAATAAATAAAATCCACCTATAACACCAGGCTACCATGAAGTGCATTGGAGACACTTGGAGGAGTAGAGCAGCCACACTTAAAATCACTGTGGGTATATTATAGCTCAAGACATAAAGCCTGTGATGCGGCTATAAAGAACGTTTCTGTGTTTCTGCATTATGTTTTACAACTGTGGCCCACAAATGGAGCTTTGATAATGTCAGATGTGTTGTGCTTGATTCTCTCTAGCAACCAGTCAACAGCAGCAGCAGCAGCAGCAGCAGCAGCAGCAGCAGGGAGAGCTGCTTCAGGGTCAGTATCAGGGTTAGTATCATAGGTCAGTATGGAGAAATTCCCCCCTAAATTTAGCAAAGTTCTGGTGACACCTGATCCACATTACATACCAAGGTGAGTCTGCCTCTTGAAACTAAGAAATAATAACAGCCAATGATAGGCTTAAAAGAAGAAACAATGTGTGTGTGTGTGTGTGTGTGTGTGTGTGTGTGTGTGTGTGTGTGTGTGTGTGTGTGTGTGTGTGCTATAGACTTGTTCATACATTATTTACATATACTGTAGCCTGCCTATCTATCTATCTATCTATCTATCTATCTATCTATCTATCTATCTATCTATCTATCTATCTATCTATCTATCTACCTATCTATCTATCTATCTATAATAAACATACTACCCTATGTTTATTATAGATTATATATTAGTTTATATATTATATAGTATATTATATTATATTATATTATAGTTTAGTTTATATATTGTTGTGTAAATGTGTACAATTGCAAACGAATTGCACTGTTTAACGACCCACATGTGGCCTCAGCTCATTATGAAACATTAAAATATATTATGTAAATTAGGAAAATGTAAATGAAGCTGATATAGAGAATCCTCCTTATAGTACACCTTAAGAGGCTTGAATCTAAAGCTATCTAAAGCTGTTGAAATGATAGGTCTCAGAGAGTCGGGGTTCGAGGGGGTAGGGGGAGTGGCTAGGGGAATGTGGGTGGAGGGACGGGTGGGGTGGGTCAAAGAAGGGGGCAGGGCTAGGCAAAAGCGGCTGTAGGAAGTTTGTAGAGAGTCGGAATTTGAGGGGTCGGTAGGGGGAGTGGCATGGTCAGGAAGAGGCGGGGCCAGGGAATAGGGGTCGTAGCTACGGATAGGAAGGTTGTAGAGAGTCTGAGTACGGAGGTGGGTAGGGGGAGTGGCTAGGGGGATTTGGGTGGTGAGAGGGGGCGTGGTCAGGAAGGGGCAGGGCTAGGGAAAAGGGGCCGTAGCTAGGGATAGGAAGGTCGTAGAGAATCAGGGTTTCGAGGGGTGAGTAGGGGAAGTGGCTGGGCGAATGTGGGTGGGTTAGGGTAGTGTTATAGGGGTACGACCATTTTCCATGTTGAAAACAATTAGCCGTCTTGTTGAGGTACCCCCAAACATGATAAAGCTGAATGACCATTAGCACTGTGTAGATGTTGTTGGACTTTGTCATTATCACCACTGTGCTGTCAGATATGCGGGGTACTGCCCACAGCTGAAGTACCAGCTGGGTCAGACCTACGGCCAGCTCACTGCCCAGCTGCTCACCAGTCCAGAGGTGACACACTCCAAGCACCTGGTCCTCCACACGGGCCTGGTACCCTCCACAGAGTCTGACACTGGGCCGCGGGACGACGGCGTCTGGAGGAGCAGCCATGGCAAGCAGAGGAGCGTGGAGAGGATGATACCAGGATACACAGGTAGAATCACGCACACATGTGTGTCACACAACAGAGTCTCGATGCACAATCATGGACGACACCTTTACAACGCATTTGAGTGTCCACTGTTTGTTGCTTTTATAGGCTTTATTCCCAAAAGGCAGAACTATTTTGCACGTAGCTACACTGAAACGTGTCGCGAAGCTCTCTGCAAGTTTGACCGAGACCAGAGGAGGAGGGTTCGTCTGCAATCAACAGACCTGCCAGTTGTCAGCAACTACACTAACACACAAGTAACCTCTCTCTCCCCTCTCTCTCTCTCACTCACACGCACGCACGCACACACGCACACACACACACACACACACACACACACACGCGCGCGCACGCGCGTTGACACCCCTGAACAGGGTCACCCATGTTTAATAATCCATGTTGGAGAGCTCCGGTGTCATTCATTGTAATAGACTCCACTTTACATCAAAAGCTGCTGCAGTCATAGAGAGTTTTCAATAAAATCACCCACAGATTGATCAATTATATCTGAGACTCACACTCACTCAATATACTTTCTTGTTTGGAGACTGATTGGAAATGTCAGCAACAACATACGACCGTCTGAGATGCGTAATCCGTTTTCTTAGAAGATTTTTTATTTACCTCCAGAGACAACTTGTGTCATTTTTACCGTGTAGGTTTTAAATCATGCTTTTGTCAATTTAAACCATGTTTGCATAAACTGTGCTTTTTTTGGTGTATTTTACTGTCACTTCATGACCTACATACAGTACTCTGCATCCAACAGTATGTGTTTGTGGGTCTCTCTCCACTAAGGCCCAGAAACTAAACACCCCTCTGACAGTCATCTGCAAAGATCTGCCCTACAAGAGCTCCTGGAAGTCCTTGGAATCACCATACGTCATGGACGATGAAAGCCCACACAAGTACTTCATCTCAGGTACAATCAAGAGGCAGAGGTGTTAACAGCTTTTTTTTCTTACACAAGTACAGATAAGCCAAAGATGAACAGTAAGATGGCTCACCAGTTGATGTCTTTATCCAGGGTTCACAGGCTATGTGCCAACCTCTCGTTACCTAATTGGCACCGGTTACCCTGTCACTACCAACAAGGCTCTGATCCAGTTTGGGAAGCAGTTGCAGAGTGACGCCGCCCCGCGAGGCGTCCCGGGTGAGACGGGCCACACTCTGCCTCCCATCCCCACCATCTACCCCTCAGCCCGGGGCCTGGTGCCGTCATACACGGGACACGTCCCGGGTCTGTCCTGATCTCTAAGCAACACATCACACACACACATCACACACACACAGACACACACATCACACACACACGCACACACACACACATTAGAGCGGTGATTCTCAAACCCGTTTCACATCAAGGATCCCTCATTGAGCCACATTAGAGGGACAGACGATGATGAAATCTGTCAAACTTGATTTTAAGAAAATATTTTTTTATTGTCAGATATGAATTTGATCCCAGAATCCCACGAGTGGTAGAGAGATAACAAAGAAACTATGATCACAACAGTCACTCTTCTGCAGAACATTCTCTAATTCTCTAATCGCGTTCACTTGTTGTCAATGAAAAAATGGTGACGTTTAACAATCAGGCAGTTTGCTGTCAGGACCCCCTGAAACCCCTTCACGGACCCCTGATGGTCTCCGGGCCACACGTTGAACACCACGGCTCTGGTGTCTCTTAAAGACTTATTATACAGATGACTTAGTGAACTGACTTAACATTCACTCTATCACAGCAGGGAAACTTAACGTTGATGCGTGTCTAAGTAACTCTGTAGCCTACCATCCTACAGGATATAACTTCAGGTATGGACATACCTTTGGCCAACTTACCCACAATGCACTGGAGTTGAGCGACACCAACAGGAAGCTTGGGGGGAAATCATAGAGTAAAAAGGCCAGCAGACCACGGTGCAGATGAATAAACAGTTCAAGTAATTACTGGCATGGAGTTATGAAATTATTAATATTAATGAGGTTATTAGAAAGTCCTTACATCCCGATGGAAACAAGTTTGTGCTCAAATGAATTAATCAAATTACTATTTGAGGAAAGCATATCATATCATATTTCTATCCCTCTGTATCGTAGTGTAACACCATGCATGCTTTTGTGCGGTGGGGTTTATATTGTAGATTCTACAATATTGAAACAATTGAATATGTTAAGTCTTTATTCACAGAAGTTGATTGTCACTGGGCATTGGAGGAAGCATTCAAAGGTTGAAGGGGAAATGAAGCTAGGTGTAATAACTTCCCAGATTTCACATTATTGCAGTACATCAAAAATAAATGAACACAACAAAGGCAATTTTTTTTTGGAATAAAATAAAATAAACCTTTGTTGTGTAGCTTATTACCAGTCTATCAAAATATACCTGACACACATCTATATACCTGAAACAACCACACAATGGCTTATATTTGTGCAATTGGACATACTTCACCAAGGAGACATACTTACATATTTTCCCAAACTAATATGCAGGCATGAAAACATGGAAGTTAAAGGAACACTCTGCCCATTTTCAACCAGCTTTGTATCATTAGAACATCAGTAGTATATCAGAAAACTGTAAACGGTTTTGAAGTCTGTCATTTAATTTGACAGTTATTGAGTGTTAAAGTGTGGACCAGTGACATCACTGGTCCACACTAACTCAAATTAATAACTCATTAACTCAAATCAACTCTCAATAACTGTCAAACTAGATGAATGACTTCAAAACCATCATCTAGTTTGACAGTTATTCAGAGTTGATTTGAGTTAATGAGTTATTAATTTGAGTTAGTGTGGACCAGTGATGTCACTGGTCCACACTTTAACACTCAATAACTGTCAAATTAAATGACAGACTTCAAAACCGTTTACAGTTTTCTGATATACTACTGATGTTCTAATGATACAAAGCTGGCTGAAAATGGGCGGAGTGTTCCTTTAAGAGGTGAAACAAGCACTTACTCAACTAAATAGTACTACTGTAGCAGTCTAGCACCTACTAGTGTTGAACTGTTGCACCTAAAACCATGCTGAGAATCAAAAACAACAGAATACAACAAGCACAATCCATTACAGGAGGCTCACACATGGCACTAGTAAGAGCGTATTGCTTGCTTTTTTCTCATATCAAATAGAGCCAAAGTGGAACGTCACTTCCTGCTTCAGCACTGTACCAGAGATTTTCATCCACCATTTATTTCCCCACAGACATTTCGTAAAATGCTTATAAAAATCGTTTTACTGGTTCAAACCAAACGGTTCAGAAGTATTTAGAAACAGGAGAGACCACATAACATTTCACTCGGACCAAAATGTAAAAAAATGTGGGTTTAAAGAAAATATATATATATATATATATATATTTTTGGTCCGAGTGACATGTTCTATGGTCTCTCCCGATTCTAAATATAGCTGAACCGTTTGGTTTGACCAAGTACAACTATTTTTATAAGCGTTTTACGAAATGTCTATGGGAAAATAATTTGCGGAAGAAAATCTCTGGTACAGTGCTGAAGCAGGAAGTGACGTTCACTTTGCCTCTCTCTTGATGAAAGGTACAGCAGTGGAAAGGACTGGCAGATATATAGTACGAGTTTTGAACTACAAGAATGGTAGGTCAAAGGTCACAGTCTAAGGCAGGTCAATTTTCACCGACATTGATTGATTGAATTGTGCCTATAGGAGAAATGGCGAGGAGAGAGTGTTTACACAGAGTGTAAATGCATATTCAGCTGTAGGGACACATCCAAAGCTTTCTTTAACTCATGCTGTTACAAAACTCCTACGTGGATCTGACTGACTGTACACTTTGTGCTTTCTGACCAGTAAGTTCATGTGAGTGAGCACCGTGCTTTAAAGTAATGCTATCAACTAAGTATCATGCGGTTAAAGGAACACTCTGCCCATTTTCAACCAGCTTTGTATCATTAGAACATCAGTAGTATATCAGAAAACTGTAAACTGTTTTGAAGTCTGTCATTTAATTTGACAGTTATTGAGTGTTAAAGTGTGGACCAGTGACATCACTGGTCCACACTAACTCAAATGAATAACTCATTCACTCAAATCAACTCTCAATAACTGTCAAACTATTCATCATTCATCTAGTTTGACAGTTATTGAGAGTTGATTTGAGTTAATGAGTTATTCATTTGAGTTAGTGTGGACCAGTGATGTCACTGGTCCACACTTTAACACTCAATAACTGTCAAATTAAATGACAGACTTCAAAACCGTTCACAGTTTTCTGATATACTACTGATGTTCTAATGATACAAAGCTGGTTGAAAATGGGCGGAGTGTTCCTTTAAGATTTCTTCTTCTTCCCCGAACTAAAGAGTCTCGACTTGGTCTTCCACCCTCAGGTTACTGTGATCCTGCTAGTCTTTGTCAATGTGAGCTTCACCCAGCTTCACTGACCACACGGACTGGACCAACAGTCCAAGCTGTGATCGGTCCAGATGCAGCCACTCTGATGGTCGCCTACCCCTGTGAGGAGGCAAAGAGAGTGACAGTGTCAATCGTTCAGATTTAGATCTCAATCTGACGAAACACTCAATCAAAGCTAGATCTGCGGTGAAGGAGACACACACGGTTTAGAGCAGTGGTTCTCAAATGGGGGTCCGCGAAAGGTTTTCAGATCAAATAAATAAATAATAATAATAAAAAAAAAAAAAAAAAAAAAAAAAATGCTACATGTTACTTATTCCTACTACTACTTCCTACATGGTGCTAGTCTAT
This sequence comes from Poromitra crassiceps, assembly GCF_964638095.1. NCBI lineage: Eukaryota > Metazoa > Chordata > Actinopteri > Beryciformes > Melamphaidae > Poromitra > Poromitra crassiceps. The sequence continues at coordinate 17,495,881 of NC_139638.1, forward strand.
CAAAATATCTTGGCTGTCATTGATTGTGTTGCATAGTGGTTTTCTGTACTGTTGACAAATTGTGATATTGTAAGTCGCTTTGGACAAAAAAAAAGCGTCTGCTAAATGACGTAATGTAAATGTAATGGAATAAAAGAAAAGAAAAGTGCAAAATCTTCATAGTTCAACGAAAATAGTTTATGCTTTAAATCTAAAATGGCTCATGGATTACATTCTAATAACAAACCTATCAAATTAAAAGTCAAGCACGTTACCGTGGAAACAATTAAGCTTAGCCCAAAATCACAAATCAGAATGAGGGGGTCCCCGGGTATATTTTCTATCCTGTAAGGGCTCCTTGGCTGAAAAACATTTGAGAACCTCTGGTTTAGAGAACTGTAAAACTCAAAGAATGAGCTGTGCTTACCTTGTGGGCTGTGTCCCCCTGTGGCTCTGAGAAACCCTCTGTGTCCTGGAGGAAAGAACTCCAGCTGCTCCAAACAGTTTGGCCCAGCGCAGGCCGCCCTGAGGAGGACTCTCCTGCTGGACCTGAGGCTGTGATGACGGGTCTCTCTCTCCCCTCCTCTCTGCCTGCCTCCTGCCCAAACCTCTTTGAGACCGAGCGTCTGCATAACGGTGGCTACAGTCCTCCCCTTCGACCACACCTTCTACAAGGGTGGGTTGTCTCGGCAGCCACCCTCCAACAGGGGCTGAGCGTGGTCTCCTGGTGGCCGACTTCTCCGTGCGTTCCTGCTGGTGGAAACTCCACTTCCGAGAAGACACCGGGTGCAGATGCAGATCCGTCTGCCGTGACGCTTTAGTTTGTTTGCCGTTGTGACCAGCGTCCAGCTTTCTGTCGGCCTGCAGCGGCGGCCAGCTGGTCAGTAAGAGGGCGGAGCAAGGTGCGAGCGGAGGGCTTCCCTGCTCCTCACAACACAGCTGTCTGGTCTCCAGCAGCCGGTGCTCCAGCAGCAAGCTGAGGTCGAAGGGCAGCACGGAGAGCGGCTGCAGCAGGAGCAGCAGCTCCTGGAACAGTGGCTGACAGCGCTCTCGGGACATGGACAGGAAACCCCAGGAATGGTAGTGCGCTGTCACCACATCTGTGGAGAAGGTAAGAAGAAGGCGTGAGATAAATACTTTGGATCCAAAATAGACAATGTTATGTTGATATTAATAGATGATATTTGACAATTATTTAGAAAGCAAAGTGCATCAAATTGACTATCCAATCACCTTTTTGGCTCTGAAGGTGACTTAACCAGAATTCCAAAGCTCTCAAACTGAAAGAGAGTAAAATGATTAGTTGATCAACTGGTGCTGCTTCTACTTGCAGTAGTTATATATATATAATATATAAGATATATATATATTGTATATATTATATTATTTATATTGGTTGGTACGGTACTCACTTGAGCAGGCCCATGATGAAGGCTCTCACTCTCATGCAGTGGCTGCTGAGCTGGGGACATTGCCTGATTTTGGAGACCAGGCTGTGAAGGACTCTGGTAGATGGACCTGTAGTGGAGTTGGACAAAGACAAAGAGTTCATCAACAAGCCTACAATGTCCCACAGTAGCTACAATGCTAGGTGAACTGATTCAGAAGTACATTCATAACAGTTCTTAATCATGATAACTAAATGATACTGTATATTACATATATTTGCATTTACCTGACTGAGTACAGACTTCCACCGTGTTCCAGGAGTGGTTGCGGCGCTGTCCGATGATGAGATCCAGTTTGTGATCCCGAAGTCCGTCCTCTAAAATGTTCTGGATTGATGGACAAAAGTGTTCCAGGACCAGACCGGCGATCGTGGGACTCCGAGAGCTGTTACCCCGACGCATCTGTGGGAATAGGAAGAATAAAATGTTGTATCTGTATTACTTACATGCTCTCCCCCCCCCCTTCCCCAGCTAAAGTGAGTAATTTGATTCTGTAACACCCAGGCACGCTCTGTACTGTATATACTGTATATATATATATACTGTATATATGCTCAGAGTTCTTGTCTTTAGTCTAGCTGTGTGCTACTTCCTTGTTTTTTTGTTCCTGTTATATGACCTTCAAGTAAAGACCTTTGTTGCACCTAAAACCTTGCCAGGATGAGTAAGGGACTTCATTTTGGCACTTTTACATTTTGACACAAACATCTTTCAATGTGTCTTTTCAGCTGACTGTCCTGCTTAGTCATGAGTGTCCTGCTTAGTCATGACTGTCCTGCTTAGTCATGAGTGTCCTGCTTAGTCATGAGTGTCCTGCTTAGTCTCTGTCATGCTTAGTCATGAGTGTCCTGCTTAGTCTCTGTCATGCTTAGTCACGAGTGTCCGTCCTGCTTAGTCACGACTGTCTGTCCTGCTTAGTCATGACTGTCCTGCTTAGTCATGACTGTCCTGCTTAGTCATGATTGTCCTGCTTAGTCATGACTGTCCTGCTTAGTCATGATAGTCATGACTGTCCTGCTTAGTCATGACTGTCCTGCTTAGTCATGACTGTCCTGCTTAGTCATGCTAGTCATGACTAAGCAGGACAGTCATGATAGTCATGACTGTCCTGCTTAGTCATGACTGTCCTGCTTAGTCATGCTAGTCATGACTGTCCTGCTTAGTCATGACTGTCCTGCTTAGTCATGATAGTCATGACTGTCCTGCTTAGTCATGACTGTCCTGCTTAGTCATGACTGTCCTGCTTAGTCATGATAGTCATGACTGTCCTGCTTAGTCATGACTGTCCTGCTTAGTCATGACTGTCCTGCTTAGTCATGACTGTCCTGCTTAGTCATGATAGTCATGACTGTCCTGCTTAGTCATGATAGTCATGACTGTCCTGCTTAGTCATGACTGTCCTGCTTAGTCATGATAGTCATGACTGTCCTGCTTAGTCATGACTGTCCTGCTTAGTCATGAGTGTCCTGCTTAGTCATGACTGTCCTGCTTAGTCATGACTGTCCTGCTTAGTCATGAGTGTCCTGCTTAGTCATGTCTGTCCTGCTTAGTCATGTCTGTCCTGCTTAGTCATGAGTGTCCTGCTTAGTCATGGGATTCAATACCTTTTCTTCAGGGTCTCTGCTGCTGCCAAAATGAGCCATGATCAAATCCACTGCCCTGCTCACCGACCTCAGCAAACCTAGAGACGATGCAGGCAGACAGACAGATGTGTGAGCTAATGAGAAATGCAATCAACTTGTAATCAATGCTTCATTATGCTCTTTGGTAGGGTTGCAATGATTAGTTTATCGGCAAACATTTATCGTCAACTATTTTTATCATCGATTAATCGTTTAGACTACGGTAGTTTTTAAGAGGAAAATATGAAAATGCTCTTGTTGCAGCTTCATAATGTGAATATTTTCTGGTGTCTTCAGTCTTCTGACAGTAAACTGATTCTCTTTGGGTTGTGGACTGTTAGTCAGGCCAAAAGACATTTGAGGACGTCATCTTGGGCTTTGGGAGAAAAGTGAGCAACATTTTTCGCCACTTTGTAACATTTATAGACAAACGACTAATCCATTAGTCGCGAAAATAATCGAGAGATGAATTGACAATGAAGATAATCGTTAGCTGCAGCCCTACTCTTTGCGATAATACAAAACAGTTATACATTTCATACATTAGAAATGCTTCAGCACATAAATTGGGTCAATACATATGGGAACACTTTCAGAGTTCATGATCATATTGTAGGATGTGAAGGTGAATGAGAAAGTGTGCTGCCCATCTCAGACCAGCTTCACTTTATGAATGTCACGGTCAATTCTTTATGCATATCGAAGCCGCCTGCAGTAATGCACCCAGTGTTTCACTGCTGTTACAAATATCTCCATCACCAATTATTATCCATGGCAATAAGTGTTTTATTTTATATTGTTAATTTGCAACCATATGGCCACTGCCGTAGCACTTAAAATAGCATGATTAGCTGTATTATAAATCACAAGCGCTGTATCTACTGCAACATTCTCTCTCTGCCTCTCTCTCTGTCTCATCGGAAGCTTGCAGGCACACTGATAGGCTACAGAGCAGAAGGCTCAGCCAATCGTGTGCAGGGAGAGTTAAAAATAGGTCATGTTAGAGAGGAAGCCCCTTCAGGGTATTGAAGGCACCGCTACAGTACAGCCAGTTCTTACTGCTGCTCTTTAAAACAGCTCAACACTGCATACAGAATGCACTCATTTGTCATCGTTTTGTTCTCCAGTTTCATTCAGATTTCAATATGTCATATTTATATATGTTTTATATCAAATCAATGCAGTCTATGAGAAGCAACCCAATCGCCAGAATAAAACGTGGGCATTTTATGTGTCTGCAAGCCAGGGGTAACGTACAAATCTCAATGTAAATTTCAAACAAACCGGTTAATTTGAAAACCTCGCCACCTTTCCAAAGTTAAATAAAACAACTTTGGTTGTGTTTAGGCAAATAAAATAACTTGGTTAAGGTTATGATGATGGTTTTGGGTTAGGCTTAAATAACAAAAAACATTAAATGTGACTTATGGTTGAAATGTCAACTTTTAAACACGTTGGGTCGCGAACACGGCTCTCCGGTGTGAAAGGCAAGTGTTTAAATAACGTCGCTATACACGCATCTAGAAATGTTGATATAGAAGGTATTTTTGGTTCAGAATCAGAAAAATTGACATTCGACGTATCCGTGGATTGCAGAAACATACACTTGTCAACGTTGTATTCTGGTGACCAGGCTGTAGGGTAGAACATACATCACTCCACTCCTCAGCTGGCCCTCACCTCTCCTCTGCAGATGGCTGATAGACATGGACTCATAGGAGGTGTCGGGCGAGAGGCAGAAGTCCACAGGTGGCTTGTCGCTCCGGATCAGAGCTTCACTGTGCTGCCTCTGGTTCTGCTGCTCTCCACAGAACCCTGCAGAGTCCTGTGTGTGGAGCCCAGAGCCACAGAACCCTGCAGAGTCCTGTGTGTGGAGCCCAGAGCCACAGAACCCTGGAGAGTCTTGTGTGTGGAGCCCAGAGCCGGCCAGAGACAGCAGACAAGTCAGAGAGGAGAGAGGGACCACTGACCAGAGGGCAGCTGTAAGACCGCTTTGGAAGAAGCCAGACTCTGCAGCAGGTGCAGCTGCATATTGTGGTGACTTCTTCTGAGGTGGTGGTGGGGGTGTGGGAGGAGAGATGGATACCTGAAGGGTTAGATGATGGGTGTGACTGTTTGGGGGTGAAGTGGGTGGTGTATGAGACAACACTGAAGGGTAGGTGTTATCGGTGTGAGACTGGACTGGACTCTGCTGGGGGGTTAGGTTGACCAGGTCGTGGCAGGTGGCAACTCTCACGAGACTGGACTGATTTTGGGTTGGAGTAAATGTACTCAGGTTGGGGTTGATGCTGATTGGATTACAAAAGGTGTTTGGGCTCGTTTGATGTTGCGCCTGAACCAGTTTGGGCTTTGGGCTGGTGTGAGTTGGACCTAGGCTTGTTTGGGATCTGCATGGACTGATGCGTCTGCTGCGGCTGAAGCGCTCTGGGCTGGGCGTGCAGGTGGAGCAGGTGTCAGAGCTGGACGGAGCCTCTAGGAGGATGGGGCCATAGCTGCCCAGTGGGGAGGGCTGGAGGAGGCCGGTATGGCGCTGGCTGCCTTTGCCCTTGAACTGGGTGGCGAGCTGGGAGCTACTGGACTTGCTGCTCCTGATGTGACGCGTGTACTGATCCAGAAGACAGCCCAGGTGCTGGGCCTGGGGTTTGCCCGGGGGCGGCAGAACAAAAGGCCGTATTGGCAGTGAGGTGGGCCTCTGGGCCTTGCTGTACTGACCCACTGGATCTGCCCATGAACATGCTCCTGGTCAGAGGATGGGGGGGGGGGGGGGGGGGGGGGAATAGGAGGAAGAGATAGATTGTACAATTTAAAAAAGTTAAAAACTAAAAGTTGTAAAATTGCCATTTTACAGTTGCAACTATTAAAGCTAGCTAAAAAATAAAATAACTTTCTCTCTAACACATTGCCTTACCCATCTCTTCAGCAGCAGTGTCACAGTGCTCCTGGTCCACAGTCACAGGTGGCTGCATCATGGACATGGCGCGTGGACCTTGGCATGTTCTGCTCTG
>NC_139638.1:17504434-17564434 GCF_964638095.1 Poromitra crassiceps
CTCTGGGAGGGAGACGGCTCGAGTCAGTCCCACAGAGCACAGCCGAGCAGGCCTCTTGGCAGAGCTGCACAGGGCCTGGACAGGAAGCTGCCATGGAGGAAGTGGGACCACGGGGAAGTGGCACGCTAACAGGGTGTCCCCCGACACACTGGAGGCCATGATCATTCTCTAACACGCTAACAGGGTGTCCCCCGACACACTGGAGGCCATGATCATTCTCTAACAGCGGGTTGGATGATGGAAACTGTCTCCGTGTTCCCTGACAAAGAAACCCTGAAAGGCAAAAAGACCATCTTAAGTGCATTGCAGTATAAAAGAGAATGAAAAAAGGCGAGACACGCACAATCCAAAACCTGTCTAGGGCAGGTGCAGAGCTCGAGGCAGGAATAGTAGAAAAAATAAAGCTCGCACACTGCAAGGCTCCAGTTTAGGTGTTTTTATTTGACACCGGTGGTGGGTAACGTTTCGGGCACCCTGCCCTTCCTCAGACAGTGTGACATAGGACGACGCCATCTTCAAATACATGCATGGAACAGTCACATGACGCAGTCAAGTGGGTCAACTCGGTCATGTGACAGGAAAAGCTTGGATGAAGAAAGTTACATACAAATACAGTTATACATTGTGAGGATCAAAAGTGAAATTAGCACAGTTATGGTATATTGGCTATACTCCCAACTTATATGTGGACAGAACCAAGTCTGACCACAGAGAAAAAACATCTCCCACAAAATGGGCCTGGGCATCCACTAGAGCTCTAGTGGATGCCTCAACCTATGATGAAAGTGGTAAATGTAGTAACTTGGTGTTAAGTAGTGTGGGCCTGATTCTAAAGTGGTAAATGTGGTAACTTGGTGTTAAGTAGTGTGGGTCTGATTCTAAAGTGGTAAATGTGGTAACTTGGTGTTAAGTAGTGTGGGTCTGATTCAAAGTGGTAAATGTGGTAACTTGGTGTTAAGTAGTGTGGGCCTGATTCTAAAGTGGTAAATGTGGTAACTTGGTGTTAAGTAGTGTGGGTCTGATTCTAAAGTGGTAAATGTGGTAACTTGGTGTTAAGTAGTGTGGGTCTGATTCAAAGTGGTAAATGTGGTAACTTGGTGTTAAGTAGTGTGGGTCTGATTCAAAGTGGTAAATGTGGTAACTTGGGGTTAAGTAGTGTGGGTCTGATTCTAAAGTGGTAAATGTGGTAACTTGGTGTTAAGTAGTGTGGGTCTGATTCAAAGTGGTAAATGTGGTAACTTGGGGTTAAGTAGTGTGGGTCTGATTCTAAAGTGGTAAATGTGGTAAATTGGTGTTAAGTAGTGTGGGTCTGATTCAAAGTGGTAAATGTGGTAACTTGGTGTTAAGTAGTGTGGGTCTGATTCTAAAGTGGTAAATGTGGTAACTTGGTGTTAAGTAGTGTGGGTCTGATTCAAAGTGGTAAATGTGGTAACTTGGTGTTAAGTAGTGTGGGTCTGATTCAAAGTGGTAAATGTGGTAACTTGGGGTTAAGTAGTGTGGGTCTGATTCTAAAGTGGTAAATGTGGTAACTTGGTGTTAAGTAGTGTGGGTCTGATTCAAAGTGGTAAATGTGGTAACTTGGGGTTAAGTAGTGTGGGTCTGATTCTAAAGTGGTAAATGTGGTAAATTGGTGTTAAGTAGTGTGGGTCTGATTCAAAGTGGTAAATGTGGTAACTTGGTGTTAAGTAGTGTGGGTCTGATTCTAAAGTGGTAAATGTGGTAACTTGGTGTTAAGTAGTGTGGCTCTGATTCTAAAGTGGTAAATGTGGTAACTTGGTGTTAAGTAGTGTGGCTCTGATTCTAAAGTGGTAAATGTGGTAACTTGGTGTTAAGTAGTGTGGCTCTGATTCTAAAGTGGTAAATGTGGTAACTTTGTGTTAAGTAGTGTGGCTCTGATTCAAAGTGGTAAATGTGGTAACTTGGTGTTAAGTAGTGTGGGTCTGATTCAAAGTGGTAAATGTGGTAACTTGGTGTTAAGTAGTGTGTTAAGTGGTAACTTGGTGTTAAGTAGTGTGGGTCTGATTCTAAAGTGGTAAATGTGGTAACTTGGTGTTAAGTAGTGTGGGTCTGATTCTAAAGTGGTAAATGTGGTAACTTGGTGTTAAGTAGTGCGTGTCTGATTCTAAAGTGGTAAATGTGGTAACTTGGTGTTAAGTAGTGTGGGTCTGATTCTAAAGTGGTAAATGTGGTAACTTGGTGTTAAGTAGTGTGGGTCTGATTCTAAAGTGGTAAATGTGGTAACTTGGTGTTAAGTAGTGTGGGTCTGATTCTAAAGTGGTAAATGTGGTAACTTGGTGTTAAGTAGTGCAGGTCTGATTCTAAAGTGGTAAATGTGGTAACTTGGTGTTAAGTAGTGCGGGTCTGTTTTGACGTGTGAAGCAGTTTTAGCAACATGGTGATTGTGGGGTCAATTGTGAGCCCTGGAGTCAGTTGAGCAAAAAGACCATTTTTGTTTTAGTGTCATAATTCTAAAGTTTTAGCTACAGAACTAGAGCCCGACCGATACTGGATTTTTGATGCCGATGCCGATACCGATATTAGGGAGTAAAAAAGAATCCGATATCGATATATCGGCCGATATTCTTATATTAAATATACACATTATATTACACAATGTTTTTGCAATGATCCCTCAAATATCAAACACTTGACAAAGATATGACTTGACATGACTTAAGATATGTAATGTAGGCAGGATATTTTACAGCTTATCGATCAACTTTATTGGCCAAATTGACATCAATGCAATGAAATAGTAAACTTAACTGGGGATTTAAAAATGATAAATAACTAGAAATACAAAAACACAAATATAACAAATCTAAAATATAACTTGAATTAAGAAAAAAGATCAAATATACACAACATGTTGTCTATGACTTAAAAAATACAAAATAAAAAAAATATCTGCATATCGGCAAACATATCGGCTGATACCGATATAACGGTTATCGGCCAATATCGGCCGATAATATCGGTGGGCCGATATATCGGTCAGGCTCTACTGTACTGTCTGTGAACACTGACTGTTCACAGGCTTGTATAGCTACTGTACATACTGTCTGTGAACACTGACTGTTCACAGACTTGTATAGCTACTGTACATACTGTCTGTGAACACTGACTGTTCACAGGCTTGTATAGCTACTGTACATACTGTCTGTGAACACTTACTTTCGTTTCTTTTCTCGTTAAATTTTAATTTGATTTCATACTTGCTGATTTTGTTTCTACTTATGATGTTGTACTTATTCACAAGTAGAGGCCTCGTATAGGCCCTTGCGTGTCTCTTGCCTCTACTTTGCACATTTATTTATTTTTGTTTATCTTGGTAACTTCCAGTATTTCTGTATGTTTTAATATGTGCTAAAAAAAATACAAAATACAAAATAAATAAATAAATAAATAAATAAACACTGACTGTTCACAGGCTTGTATAGCTACTGTACATACTTTATTTCCCTTGTGTTGCCCTCAAATGTCATCTTCACTCATTGTTGTCTCAGTTACTGTTGTAATGGTTGTTTTGTTTCTCTGCATATGAGTTTAGTTTTAGTTAGTTTTAGTCCTATGTGTTTTTATATATCTATGTGCATTCAAGCTTCCAAAAGCCTAACCAGGGACAAGGACTGCAAATTAGCTACAGTATGGCTAGAAGTCCTATATACACTGCATCGGTTGCACATTTTAAATGTAGCAATGCTTATGACCAGTGGTTCCCAACCTTAGGGTCGCGACCCTAAGTGGTGTCGCCTGGAATTCAAATAAGGTCACCTGAAATGTCTAAAAGAAGAAGATTAGGGTCACTTGCATTTTTTAGATTTTTTTTAGTTCTGAGTTTAAAGTGAAAGTGATCATCTCTAAGACTTCAGTTTTGTTCTCTTGCGTGACACCTACAGTATGGCCATGAGTGGTAATTGCAGGTGAAACAGTGTCAATGGGCTCACTATCAGACAGATAGTGACTTTAATTATTTAAAATGTTTTAGATGAACATTTTTGAGATTATAACTTTAAATCAAGATTCTTAGGATAAAGTCAGAATTCTGAAAATAAAGTCAGAATTCTGAGAGACATAATTCTCAGATGAAAGTCAGAATTGTGAGGGGAAAAAGAAGCATACTGTTACATGTGAGATGTCACTGATGATATTATTGATGTACTGCAATTTGAATGTCTAGGGTTTTGTGGCGTCAAAATCGGGTCACAAGCCAAAAAAGGTTGGGAAACCCTGGCTTATGTATTGTCCCTGTCAAATAAACAAATACATAATAAATAAATAATAAATAATGTTTGGGGGGAGATCTTTGTTCTTCTTCATCGATTGGAAGGGTCGCAAGGTATTATGGGATATCCTAACCCACCAACGGTACCATTGTATGGTTCCTCGAATATTGGGCCAAACCAGGTACCTAGAAAGGTTGCAAATTCAGTGAACTTATGTATCAAACTGGTTTCAGACGGCCTAATTACAACTTCCTACCTAGAAATGCCACCTATATAGCTCGTTCACTTGAGAATTGGACAGGGCCAAAGATTTTCACAACTAAACTCAACAATGTTAACATCCAGAGAGATTATTTCCTGCCTCCTGGTAACTTTGTATGTATAAAATAACAAGGAGTACGAATACATGCGCACTAATATTCCACTATTTTTTCACTTTCACCATGTGTTTTTGTTTGTTTGTGACAAACTTTATATAAACAATATGGCATGGTGCAACATTGGATATTTCCAAGTCCAGACCTTCACCATGTGGTGTGCCTGTGTGCTGGACGCTGCCAGGAGGTTCTTAAACATTGGGGACATTTCAGGAGACGAGCTGAACAGAAAACTGAATGAAGCGTTCTCACCAGCGTAGACACTTTGGGTCACAGTGAGTCTGGACAGTTGGGTGAATAGGACACATATTATAGTAGTTTGAAATGTGAAGCTGAAATGTGAAATGTGAAACACTAGGTGGCAGTGTAATGCAACACAAGTTGCCAACCGCCATGAAACCTAAAAGAGGAAGAAGAAGAAAAAGAAGAAGCGGTGTACTTGTTCCATTTGCTTCTTCACTTCTACTTTCAGAGTCTCTGTGCGGGCAGCTCCAGTAAATGTAAGTCATATCAATTGCAATAATCTTTGTAATAAGAGTTAATTTATGTTGCTATGCCAAGTCATTTGCATCTGTATGATAACAGCAATTTAAATCTTGTATTTTATTTCTGGGTTTCTTTCTGTAGAACCACACATAACAATAGAGGCCTAGTTGTAACGGAAAGAGAAGAGGACAGTAAATAAAGTAACGTAGTGTACATTGTCGTGTCGTGTTCTTGCTGGACATGCTGTAGTGTAGTCGATGTCAGTCACCGTCTGAGATCATCTATAATGTAGAAGTCACACTTCAAAACACACTCAGTGTTCTGTGATCAATGTCTATAGTTGAACAGGCTGTGGGCCTATAGTCTATTTCAACACACAGGAAATAAGTCAGATAGGGCTGCTTCCTCCTGCCTCTCCCTGACTCGTGATCTGCAGCTGCTGAACTGGGCCGAACGTCAACCTGGACATGAATGACACAAATTAATTTCTACCAACACTCCACTCCATTTCAGAGGGGAATATTGTACTTTCTACTCCACTACATTGATTTCACAGCACTGTTGTTGGAATTCTCAGCTTTTTTATTTATTTGCTATGTACTTTGTGTGAAACGTGCTTTACAAATTATTATAGTATTATTATTATTATTATTATTATTATTATTATTATTATTATTATTATGATTGTGTTCCCTGTTTTACCAACGGTCTCTGTTTGATTATGTCAGAGCTGATTGGCAGGAAGAGATCTGGTGGAGAAGGAAAGCAAGAGAGAAAGATGAATTCTTCAGAAGAGGTGAGAAAATTTGAATCTGTCAGTAAAATTAACCTGTTCTATTTGTGTGTGTGTGTGTGTGTGTGTGTGTGTGTGTGTGTGTGTGTGTGTGTGTGTGTGTGTGTGTGTGTGTGTGTGTGTGTGTGTGCGTGTGTGTGTGTGTATTCCTTTCTTCCTTCTTTCCTTTAGTGTGTTTTGTTGTGGTGTAGTTGTGTAGAAGTGTAGGGGTGGGAGGTTGGGGGTTTGAACGAAATGTGCACAACTGACTATGAAATGTTTGAATGTTTTTTGTGAAACTTAATAAAAAGAAAATAAATTAACCCGTTAGCTCGTTTATTTAAAGGATGCTGTACTGTACGTTAGCATGATTGCTAATTATTCTCTCTGCCTCCTTAATTGTGGTAACATTAGCCTGTTGGCTTGGTTATTCATACATTTATGATGAGATATTTTACAATGCAAAGCTGCTGCTGTTGTCCAAATCTGGATGAAAGAAAATATGATGTCATTTATTGTATGATGTGATAATCTGATATGTTACACAGTACATACAACAAGATATATGTTTGTCTGTTAGCATGCTTTCATATCATAAAATACTTTGTCAGAGATAATAATGACTTCATATCCTTTATATCTTTCTATATGAAACAGAGAAACACCAACAGACCAAAACGCCACCGCTGTCTGCAGTGTGGGAAATCTTTCAGTGGGTCAGGTCACCTAAAAAGACATCAACGCATTCACACTGGAGAGAAGCCATTCTCCTGTGACCAATGTGGAAACAGCTTCAGTCTGTTAGCTACTCTAACAACACATCAACGCATTCACACTGGAGAGAAGCCATTCTCCTGTGACCAATGTGGAAGCAGCTTCAGTCAGTTAGCTACTCTAACAACACATCAACGCATTCACACTGGAGAGAAGCCATTCTCCTGTGACCAATGTGGAAACAGCTTCAGTCGGTTAGCTCACCTAACAAGACATCAACGCATTCACACTGGAGAGAAGCCATTCTTCTGTGACCAATGTGGAAGCAGCTTCAGTGTGTTAGCTAACCTAACAAGACATCAAAGCATTCACACTGGAGAGAAGCCATTCTCCTGTGACCAATGTGGAAGCAGCTTCAGTCGGTTAGCTCACCTAACAACACATCAACGCATTCACACTGGAGAGAAGCCATTCTTCTGTGACCAATGTGGAAGCAGCTTCAGTCGGTTAGATGCCCTAAAACAACATCAACGCATTCACACTGGAGAGAAGCCATTCTCCTGTGACCAATGTGGAAGCAGCTTCAGTCAGTTAGCTACTCTAACAACACATCAACGCATTCACACTGGAGAGAAGCCATTCTCCTGTGACCAATGTGGAAACAGCTTCAGCCGGTTAGCTCACCTAACAAGACATCAACGCATTCACACTGGAGAGAAGCCATTCTTCTGTGACCAATGTGGAAGCAGCTTCAGTGTGTTAGCTAACCTAACAAGACATCAAAGCATTCACACTGGAGAGAAGCCATTCTCCTGTGACCAATGTGGAAGCAGCTTCAGTCGGTTAGCTCACCTAACAACACATCAACGCATTCACACTGGAGAGAAGCCATTCTTCTGTGACCAATGTGGAAGCAGCTTCAGTCGGTTAGATGCCCTAAAACAACATCAACGCATTCACACTGGAGAGAAGCCATTCTCCTGTGACCAATGTGGAAGCAGCTTCAGTCGGTTAGATGCCCTAAAACAACATCAACGCATTCACACTGGAGAGAAGCCATTCTCCTGTGAGCAATGTGGAAGCAGCTTCAGTCGGTTAGATCACCTAACAAGACATCATCAATGCTTTCACAGTGGAGTGAAGCCATATTCCTGTGACCAATGTGAGGGCAGCTTCAGTCTCTCAAGTGACCTATTCATACATCAACGCATTCACAGACAAGTTGTGTTCGGGGAAGCCTCAACGTCCGTTCTCTTTGACACCTAACAAGACATGAACACATTCACACTGGAGAGAAGCCATAATGCTGATGAGAAAGAGATAGATGAAGTACACGAGTTTACATTTTTAGGTGTTATTTTAGATTCCCATCTTAAATTGGACAGACATGTAAAGAAGTTGTGCAAAACTGTCAAAACAAATTTTAATAATAATATTTTAATAAGAGAACATATAGCCTACCTCTGATGTCATGCATGCCATGATATTTTCTCATTTATCATACTGTATAACCGTCTGGGGTCAGTCCAACCAAACAACAATTACACCCATTAGATCTTTATATACTAAACAGGCATCAGTCAGATGGCACCATTGCATAATTCTACAGAAACATAAGCTACTAAGTTTTGACAGTTTTGTAGACTTTTCATTGATAAAACAGATTTTTAAGTGTGTAAACAACCTTCCCTTCCTGTGAACACTGACTGTTCACAGGCTTGTATAGCTACTGTACATAGTGTCTGTGAACACTGACTGTTCACAGGCTTGTATAGCTACTGTACATACTGTCTGTGAACACTGACTGTTCACAGGCTTGTATAGCTACTGTACATACTGTCTGTGAACACTGACTGTTCACAGGCTTGTATAGCTACTGTACATAGTGTCTGTGAACACTGACTGTTCACAGGCTTGTATAGCTACTGTACATACTGTCTGTGAACACTGACTGTTCACAGGCTTGTATAGCTACTGTACATACTGTCTGTGAACACTGACTGTTCACAGGCTTGTATAGCTACTGTACATACTGTCTGTGAACACTGACTGTTCACAGGCTTGTATAGCTACTGTACATACTGTCTGTGAACACTGACTGTTCACACAGGCTTGTATAGCTACTGTACATACTGTCTGTGAACACTTACTTTCGTTTCTTTTCTCGTTAAATTTTTATTTGATTTCATACTTGCTGATTTTGTTTCTACTTATGATGTTATACTTATTCACAAGTATAGGCCCTTGTGCGTCTCTTGCCTCTACTTTGCACATTTATTTATTTTTGTTTATCTTGGTAACTTTCAGTATTTCTGTATGTTTTAATATGTGCTAAAAAAAAATACAAAATACAAAATAAATAAATAAATAAATAAATAAACACTGACTGTTCACAGGCTTGTATAGCTACTGCACATACTTTATTTCCCTTGTGTTGCCCTCAAATGTCATCTTCACTCATTGTTGTCTCAGTTACTGTTGTAATGGTTGTTTTGTTTCTCTGCATATGAGTTTAGTTTGAGTTAGTTTTAGTCTTATGTGTTTTTATTTATCTATGTGCATTCAAGCTTCCAAAAGCCTAACCAGGGACAAGGACTGCAAATTAGCTACAGTATGGCTAGAAGTCCTATATACACTGCATCTATATACAGTAGAAGTCCTATATACACTGTTGCATCGGTTGCACATTTTAAATGTAGCAATGCTGACGACCAGTGGTTCCCAACCTTAGGGTCGCGACCCTAAGTGGTGTCACCTGGAATTCAAATAAGGTCACCTGAAATGTCTAAAAGAAGATGATTAGGGTCACTTGCGTTTTTTAGATTTTTTTTAGTTCTGAGTTTAAAGTGAAAGTGATCATCTCTAAGACTTCAGTTTTGTTCTCTTGGGTGACACCTACAGTATGGCGATGAGTGGTAATTGCAGGTGAAACAGTGTCAATGGGATCACTATCAGACAGATAGTGACTTTAATTATTTAAAATGTTTTAGATGAACATTTTTTAGATCATAACTTTAAATCAAGATTCTTAGGATAAAGTCAGAATTCTGAAAATAAAGTCAGAATTCTGAGAGACATAATTCTCAGATGAAAGTCAGAATTGTGAGGGGAAAAAGAAGCATACTGTTACATGTGAGATGTCACTGATGATATTATTGATGGTGTACCGCAATTTGAATGTCTAGGGTTTTGTGGCGTCAAAATCGGGTCACAAGCCAAAAAAGGTTGGGAAACCCTGGCTTATGTATTGTCCCTGTCAAATAAACAAATACATAATAAATGAATAATAAATAATGTTTGGGGGGAGATCTTTGTTCTTCTTCGTCGACTGGAAGGGTCGCAAGGTATTATGGGATATCCTAACCCACCAACGGTACCATCGTATGGTTCCTCGAAAATTGGACCAAACCAGGTACCTAGAAAGGTTGCAAATTCAGTGAACTTATGTATCAAACTGGTTTCAGACGGCCTAATTACAACTTCCTACCTAGAAATGCCACCTATATAGCTCGTTCACTTGAGAATTGGACAGGGCCACAGATTTTCACAACTAAACTCAACAATGTTAACATCCAGAGAGATTATTTCCTGCCTCCTGGTAACTTTGTATGTATAAAATAACAAGGAGTACGAATACATGCGCACTAATATTCCACTATTTTTTCACTTTCACCATGTGTTTTTGTTTGTTTGTGACAAACTTTATATAAACAATATGGCATGGTGCAACATTGGATATTTCCAAGTCCAGACCTTCACCATGTGGTGTGCCTGTGTGCTGGACGCTGCCAGGAGGTTCTTAAACATTGGGGACATTTCAGGAGACAAGCTGAACAGAACACTGAATGAAGCGTTCTCACCAGCGTAGACACTTTGGGTCACAGTGAGTCTGGACAGTTGGGTGAATAGGACACATATTATAGTAGTTTGAAATGTGAAGCTGAAATGTGAAATGTGAAACACTCGGTGGCAGTGTAATGCAACACAAGTTGCCACCCGCCATGAAACCTAAAAGAGGAAGAAGAAGAAAATGAGGAAGTGGTGTGCTTGTTCCATTTGCTTCGTCACTGCTATTTTCAGAGTCTCTGTGCGGGCAGCTCCAGTACATGTAAGTCATATCAATTGCAATAATCTTTGTAATAAGAGTTAATTTATGTTGCTATGCCAAGTCATTTGCATGTGTATGATAACAGCAATTTAAATCTTGTATTTTATTTCTGGGTTTCTTTCTGTAGAACCACACATAACAATAGAGGCCTAGTTGTAACGGAAAGAGAAGAGGACAGTAAATAAAGTAACGTAGTGTACATCGTCTCGTCGTGTTCTTGCTGGACATGCTGTAGTGTAGTCGATGCCAGTCACCGTCTGAGATCATCTATAATGTAGAAGTCACACTTCAAAACACACTCAGTGTTCTGTGATCAATGTCTATAGTTGAACAGGCTGTGGGCCTATAGTCTATTTCAACACACAGGAAATAAGTCAGATAGAGCTGCTTCCTCCTGCCTCTCCCTGACTCGTGATCTGCAGCTGCTGAACTGGGCCGAACGTCAACCTGGACATGAATGACACAAATTAATTTCTACCAACACTCCACTACATTTCAGAGGGGAATATTGTACTTTCTACTCCACTACATTGATTTCACAGCACTGTTGTTGGAATTCTCAGCTTTTTTATTTATTTGCTATGTACTTTGTGTGAAACGTGCTTTAAAAATAGTGTTTTATCATCATCATCATTATTATTAAATATTATTACAGTATTATTATTAATATTATTATAACAGTATTATTAACATTGTGTTCACTGTTTTACCAATTGTCTCTGTTTGATTATGTCAGAGCTGATTGGCAGGAAGAGATCTGGTGGAGAAGGAAAGCAAGAGAGAAAGATGAATTCTTCAGAAGAGGTGAGAAAATTTGAATCTGTCGGTAAAATTAACCTGTTCTATTTGTGTGTGTGTGTGTGTGTGTGTGTGTATTCCTTTCTTCCTTCTTTCCTTTAGTGTGTTTTGTTGTGGTGTAGTTGTGTAGAAGTGTAGCGGTGGGAGGGTGGGGGTTTGAACGAAATGTGCACAACTGACTATGAAATGTTTGAATGTTTTTTGTGAAACTTAATAAAAAGAAATTAACCCGTTAGCTCGTTTATTTAAAGGATGCTGTACTGTACGTTAGCATGATTGCTAATTATTCTCTCTGCCTCCTTAATTGTGGTAACATTAGCCTGTTGGCTTGGTTATTCATACATTTATGAATTATGATGAGATATTTTACAATGCAAAGCTGCTGCTGTTGTCCAAATCTGGATGAAAGAAAATATGATGTCATTTATTGTATGATGTGATAATCTGATATGTTACACAGTACATACAACAAGATATATGTTTGTCTGTTAGCATGCTTTCATATCATAAAATACTTTGTCAGAGATAATAATGACTTCATATCCTTTATATCTTTCTATATGAAACAGAGAAACACCAACAGACCAAAACGCCACCGCTGTCTGCAGTGTGGGAAATCTTTCAGTGGGTCAGGTGACCTAAAAAGACATCAACGCATTCACACTGGAGAGAAGCCATTCTCCTGTGACCAATGTGGAAACAGCTTCAGTGTGTTAGCTCACCTAACAAGACATCAACACATTCACACTGGAGAGAAGCCATACTCCTGTGACCAATGTGGAAACAGCTTCAGTCGGTTAGCTCACCTAACAACACATCAACGCATTCACACTGGAGAGAAGCCATTCTCCTGTGACCAATGTGGAAACAGCTTCAGTCGGTTAGCTCACCTAACAACACATCAACGCATTCACACTGGAGAGAAGCCATTCTCCTGTGACCAATGTGGAAGCAGCTTCAGTCTGTTAGCTCACCTAACAACACATCAACGCATTCACACTGGAGAGAAGCCATTCTCCTGTGACCAATGTGGGAGGAGCTTCAGTCAGTTAACTAACCTAACAACACATCAACGCATTCACACTGGAGAGAAGCCATTCTCCTGTGACCAATGTGGAAGCAGCTTCAGTGTGTTAGCTAACCTAACAACACATCAACGCATTCACACTGGAGAGAAGCCATTCTCCTGTGACCAATGTGGAAACAGCTTCAGTGTGTTAGCTACTCTAACAACACATCAACGCATTCACACTGGAGAGAAGCCATTCTCCTGTGACCAATGTGGAAACAGCTTCAGTGTGTTAGCTACTCTAACAACACATCAACGCATTCACACTGGAGAGAAGCCATTCTCCTGTGACCAATGTGGAAACAGCTTCAGTGTGTTAGCTAACCTAACAACACATCAACGCATTCACACTGGAGAGAAGCCATTCTCCTGTGACCAATGTGGAAACAGCTTCAGTGTGTTAGCTAACCTAACAACACATCAACGCATTCACACTGGAGAGAAGCCATTCTTCTGTGACCAATGTGGAAACAGCTTCAGTGTGTTAGCTACTCTAACAACACATCAACGCATTCACACTGGAGAGAAGCCATTCTCCTGTGACGAATGTGGAAGCAGCTTCAGTCGGTTAGATCACCTAACAACACATCATCAATGCTTTCACAGTGGAGTGAAGCCATATTCCTGTGACCAATGTGAGGGCAGCTTCAGTCTCTCAAGTGACCTATTCATACATCAACGCATTCACAGACGAGTTGTGTTCGGGGAAGCCTCAACGTCCGTTCTCTTTGACACCTAACAAGACATGAACACATTCACACTGGAGAGAAGCCATAATGCTGATGAGAAAGAGATAGATGAAGTACACGAGTTTACTTTTTTTTTTTTAATAAAAAAAAATATATATATCGGCATATCGGCAAACATATCGGCCGATACCGATACATCGGTTATCGGCCGATAATATCGGTGGGCCGACATATCGGTCAGGCTCTATACAGAACATGTTTAATTTCCATGGATGCCTAACAACCTTAAATATATAGAACAATTATTGTTTGAAATAGACATTATTTTAAATGTAAATATTTAAAAAAAATCACTTGCCCGGGAGTCTTAAATCATTGGTTAAAGTCAATGTCAATAATCGTCAATAATATGTCAATAATCGTCGTACAAAATGTCACAGAGACATTTCAAAGACACGTACCAAAGCAGACGTCTTCATTGGTTAGAGGCGCCGGGTTTATGGCAGTGAGCGTGCCACAAACTGAGAGACAGTGAGTAACAGTCACGGTCACCTGACACACATTGCTGTTATATCTGTCATTCAGATACTCAGATATAACAACCGTTATATCTGTGATTCCTAGTGAACCCTATAGGCCTAGCCCTAGACAGCCCTAGGCTGACTCCAATTTCTGTCTGTCGGTTGGCACCATTTGAATAAATGCATGGTCAGAATTGTCAAGTGGGTCTCAGGGAACGAAAACAAGAATCTACAATTCTACATATTTAATGTCAGAGTAAAAGCATCTAACCAGAATAGGTGGAGACACTAACATCAAATGGAAAACAGCCTGCTACATTCAGACAGTCTCCCACTAGCATTGGCCCTCTAGTCGATGTCCTACTGCAGGGATACTCAACTTGCTTTGCCCGGGGGCCACTTTCGTGAAATGATTCGAAGGCCAGGGGCCAGTTAATAAACAAACAATATACAATTTTCTGTAGCGGATTGTCGGTTTTTGGGGTGTCAGCCGGAGTTTAGTCTGACAGTGTTGTGCACACCGGATAGTTAGTTAGGTTAAGTACATACATAAGTGCCTGGGTAGTGAGCAGACGGCGGTATTTGACAATTTTGCTGGAGCTCAGTCAAACTTTATTTCACATTAGTTTTTATTGTGAATATTCTAATTCACAATGAAAACTAACGTGAAATTATTAGAAAATGGTCGGGGGCCACTCTGCACCCTGTCGCGGGCCACATCTGGCCCCCGGGCCGCAAGTTGAGTATCACTGGCCTACTGTATCGTCTGCTTCCTTCCAGCTGTTACATAATGTCAATGCTTCCAGGCCCTCAGCATGTTCTATCCTCCATCATGCAATCAACCGCTGAGCACCCTCCTCCTCTCCCTGCCTCAGCCAACCACAGTCATTCTTACTCAGCTGTCACCCTCCTCCTCTCCCTGCCTCGGCCAACCACAGTCATTCACAGTGACTCAGCTGTCTGTCTGCACTGTAAGTAGGGCAGCTGCACTGCAGAGCTGCTCAGACAGTTAGCACTGCTCAGTGTAAAGACATTTCCTTATCACTTTTATTGAATGCACATTTCTCACTAACATATTTTCCCTGGCTTGATTATTCAGTGTCACAGATCTTGAAACACAAGATAATGACCATCATCCCTTCCTTCACAAAGCACCATTACAACTAGCCTACTGTACTGTTGCTGCTATTTACTAAATAGACAAATAACTGCAAAGGATCTGCAAATTCAGCATAATAAATGAAAATATCAACAAGCAAATGGAAAATATACCATGATGCTGAAGCAGGAGATAGAAAAATGATTAGTGATTAAAAAAATCATTAATATGAACTCTCAGCAATGATGTGTCTGGGATAGAACAAATCATATGTGTAGCTTGGGGTAGCATGCATCTACCATGCATGTGTGTAAGTCTGCGTGTATATACAGTACTGTATGTATGGTTATAATAATATTGTTGTCTAAAAAAAAACACACAATCTTGTTGTTTCCTATGCTTGAAGTAGCTGTGGAGTCATTCCACGGCCCATCTGCAATAAAATATTCAAACCTTCCAAATGTGCCTTTCTTGTTTATTTTATTATTAGGCTGCACAAAAATAGATGGTAATGTCTCCAGCATTCTGCACTGCCATATGTCAAAGTGAAGACAGTGTTTGGACCTTGTGTGAAACACAGACATCATCAGTTGATAGCCGGTGAACTGCTCCGTCTAGACATGAACAATCAAAGCAACATCTGCAGATGACCAGCAAGAGGAAGTGGTAATCCTCTCTATCCTCGCAATGCTGCAATAAACATCCCTTCCTGACCACTGCAACATAAACGTGCCCAAGTGCAGTACCATCCATCACCTGCTGATCACATAGCATTAGAGCCCCCCAATGGGGTTTGTTAATCCATGTTCATGGCATAAAATTTAATAAAATAAAATAAAATAAATGTAAAGTTTTTGGATATGTACTGTCTATGTGCAGATTCAATTTTTTCAGATTCAAGTTTTAAGCCAGGAGATCGCTCTTGCCGGTGGTAGAATTTGGTCTCTGAACTGATGAACAGGCTGATTTAAGTCAAAGCGTCCCATATAGTGTCTGATTGTTGGTACATGGGCGTAGTGGTATAGCTGTCAAAGCAGAAGGAGCAGCGTCCTTCACTCTCTGATTGATGGTACAGGGCACTTTCTGAAGCGACACACAAGCCATAAGGTTCACCAGCCATCCAAAATGCCCTTAATCCACTGCTGGTCAGATTAATGATGAGTTTGGAAATACACAAATTAATAACATACTGTACTAACTTCAAATATAAACAAGCAGTAGAACCATGCTGTCTATGAGAAAAGTATTTTTTTTTATCTTATCTTATCTTATCTTATCTTGAGTTCAATCCCAGAGGAAAGTAGGTCAGTGTGTGACTGCATGGGTGCCTTTGCAGATGACTATATTGCACTACATAGCAGATATATTTATGACTCGTCTACATAGCAGATATATTTATGACTCGTCTACATAGCAGATATATATTTATGAGTCGTCTACATAGCAGATATATTTATGACTCATCTACATAGCAGATATATTTATGACTGGTCTGCGGTGGTACTTCAGATATAGGCGATGCTGAACATCTGTGTGCTCTGAACACTGGAGCAAACTGAATGTGATTAGCACAACTATTTATTGCATTGGGACATTTCTGTCAGATCAGTCAGTCAGTAATGCATGAGACAGACGTGATTGTGGTCAAGTGAAGCTAATAGAACAACGTTGCCTGCTTGCTTTGCTGCTGCATTGGCGACTCAGATCAGGATGCTGCTTGTTATCAAAAACGTCCCTCCCCTAATGAGCAGAGATAGACGACATCATTACATCTATTATTGGCTGATAATCATGTTTTGTAGCCCCTCAAATAAAGTGGAAGATGATTCAGTGACGTGATGTTAAATCTCCATCAAACAAAGACATAGTGGAGAAGAAGAAGGTCACAGATGTGCTCAGTCTCCTAAAGCAGGAGGACCCTGCTGGTTCTCATCATGACGCTGAGCTGAAGTGATGGAACCAGGGCAAGTTAGACAGTGGCAATGGCAATGATCAATGATCAATGATCAATTGCAAAAATCAATCCGTGACAAAGCAATAATGCCTCTCTCTCTCTCTCTCTCTCACACACACACACACACACACACACACACACACACACACACACACACACACACACACACACACACACACACACACACACACACACACACACACACACACACACACACACACACACACACACGACGACAAGCGACAATTAGCCTATCAATCAGTAGCGCATCCGACAATAAAATAGCACCTACCTGAGAAGAACGAGAGTCAAAAGTGAATAGAACATCCTCTTCTCCCAGGTGCTTTCCAGATATGCAGTCCAATAATATCACAAACCAACTCGAAAAGCGCGAGTGATCTGACGTCAAAGGCACGTTAAAAAGGCTAAACATGTCATCTCTGCAATTCACTCTGTAATTAGCTAAATGGCCAGCATGGGAATTTGTAAATAGGCTATAATAATGTGATGGTCAGACGCTCCGGTGCAGATCCGGACCAGACGCGTGATTTCTAACCCCACATAGGATAAGCAATAACCACGCCCTGTGGCGCCGGGATTGGCCAGGAGCAACACTGGAGGGCACGCAGCCCAGCGATTTCATGAACCAACTGAATAGCTCTTGAGAACGGACAGCGATTTCGAGAGCGGACATTGACAGGGCCGCCCGCTGCTGGCCATTTGGGTGCCCTAAGCGTAATTGTTTTGTGGTCCCCCCCCCACCAAAAAAAAAAAAAAATTTTTTTTTTTTTTTGGTGTCCTCAGTCACATGATGCCCTACGCAGTCTGCGTACTCTGTGTATAGGGTGCGGCGGCCCTGGACATTGAAATTAATTATGGTCACCTACCTTCCTTAGCATAGTAATAATAATAATAAGCTTAATCTACACAATGTACACAATCTACAAAAACATGCAATAATATAAACGGTGTTGTGTTCACGTTCATAGCTCATATAATATAATGTATCATATCGTTAATTTCAAGCTTAATTCTTACCCAGAGAGAAGGTACAGCACTGAAAATGTAACAAGCAATAGTTTTTTAAACATCTTTATTTTACAAGATGAAAAACCCTGGTGCTTTAGTCCCAAGTTTCAATGCTCCTGGCCAATCCCGGCGCCACAGGGCGTGGTTATTGCTTATCCTATGTGGGGTTAGAAATCACGCGGACTGGACAGGTCAGGTGGTCCACGCGCCGCTGCTTCAGCACCGCGACTGGTTTGGACCATGGTGGGTTGGACGGAGCCGGAGCTATTGCGTCACGACGGTTTCAACCTATGGGAGGAGAGCACTGTGTGCGGCTCGGAGCTTCGTCTGGACAGAAAAACCTTGTTCCGTGTCATCCGGCTATGGGCGGAACACACCACGACATCCGCCCGGAACCAAAGTGCAGCTGTGCTCCTGCTCAATCGCGTTCTGTTCAGAAAACATGGGCGACGCGAGTATCTAGCTACCCACAAAGAACAAACAAACAAACAAACAAACAAACAAAACAAAACAATGGCATCGCGGCACCACCAGTCAAAACGGTAAAATGGGGGAACGAAAACACTGTGGCACACAAAGCGGAAAGACCACCGGAACACGGGGCGGGTCTTCCTGCCAAAGTAATGGGTGCCAGGCTCTCTCTCCTTTGATAGAGCTTGGTGACGCGAGGTTATCCATACCTGGCCCCAAGCCCCCAGAAATAGCGCTGGGCTGTGAAGCCATTTGAACATGGTGGCGAAGCTCTGTATTGCAAGTCACGTGACGCCATGCAGCCCAGAAAGGAAAATTCCCATCCACTTGCATGGGGACCCCGGCAGCTGTTAAACCACAGAGCCCAAACCACATCCTTCATACAGAGTATGATGAGGTGTTGCCGTCAGGCAGAAGGTACAGGTCACCTAACTGTCAGCTGAACAGGTATACATCTTCTTTTGTTTCACTGTCAATCAAACTACTTCACAGTAAGAGATGATGTAGAGCAGGCACATTTTGCCGCCCGTGGACTAATTTTTAAACGGCCCGAGGCTTGTCTCTCAAAATACTACTGTATACTATGTGGCCCTCCACACAGTATTGGTCATTCATTGATTAACCGTTAATCAAGCAAGTTCACTTTGCATTTTTTCCATTCCTAACCATGACAGCACTCCAGTTTGTAGACAAGCACCAAGTAGGAACACCGCAGGCAGAACTAATGTTTCCAGATAGTAAACAAAATCCTTTTTAAGTAGCTATGTTTTTTTTTTTTTTTTTGGTAACCCATGTGATGCACAACCACATTTGGACTAAAAAAAACGACTCAACTGTCATTCTACAATTCGGAGAAAGTAGGTAGAAAAACAAAGTTTGTCGTTAAGTCTAAACAGATTATAAATAAAAAAGTTATGTTAAGTTAAAAAATTATTCGTAAAAAGATATCTAAAAAGATTCACGGGTTTCGCCATAGTTGTTTTGAATGAGGCGAATGAGGACAGGTGCTGCTTGACCCCGGAGGTGACGCGGGTTGAAAGACTGTCGTCAGTCTTAACCAAATATAATTTCCATTTACTGTAAGACAGTGACTCTGAATCAATACCAGAAATGATTATTATAGACAAATAGACACAGCTGCTCTTTATATTGGTTTTTAGTGCGTTGGTGTCACTGCATCATGGAAGCTATTGGACTAAAACAGGAATTTTCCATAAAAATATGAATATGAAATACAAGAAGCACTAAAATCGACACAAGTTAGAGCTACTTTACGTCAATAGCTACAGAGAATCAATTTGCCGTTATGTTACATTACATGGAAGGTTATCCACGGGAAGATTACTGTAATAATTTCATTACACACAACATTTCATGACTTTTCATAAACTTACAAGGATTTTAACAATTCCATGGGTTTTACAGGCCTGGAAAACAAGATTTTGAAATCCCACGACTTTTCCAGGCTTTCCATGGCCGTGGGAACCCTGAGTTAAATGTTTCTCTCTTTAAGTCTCCTTTATGACCAAAACCTTTACCACAGACTGAGCAATTAAATTGTTTACGCTCTTGTGTGGATTAGCATGTGTTTCTTCAAGTTTCCTTTACGAACAAAACCTTTACCACAGACTGAGCAATTTAATTGTTTATCTCCTGTGTGGACTATCATGTGTCTCTTCAAGTGTCCTTTTTGACCAAAACCTTTACCACAGACTGAACAATTGAATTGTTTATCTCCTGTGTGGACTATCATGTGTGTCTCCAAGCCTGCTTTACGACCAAAACCTTTACCACAGACTGAGCAATTGAATTGTGTATCTCCTGTGTGGACTATCATGTGTGTCTTCAAGGTTACTTTATAACCAAAACCTTTACCACAGACTGAGCAATTTAATTGTTTATCTCCTGTGTGGACTATCATGTGTGTCTTCAAGGTTGCTTTATGACCAAAACCTTTACCACAGACTGAGCAATTAAATTGTTTATCTCCTGTGTGGACTATCATGTGTGTCTTCAAGTTTGCTTTATGACCAAAACCTTTACCACAGAGTGAGCAATTGAATTGTTTATCTCCTGTGTGGACTATCATGTGTGTCTTCAAGGTTGCTTTATGACCAAAACCTTTACCACAGACTGAGCAATTAAATTGTTTATCTCCTGTGTGGACTAGCATGTGTCTCTTCAAGTGTCCTTTATGACCAAAACTTTTACCACAGACTGAGCAGCTGAAGTGTTTCTTCCTTGGAACTTCACTGTTTATATGTGAGCCTAAACCTGACTGAAGTTCACTAGTTTCCACCCATTCATCATCATTGTCTTCAGTCTCAGAAGAGTCTGAAGTCTTGTCATCACTAGTTGGTTGTGAATTACTACCCTGATATAAGTATATCAAGTTCTTTGCTGGTTCTGATACTCCACAGTCCTCTCCATCAGCTTCTGTTTTCATCTGTTCAGTTGAGCAGCTGGCTAGAGGCTCTGCCTCTCTGTTCTCCTCAGTTTGGCTTTGATGAAACTGTGAGGACTGAGGTTTATCTTCCTCCTCTTCACTCTTCACAGGGACAACAGAGAATGGGAACTTGATATCAGCCTCCTCTGGCTGTTGAAGCTGCTCTCCCTCCCTCCTGATCCAGAGTTCCTCCTGTTCCTCTTTAATGTCTGGGGGCTCTGGGTCCTTCTGAAGCTGCTCTCCCTCCCTCCTGATCCAGAGTTCCTCCTGTTCCTCTTTAATGTCTGGAGGCTCTGGGTCCTCCTGAAGCTGCTCTCCCTCCCTCCTGATCCAGAGTTCCTCCTGTTCCTCTTTAATGTCTGGGGGCTCTGGGTCCTCCTGAAGCTGCTCTCCCTCCCTCCTGATCCAGAGTTCCTCCTGTTCCTCTTTAATGTCTGGGGGCTCTGGGTCCTCCTGAAGCTGCTCTCCCTCCCTGCTGATCCAGAGTTCCTCCTGTTCCTCTTTAATGTCTGGGGGCTCTGGGTCCTCCTGAAGCTGCTCTCCCTCCCTCCTGATCCAGAGTTCCTCCTGTTCCTCTTTAATGTCTGGGGGCTCTGGGTCCTCTTGAAGCTGCTCTCCCTCCCTCCTGATCCAGAGTTCCTCCTGTTCCTCTTTAATGTCTGGGGGCTCTGGATCCTCCTGAAGCTGCTCTCCCTCCTGACTGGTCCAGAGTTCCTCCTGTTCCTCTTTAATGTCTGTGGGCTCTGGGTCCTCCTGAAGCTGCTCTCCCTCCCTCCTGATCCAGAGTTCCTCCTCTTCCTTTTTAATATGTGGGCTCTGGGTGCTCTGGTCCAGACTGGGGCTCCACTCATGCAGCTCAGGGGGAACTTCTTCTTTAATGACCAACAGCTGCTGGAAGTCTGGAGGTATGACTGCTCTGTGTAACCGCACTACAGGATTTAAAACAGTGTCCAACAGCTTTCGTTGTTGCTCGTTCTTTTTGGAACGATTGAACGAAGATTCTAGTCTGATATCAGAGTGAATGGTTACCTCGTTACACTCCATTTCTTCTTCAGAAGCAGTCAACTCAATGGAGGGGGGAGATAAGGTCTGGACTCGGGTAAAAAAAGCCTCCTACTCGTCCTCTGCGATCTTCTTTCAAACAGCTCAAAATTATACAAATATATCTAATCCCTTCTTCAACAGCCTCAGTTGGTAGTCGCTAATATAGTTCACCTGATCCGGAGTTCATGTGTGAAAGTGGTTCAAGGCTGTCAGTCACGCAGTGACACATGAACTTTTCCTCCTGGACGTTTTCCTGACAAACCTTGTTCTTCAAAGCTCCAATAAACGTTAGCTCCACTAGCTTCACAGCTAACGTTAAACCATTAATCTAAGTCCATCAGACAAATTAGCTTCTTCTTGCTAACTGCTGGTGACATGTGCTAAACGGAGCCTCGGCTCCAACTCTGTTTCCGTGAGCAACAGTATGACGAGTATGACGAGCAACAATAAGCATTATCGGTGACCGTTTTTCAGAGTAAAATAACCTTTTTGCACAAGCAGGTTAGTCTCTTAAAACAGACGAGTTGGCTTCCGCAATATTCAAATGCTTCCGCCATACCGGGGGAGAAGCATAGGGGGAGACGGATGCGCCAACCGGAATGGGAAGCAGAAAGGCGGGTCTTTCACTCATTAGTCCAATCAGAATTTTTTTTCGTGGACACACGTGTCGTGATTGGTCGGATTCCGTCGAACTTCCTTCCAGTCTGAAGTTTTTTTTCCCCAACTTCCTTGTGCATGTTCTGGGGGTGTAACTTCTGTTTAGCTGCATTCGCCGGATGTAGATGAGACTATCTAACAAGCAGGCGTCTCTTTCGGTGAGGTTTTCCACAATAAAAGAACGATTCTGCGCAACTATAGAGCACACAGAGGGGATTGAACACTGATTATTTTCCACATTAAACCCATAAACTAAGCATTTAAACGAAGCTATGCCATACAAATTGTGTTTCTGTATGACAATAACTTTTAATAAGATTTGAGAACATTCTAAATGGATAAATGCTGTTCAGTGGAGTTCCTTCCCCCCTCCCAATACTCTTTATTTCACACTTTATAACATACACAGTACACAGACATCTCTCCTCTGGAGCCCGATGCTTTGACTGGGATCTTGTTCATATTCACCACCTCAGTCAGCTAATTTTGCAATAGAGGTTCCCCCCTCAGTTAATAGGCCACTATAGCAGATGATGCACTCGTATATTTATGAATGGATGCACAGGCTTACATGCAATGAACAGGAAGTCAAAGATACTTATAGGACACACATCAGATGACATCTGTCTTGACGCACATTTGAAGGCTCAACCTATCTGTTATTCTGGCCCAGTAGAGGGCACCGTGACAGGGGACAGTGTGAGATGTAGAACGTAGTGTATCAGCGTAAGAACTCTCATGGGTCTGGCGTTGAGACTAGGGTGGCTGTGGCTCAGGAGGTAGAGCACCGTCCACTAATCACTTTGGATAAAAGAGGTCGGTGGTTCGATCCCCGGCTCCTCGAGTCCGCATGTTGAAGTGTCCTTGGGGAAGACACAAACCCAAATTCCTCCCGGGGGGGGGGGGGGGGGGGGGGGGGGGGCACACACTACTCGCGCGTTTGCATTGACTTTGTATGTAAAAATCGCGTTGTTGTGTCCTGGTCGCTGGTCGGGGTGGCTGTTCGGGGCGGAAGGGAACTGGTGGGAATAGCGTGAGCCTATCCTACATGAAGCTCCCCGCTGTCAGGTGAAAAGAAGCAGCTGGCATGTGTCGGAGGAAGCATGGTGCTAGTCTATGGCTCTCCACCAGATCGGCAGAGGGTGGGGCAGCGACCGCAGCAGCAAGGGGAAAATTGGGCCAAGTACATTTCGGGAAAAAATGGTGTGAAAATCTGAAGGGAAAAAAATCACCTTGGTGTGAATGTACAGAAACAATAACATGCTGTTCAGAGCTGCAGAATTTATACATAACATCATGTATCAGAATCCTAGTGGTAGGCTGAATAACAGTTTCACAACGTTCTATTTGCAGCAGCAGATATAACAGAATATGGAATATGTATTATAAATCACAGATTAAAGGTATCATCATTAGTGCAGACACAGGTTACTTCATTTGGGCAAGATCTGTGCTTTCAAATATAAAACAAGCTAACACTGCGCTGTGGTGAGCACAGTTTTTACAGAGTGTGTGGGGGCGTCACTCAGTAAAAATGTCCCTTTATACTGCTGCTGTTGAGTTTGTCAGTTAGCTCAAATGTACAGTAGACCTACAGAACTGAGTAAACAGGGAGAAAATACACAAATACTTTTTGGCTGTTTAAAATGCGGCTGTTGCATTGCACCATTGGTTCAGAGCCACATCTAATCCGAGAGATTGAGAGTCAAGTCGAAACAAAAGCAATCCAAATTTGACATTCTGAAAGCCGTGTGGACTTACTTGAAATTGTGGAATTGTTGCTAGATATCAAAACCTTTAAAAAATATTTTCTCTGCAACATTTCTATACAAAAAAAAAAAAAAAAAAAAAATGTTAGCCAATGGAAACGGGTCTAAATGCACCTTTCCTTTCAGTAAAACGCTATAAAGAACCTTTAGAAGTGAATGAACAGACCTGTTGGATGAGAATCAGAAATCAATAACACTAATCACATTGACAGAAGAAGAAAAAATTCTGCCTGTGGTAATTTCACACAACCTGATTTTGTTATTAATGTTGTCAACACCTGTTGGAGCTATTTCATTAGTTTGATTATGCCATTATTATTTGTTAGTTTGTTGTATTTTATGTTTATAGACACTAGGGGGACTGGGCACCAGGAAGCACTCATGGGGTAGTATAAAGGTAGTGGGTGTGTCTTATGTCAGGTGATGCACCACTGAAGGGACATGGTTTTTTACCAGAGCAAGAGAGAGGCAGCAGGATCAGCTGTACCTGTCTGTTTGATTTTGCACTAATGGAGAATAAAACAACCCAAAATATGGAACTTGACTGGACATTGAACTTCTTGATGCCTGAGTACGAACCCAACTGACATGGTGCATCAGTGGCCTTTATTGTAAGTTTTATTTAAAGTTTAGTTTGACATTTTGATAAATAGCCACTACATAAAGTAAAAAACCTCCCTTGGACAGTAAAGCTCCCTTGGAACAAATGGAACTGCCCTTGGAAGAAAGAAGTTTGTAACAAGAAAACTAAGCATTGGATTCTTTGGAGGAAATGTGGATTGTTGGATGCACGTCATCAAAGGCAATCAACTTCACCTGACACGCCAATCAAAGGAAAAGATCCCCACTATCAATTTCAGCCAAGCCAAAGCAGGAACGCATATCACAATAAAGAAACACTACCCAGACATAGTATGTGCATTGGATAAGCATTGACTGTAAAACTGTATTGGAAAACAGCACAACGACTGGAGTTGATGGTCATGTTTGCACATTTCCTCCAAAGAATCCAATGCTTAGTTTTCTTGTTACAAACTTCTTTCTTCCAAGGGCAGTTCCATTTGTTCCAAGGGTCTTTACTGTCCAAGGGAGGTTTTTTACTGTCCAAGGGATAGGGATATATAGGACTGTTGAAGAGGAGAGAGAAGTAAAGACTGTTGGAAGACAAGACGACGATTTAGTTTACTCGAGAGCCATGAGCAGTTTTAAACTAGCACGTACAACTGAAGAGCACACAGCGACAGATATCGACGACATGGAGCCTGACGCTGGGCTTTCCACCGGACCTTTCCGGAACGTCGGTCTGTCCACCGCGGCCCAGACGCACCAGCTGACCCACAGGGAGTCCTCTGAGTTGGCCAGCTGCGCCAGTGACTGCGTCGTCCCCTTCATCATCACCAAGTGCCTCTCTGACATAGAGATAGAGGAAGAGGAACTCAATCTGGTGCATCGCCTCGTGTCCCGAGCCGATGGAGATTCCGGACTACAGCCCCATGCTTCTGAGCACCTGGTCTCTGAGCAATGATGACGACGACGGACTCCTGGACGTGGACCTGGATGACAACCCACTGGACAATATGCTCACCGCCCCACTGGTGTCCCACAACACTAAGCAAAGCTCTGAGCAGTCAGAGCTGGCTCAGGACATCCAAGAGTGGATCGACCACATCAAACAGATTGAGCACTACCAGGCACAGGTGGCTGACCTGCATGAAGGGCTCCTGCAGGCAAAGATGGCCAATGAAAAGTTGGTGAAAGAACTGGAGGAGGCCAAATGCCAGAGCCAGATCATGTCTTCTGAGTTGAAGGCCAAGAAGAAGAAGATCAGCTCTTTGAAAGCAAAAGCTCTGAGGTCAACTCAACTCTCCAAAGAAACAGCAAAAGACATTGCAGAGCTGCGTCGGCAGAACAATCTCAACCTAGAGGACAAGGAGAATATGCAGCAGGATAACCCCACAAGTCAGGGAATTCAGGTCTGGAACAGGCCTTCCCAGGGGAGCCCAAGCAGTTTCAGGGGAGGCTCAGAGGCTTTGCCTCACGCCCTCCATGAGGTGCAGGCCACCTCAAGGAAGAGACGCAGAGAGAGCTCGTCAACTGAACAAGCCAACAAGCATCGCAAAATCCAGTTGATCTTCCCTGCAACTCCGCTACCCCAGCCCACCTTCACCGTGCGCAGAGGCTGCACCTGCAAGCAGTCGCATTGCATCAAGAAGTACTGCGAATGCTTCAAGGCCAACGTCGTTTGCTCTGCCCTGTGCAAATGCCTTGGATGTAAGAACTGCGAGCAGAGGCCACACCTGCCCACCTGGACCACACCTGTCACTTCAATTGAGGCGGGAGTTTCTGTGGGAGCGAGTGGACCGTGAGCAGCATGGCAGGTGCAGTGAACCAGCTGATGGGAACGTCAGAGAACGGGCAGGAGGCAGAGAAGGAGAACGGACCAGAGCAAGAGAGAGGCAGCAGGATCAGCTGTACCTGTCCGTTTGATTTTGCACTAATGGAGAATAAAACAACCCAAAATATGGAACTTGACTGGACATTGAACTTCTTGATGCCTGAGTACGAACCCAACTGACATGGTGCATCAGTGGCCTTTATTGTAAGTTTTATTTAAAGTTTAGTTTGACATTTTGATAAATAGCCACTACAACACCTGTTAAATAATCTCACTCGTCTTATTCCTGAAAATTAATTAAACAAATATGATCAGCTGATAGTTGATTCATTTGTGAATCTGCAAATAATATGCACTGACAAAATATTTTACCTGTCCAGGTGATAAAAGCAAAATATTCATTATGAGTGTTTAAAACACCTTAATTCAATTACATAACATTAAAGTATTACGAGCTCCTCTCTACACACACACACACACACACACACACACATCATTCAAGCAGCTCATTCTTCACATTGGGAGGAAATAATTATGTAAGAAGCTGATGGTGCACAACTCGTCACAAGAAGTGGTTAAGGACCGGCCCCCGAAGAGCAAAACAAAATGTGTGACAGACCTCCTTATTTGCATGACGCAACTCGTGGGCCGGTACATTTTGAACGATGCACCAATGGAGGCAGAGAACCGGACTTCCGTTATAGCACAGCCAATCAGAGGCTTACTGCAGCTTTTCCAGTTTCAAAACCCAGAAATGCTGACTTGTGATTCAGACCGCTACGGAGGACTATGAGGGAACATATATATATATATATATATATATATATAATTAAACCATTAGTAATCAAATCAAATAAAAAAATATGAATTTCAACCTCATTCCATCTGACATTCATAGAGAGCATTAACTCCAACCCTGCAACAAATCAAATAAATAGAAGACACTGTCCATTGCACTTTTTCTTCCTAAAACAGTGGATTAAAAGCCAGATTAAAATGTGCAAATGGGATCCTTAAAGGAAAGTGGTACTTGGAGTTGGACGTAAGTCAGAGTTGCTGAACCGTTGAGTTTGTTTGAATTACGAGTTGCGTGCATGGCACTCCTCTTCCTCTCGCCCCACAACTCCACTTCCTGTGCGGTGCTACGACTTGAGCAGTGGCTGTCGCTCGGAAGCAGTGCTCTGAAAAACAGACCGGACACAAAAAGCGACGTTACATCAACATGCCTGCCGACGTTAGACTGTGAAAAAGAGGGAGATTTTCTGGGGTATCGGGAAATACATAATTTCCGATTCCTTCGTTTCATATGAATAAAAAATAAATAAATGTAAATTGGGAGCTTCATGGGAGAAATTACCAATGAGGCGCACAAGAGGAGAAAGGGTTAAAAATAGGGAGACTCCCGCGAAAATCGGGTGTGTTGGCAGGTGTGCATTAAAACATTCTTTAACAAATAAATAAATAAATAAATAATTAATAAATTTAATAAATAACTCTACAAAGAGATGCATAGTTTATTCAATGAAAACCCAGAGGTGAGTTGCCAACTGAGAAATGGCCTTTGTTTTCCCAATATCAATTAGGCAATAAAATGATCATTGTTATTAATTTTGTTGCTGCCATGAACTTACGATAGAACAAACAATGCTAATGTTAAGAAAGTGATCAACCCCTGCAGCACAGAGGACACATTATACAAGGTAAACAGCGCGACTCAGCTGTGTGGTCAGCTGTGTGGTCTAATGGCTCAAAAGGAATTTGCAGACTCCTACGATATGTGCTTTTATATAAACAAAAGATGAACAGAAACGATTCTGTCTGGTCTTGTCACTGACCCAAAGCAGTATGACCCTGTTTGTGGAAAAACAAAATATCCAATTTTAAATATCATCGAATAAGCATGTAAAGAAATGCTGATGTATTTTATAGATGTACTGTACTGAAAATACCTATACCTATTACGTACAGTACATCTACCAGAAGAAGCTTGGTGTTGACATTTTAACAAATGTCAACATGTCAACAAATTTCTATGATATGTTCAAAATGTTATTTCATAACTATTCCATGAGTGAAAAACATCACGACTTCCACATTTTCCGTGACCAAACGAAACCCATTGAGTGACATGTGGAGCTCTCACCTCAGGGACCTTCTGTCGACACATCAGAAGCATGAAGACGGCTCCCAGAAGGATGCCGAGACCAATCAGCATGAAAGGAATGTTCACCACGATGTTCTCCTCCAGAACGACCGCCTGCAGCTTATTGACCGACTGGTCGTCGATGACAGCGCTCTGAAGAGGCGGCAGGAGAGCGAGGTTAAGAGGTGCTGTTCAACACAATAAAAGGATAATACCAGGATAATACCGATTTATTTGGCCATGTCAGAAAAAATGCCAAATAAATTGTTGAAATAGATTCCTTTGTCCTGAAGATTTGCGAGTGCTACCTTGTGCCTTTGGTACTTTATGCTTGAATCTTCATGACTGTTGGGTTAACACCACTAACAAACCACCAGGAAGTTGCATCCTTATAAGGACCTAGCTTATACAAATATATTTTCAGATATTGTTCAATGTGGGGAAAGTATTAACCAAATGAACACCAATGAATTAAAAATAATGAATTAATTGACCTGAGCCTAGATCAGAGGTTCCCAAACTTTTTCTTGTCAAGGACCCCTAAACTCACACAAATTAGACCACGGACCCCCTAAGATTTTGCCCCAGGGTCCCCATCTGATAACACATTTGCTTTGAGATGTTTTATTATTACATAAAGTGTATGAAAGCTGTGCTGGATGTGGGAATTCAGCCGTTTAGACAAGAACACGAAGGAAACTTGAAACTCAAAGTAATACAAGTGTTGCAAGCTGGAAAACGCTGCTAGAAGTCTGCAAAGATTCAGCTGCAGAGACGTATGTCCTTGGACAAGAGTCCACAGTTTGTGAGAAATAGCTTTTTGGGAAACATGTGGTCTCACTCCCTGCTCTGATATGAGCCTTATCTTAAAGAGCCTTATCTTAAACCTTGACAACAAAGGAGTGACTGAGGGAGGGATCTGTGGAATGCAGTTATGTCTACTTTAGAGAGAAAGAGAGAAACCCTTAAACACTTAATAGTTAAGCTATAGTGGTTATATGTTCCATGAAAGACTGTGATTAATAATAACAAATAAATAATCAGTGAATAATTGATTAATGAATAATCAGTTTAAGATGATAAATGCTATAAATTCCTATCACAAAACAAAACCCATGACCGAAATAGTTGTCATTGTGTGCCATTGTGTTACTTAAAGGAACACTCCGCTCATTTTCAACCAGCTTTGTATCATTAGAACATCAGTAGTATATCAGAAAACTGTAAACTGTTTTGAAGTCTGTCATTTAATTTGACAGTTATTGAGTGTTAAAGTGTGGACCAGTGACATCACTGGTCCACACTAACTCAAATTAATAACTCATTAACTCAAATCAACTCTCAATAACTGTCAAACATTCAACTAGTTTGACAGTTATTGAGAGTTGATTTGATTTAATGAGTTATTAATTTGAGTTAGTGTGGACCAGTGATGTCACTGGTCCACACTTTAACACTCAATAACTGTCAAATTAAATGACAGACTTCAAAACAGTTTACAGTTTTCTGAAATACTACTGATGTTCTAATGATACAAAGCTGGTTGAAAATGGGCAGAGTGTTCCTTTAAGGATGGGATAGTGAAAATATATTATCCCCCCTTTTGCTCGGGACCCCCTGGAATCTCCCCAAGGACCCCTGGGGGTCCCCGGACCCCACTTTGAGAACCATTGGTTCTCAAACTGTGGCCCGCGGACCACGGCTCCACCTGGTGGTCCGGCGGGTGTGTGCGTGTCTGTCCGTTTTGAACCAGCTAGTAGCCTAGCCTTAGTGTCATTTAGCCTTTCTGCTGCTAAAGCAAATCTTATTTTATGGGGGGGGGGGGGGGGTGTTGGTATACGCAGTGGAAGTGGTCCGTGGGAAGTTTGGTTTGGTACATAGTGGTACTTGGACAGAAAAGTTTGGGAACCCCTGGACTAGATACATTTGGGTTTTGATACATTTTGGGTTAAT
This sequence comes from Poromitra crassiceps, assembly GCF_964638095.1. Classification (NCBI taxonomy): domain Eukaryota; kingdom Metazoa; phylum Chordata; class Actinopteri; order Beryciformes; family Melamphaidae; genus Poromitra; species Poromitra crassiceps. The sequence continues at coordinate 17,535,155 of NC_139638.1, forward strand.
TGCCCAGCGCTACCCTCTGATTTTCATGATTCCTGCTGATGTCTACACAGCAGATTTGGAGAGATCAGGGATCGTTTTCCTCTGTTTGGAGGAAGAAGCCATCTGCTGTCATTCCTACTTGTACAATATGAAAAACAACTTCCACAGAGTGGGAGATCGCCCCAGATAGATAATCCATCACAATAAACATGAAGTTTCATCATTCCATTGGGTCCAAGTTGAGTGTTTTCATATCAGTGCCACGTTATGTTCTGCTTTACTTACCGTCAATAAACTGACACATGAAGAAATGAAAGTCTCTGCCAGGCAGGAAGAATCCATCAAACCATGATGTCACCTTACAAACTTTACTTTCTCATCCATGTTTTGATTGTATTTATTTGGGCCGTCTTTGTTAGCCGGGACAGCAGTTAGTTTCAAGCTGTGTTTGGCACTGTAAAGTTTATATTTCCAAAAAGACAAAAAGTGTAACTGTTCCAAAACTTGAATTACATACAGCATGCATTGAAAAATGATTGGGGGAAACTTAAACTAGACGTTGACAGAAGTAAATGGGCTCTATCATCTCCTTTAAGTACAGGAACCCCCCCCCCCCCCAATTAATAATCTTTCCTTTTTAATTTTTTCCTCCCCGATTTTTTTATCCCATTTTTATCCCCCATTAGTGCTAATTTAATGTATTTATCCTGGTTGCTGCTCCACCCTCTGCCAATCTGGGGAGAGCCGAAACTGGCTCCATGCTTCCGCCGAGACATGGGCAGTTAGCCAGCCGCTTCTTTTCACCTGACAGAGGAAGCTTCACCGGTAGGACATAGCACGTGGGAGGATCACGCTATTCCAACCAGTTCCCCTCCCTCTGAACAGGCGCCCCTAACGACCAGAGGAGGCACCACATCAGCAACCAGGATATTGCATGTTTTGGTGAGGGGTTCCTATATGAAGGAACCCCCCAGGGGGCACGGGGAGAACATGCAAACTCCACACAGAAAGGCCCTTTTTGACGACCCCACCCGGGCGGTGGGCACTCGAGGACATGCGGACGGGCACGCATTCCTTCAGCGCTCACAGCGTCCCAGGTGGGAATCGAACCCAGGACCTTCTAGCTGTGAGGCCACAGCTCTACCACTGAGCCACCATGCCCCCCAATCTTTCCCTGTTTTATGATGGTGAGTGATATAGCTTTGCATGCAGTGTGCACACAGGATGATACCAGATGATTCATGGTCTGGGTGCAAGCCTGTTAGGTCAGGTGGAGTCATTCATTTAGAATTTGTAATAAGGTAGCAAGTTGTGACAAGCATGACAACAATGGTGTGTGTGTAAAAATGTCTGTACCTCATTGAGATAAAGCACAGGGACGACCACCGTCCTCACGTTTCCTGTTTGGCTGAAACAGATGATTTTCTCATTTCATTCTCATGTTGATTGTTATTATGAATCAGTGAATGAACGGCAAACAAGAGACAGATCATACAGTAATAACAGCACCGTTATCACCAGTTAACATTTTGGGCATAATGGTGGAGTGGTTTCATACAGTGGACATGACATGATCTTATGTCATTTAGCAGACACTTTTGTCCAAAGTGATTTATAAGTGTCGACAGTAGTCAAACCAACTACTAGTAGTAGCATTTGTAGAATATGTTTTTGTTTTTCTATAAATGACATGTGTGTACAAATAGTTCCAAGTCACACTGGTAGCAAGAGGGACAGCTGTGTGATGGCTATATTTAGATCTGGACCTAAGATTAGCTTGTTTTATTGATCAAATTAGAATAGCCACTATAAACACAACAAGGGAGTTGGACTGTCCAAAAGTCCAGTAATAATGGTGACGAGGGCACAACTGATTTACAATTCTGTGACAGTCATCCACCTCAGAGTTTAGTACTGATTCATCCACCTCAGAGTTCAGTACTGATTCATCCACCTCAGAGTTCAGTACTCATACAGTCATTGCAGCTTAATTGGAGCAGTAACCCAGTGTGATGACATAGAGACACTGCGGAGCGCGCCGTCATCATTCAGAAACCACGCCCAAAATGGGGGGAAACAAAAACAACCCCCCCCCCCCCCCCCAATCCTGGTGTTCTCCTATGTCACGTGTTGCACACAAAGATCGTATATACGGAAGATGAACACTCCAACTTACTTCTTGACAGCTAGATCCACATTTTTCTTCTCGCCAATTCTCAATGGCTTCCTTGTTTTGCTCAGGAGTACAAAAAAACCTTAATTGGCGATTTTGTACATTTGTTGTCTGCGCGGCGCACCACACAACAGCTTTTAGCTATGTTTAAATTCAAGGAAAATTACGCTGGTGTTTGGAAGTGAATGGAGAGCTTTCCCCCATGATGGGCGTGGCCTATTTGAGAGCTTTCCCCCATGACGGGCGTGGCCTATTTCATGCATAGTAGGGTTTAAAAAGAAAAGGGGGGATCTCACAATAGCATTTACTGCAAATAGCGTTGCAGCATAACGACATTGGAGCATAGTGTGGCAGTAAAGGAAAGATTGTTTACCCTATTTAACCTAAAACAACAACAACAACAACAACAACAACAACAACAACAACAACAACAACAACAACAACAACAACAAAATCATAAAATGAAATGATTTTTTTTGATACGCAGAGGAACATCAGTGACTGAACAGTAGCTCAGAACAGTGAAGAGCCTTCAGATCAACATGAGGTTAAGAAGAGCTGATTACCTGAAGGTGGGGATTTTCTCCACGTAGACGTTGACCTGGAGCTTCTTGGCTGCTTGCAGGACTATCCCTGTCAGCTGGAACACAGAGATACAACTATGTTAGGGACCATCTGTAAAGTAACAGTGCTGTCCTGTGTGTAGTACTATAGTCTGTTAGGGACCATCTGTAAAGTAACAGTACTGTCCTGTGTGTAGTACTATAGTCTGTTAGGGACCATCTATAAACTAACAGTGCTGACCTGTGTGTAGTACTATAGTCTGTTAGGGACCATCTATAAACTAACAGTGCTGACCTGTGTGTAGTACTATAGTCTGTTAGGGACCATCTATAAACTAACAGTGCTGACCTGTGTGTAGTACTATAGTCTGTTAGGGACCATCTGTAAAGTAACAGTACTGTCCTGTGTGTAGTACTATAGTCTGTTAGGGACCATCTATAAACTAACAGTGCTGACCTGTGTGTAGTACTATAGTCTGTTAGGGACCATCTATAAACTAACAGTGCTGACCTGTGTGTAGTACTATAGTCTGTTAGGGACCATCTATAAACTAACAGTGCTGTCCTGTGTGTAGTACTATAGTCTGTTAGGGACCATCTATAAACTAACAGTGCTGACCTGTGTGTAGTACTATAGTCTGTTAGGGACCATCTATAAACTAACAGTGCTGTCCTGTGTGTAGTACTATAGTTTGTTAGGGACCATCTATAAACTAACAGTGCTGACCTGTGTGTAGTACTATAGTCTGTTAGGGACCATCTATAAACTAACAGTGCTGACCTGTGTGTAGTACTATAGTCTGTTAGGGACCATCTATAAAGTAACAGTGCTGACCTGTGTGTAGTACTATAGTCTGTTAGGGACCATCTATAAACTAACAGTGCTGACCTGTGTGTAGTACTATAGTCTGTTAGGGACCATCTGTAAAGTAACAGTGCTGATCTGTGTGTAGTACTATAGTCTGTTAGGGACCATCTATAAACTAACAGTGCTGACCTGTGTGTAGTACTATAGTCTGTTAGGGACCATCTGTAAAGTAACAGTGCTGATCTGTGTGTAGTACTATATAGTCTCACTTGCCAGAGCCTCCCTCGTTCAATTCCTGGATACCTATGGGATCATGATTATGTTACTTGATCCCATAGACACTCAACAACTGAGCTAAGTTAGGCTGATATTGCTGCTTGACACACTTCAGACAGCCAGGCATTTATTAGTTTCTGATTCTGGGAAATTGGGAAGAACCGTCAAATTCCCCAAAACTACAGAATCTCTGAACTATCTCTTTAACCAAATCACACACATTTAGGCTATTCTATGAGATCTCCCTTCAATAACTAATGTTATATTGTTTCCCTTCCATTCGCTGAGCCTCCCCTGAAACTGCTTGGAGCCTCCCTGGGGAGGCCCGCCTCCCACTTTGAAAACCTCTCATCTATTACCATCAAGCTAGCTGCTGCAATGTTGGGATAGCTCACCATCTAGTGGTAAATGTGAAAGCCAACCCATCTCACTGACCAGACAGTTTATACCGTTTGTCTTAAAATCGGCTCCCCACACTGTCACTCAATTTTCCACATGTAATGAAAATACATAAATAAAATGTAAAAATCACAAGTCGTACCGGGTGGATGACAATGGTGGTCTGGTGCTGCTGCTTGTTAGGCTTCATGCCAACCACACCCTGAACATATTTCTCCTCTGCCTGGTAGAAATGTGGTGAAGACATGATGATCGGCGCACCTAAACAGACAACAGATACAGTTAAGATCATAGCATGGGTACGGTGGTGCAGTGGTAAGCGCTGTCGCCTCACAGCTCGAAGGTCCTGGGTTCGATTCCCACCTGGGACGCTGTGGGCGCTGGAGTTATGACCCCCCCATATCTTCAGTGCCTACTGCCCAGGTGGGCTATCTCGTCGAAAGGGCCTTTCTGTGTGGAGTTTGCATGTTCCTCCGTACATAACCCCCCACTAAAAACATGCAGAAGATCGTCATCCGACCAGTGACGACAACATCTGAAGTTGGTCCAATGATGGTCCAATGAAGGTCCCCGGGCGCTGGAAAGAAATAGCGACCACTGCTCCTGGCCTGCCCCCTGGAGGAAAGGACAAGCCTGGATGGGTCAAATGCAGAGGACATATTTCACCGGCCACCGTCAGCATGAGTGTGTGTTGTGGCCGCATGCATGTGTTGTAGTGTGTTCGTGTGACAATAAAGACGGGCTGCCGTCTGAAATCGTGTTTAAATCGTGTTTAGTATGGAAGATATTACGCAGAGCAGGTTCATAAAGAGAAAAACAAGAGCGCTCCTGTAAAGACTGTGCTTTTTCCTCACTATGAAACAAACAACAGAACAACATTCACATTTGTCACACAAAACAAAACAGGTTTAAAAATGTGTCTTTCAATAAATAGCAAAATGATTCATCATCAACTGCCCACCTTGTTTGCAGCCGCTGACGTTGAGCAGGCCGGAGCCCAGGCAGTTGCCAGCAGGCACGCAGAAGCCTGAGTTGTCTGGGTTCACAGTGTGGTTGGCAAACACCATGGAGGGAGGAACGAAGAGCCAGGCGGAGATGCCCTTCACACTCACATCCTCCTCATACAGAGCATACATGGACCTGGGAAAGAGAGTTGGATATTATGCAGGTGAATCTCTGCTAGATCAGACGTACAAATCTAGCCGTGTACCTCCTGTCCACTCAACCCCATACTACACTATCGCCTCTTCTATGTAGACCATTGGTGGTCCTCGGGGCTTTTTTTTTTTTTGACAGACAACAACAACCCTGAGGAGTAGCCGGATTTGGCCGATTTTCAGAAATATTGCGATATTTGGGAAACGTCACAATTTTGAGCATTTACTTTCAGAGGCTGCAGCAGGCTCAGTTTTAAAGCCAGAGTGAAGTTTCTGGTATGACATGAAACTAGAAGACCTAAGGAATCGATCATGACATGCTAGTTTGTCAGGAAGGTAGCTAAATAACACTCCAAATTTAGGCAGAATTTTGGTGAGGGGGAAGAAAACATTTTCAAATGTGTCCTCTTTGTCACAGCCTAATGTTGGCAAGTGTGTGTGTGTCCGTTTTGAACCAGCTAGTAGCCTTATTGTTATTTAGCCTTTCTGCTGCTATTGCATGGTTAAATCAGCAGGTTTTATTTTATGGGGGGGGGGGTATACGCAGTGGAAGTGGTCCCTGGGAAATTTGGTTTGCTACATTGTGGTACTTGGACGGAAACGTTTTGGGAACCCCTGATGTAGACCATCATGGTTTCCCGACTACCCTCTGCCTTTAGCATCAGATGGAGCGATTCCATTTCTCAAGAAACCTACCCTCAAACAGTTGTAATGCTCAATACAGTATCAGCTGTGCGGTGAGTCGGTGACATAGCGCTACTAGCTTAGAAATACATGTAAAGTTCATGGCACTACTATCTTAGAAATAGATGTAAAGTTCATGGCACTACTAGCTTAGAAATACATGTAAAGTTCATGGCACTACTATCTTAGAAATACATGTAAAGTTCATGGCACTACTAGCTTAGAAATACATGTAAAGTTCATGGCACTACTAGCTTAGAAATACATGTAAAGTTCATGGCACTACTAGCTTAGAAATACATGTAAAGTTCATGGCACTACTAGCTTAGAAATACATGTGAAGTTCATGGCACTACTAGCTTAGAAATACATGTAAAGTTCATGGCACTACTAGCTTAGAAATACATGTGAAGTTCATGGCACTACTAGCTTAGAAATACATGTAAAGTTCATGGCACTACTAGCTTAGAAATACATGTAAAGTTCATGGCACTACTAGCTTAGAAATACATGTGAAGTTCATGGCACTACTAGCTTAGAAATACATGTAAAGTTCATGGCACTACTAGCTTAGAAATACATGTGAAGTTCATGGCACTACTATCTTAGAAATACATGTAATAATAATAATAATAATGATTGGATTTATATAGCGCCTTTCCAAGGCTCAAAGCGCTGACACAGGATCATTATTCGTTCACACCATTCGTACCGGTGGTTCAGAAGCGTGGCAGCCACACATTGGCGCTCAACGGCCCCTCCGAACCACCATCATTCATGTCTACATTCATACCAATCATACCAATCATACCATTCATGTCTACATTCATACCAATCATACCAATCATACGAGGCCAAGGACACAACGACAGCAGCTGGGAGGGAGCGGGGATCGAACCGCCAACCCTTGCGTCATTGGCCGACCCGCTCTACCTCCTGAGCTAAAGCCGCCTCCCAGACTGAATGCCACACATAGAAACACACCACTGCCTTGGCAGCTCAATGTTGTTGGAAGTAGTGCCATGTAAAGTTCATGGCACTACTAGCTTAGAAATACATGTAAAGTTCATGGCACTACTAGCTTAGAAATACATGTGAAGTTCATGGCACTACTAGCTTAGAAATACAATTACAATACAAATACAATATAATTCCAACCCTCCGCCCCCCCAGCAGATATCTTCCAACAACATTGAGCTGCCAAGGCAGTGGTGTGTTTCTATGTGTGGTATTCAGTCAGTCTGGGAAATCCCCTGATCTCTAGAAAGCATTAGCTCAAGTTGGCTGGCTGACTCAACAGGAAGTAGAATTTGTCTCTGTTGCTACTGTAGGTCATTACTGGGTCGGCCTACTTGCTGGAGTAGTAAAGTAGGTTTCATTACACAGGAGTAGTACTGACGTAACTAACTGTTTTCCAGTTATTAGTCAGAGTTTATTTCTAGGGAAACGGAGTTAACACAGGCAAAATGTGTTTGTTTGTTTGTTTTGTGAGTGAATTGATCCACAATATGGATACATTCTGATTTGATCTTTGATTTTGTTGGTAACCCAAGAGTGAGGGAAACGCTGAACTGCACTAGTTTTGTATTAAATCATGGTTTAATATTAATATGGTGGAGCCTTTTCGCCCTGGCTCTCTTATCTAAAGCAGTGGTTCTCAAATGGGGGTCCGGGGACCCACAGGGGTCCGTGGCACTTTGCCAGGGGGTCCGCGAAAAGTTTTCAGGAAAACATTTTTTTGTGTGCAAAAGCTTCATAGTTCAACAAAAATATTTTATGCTTTAAATCTAAAATGGTTCATGGATTACATTCTAATCTAAGACCTATCAATTTGAAAGTCAAGCACGTTACCGTGGAAACAATTAAGCTTAACCCAAAATCACAAATCAGAATGAGGGGGTCCCCGGTATATTTTCTATCATGTAAGGGCTCCTTGGCTAAAAAACATTTGAGAACCTCTTATCTAAAGCATCCTAAGGGATGCACATTTTATTGCCAGGGTTTAATTTAGTGGAGCCAGAGGACAAATCAATTCTGTAAAACTGAATATGTGGAACAAAACTGCAAAGTTTAGAAAAACAGTCTGTGACATTGAGGGTTCAATCTTGTACATGAGCTTAGCGGTAAGCTGATTAATTGAAAACCTGCATGGCCTAAACAATTAGACCTGAAACAGCCTGACATTGGCGTTATTCAAGAGGCTGACGTTAGCCAAGCTAAATCGCTATCCTACCCAGACCTGAATAATGCTGAGGGAAAGGCTTAGGCAGACATTCTTAGAATGTTCAGACTGGAAAAAACAATGGTCAGTGAAAAGGAAAGCAGCAAAATACACAACCACACATCAGCTTAAAGCGGCTTGACCCCACAACGGTACTTTTCAGTGTCTTTTCTCTGGTGACCCACATTGTAAAAAGAACTTACACAAGACCCAAACTAATTCTGTGGACAAATATAGAGGCTCATGTGCCACCCCGTTTTTGAGCTGTTAATCTACTAGTCTATCAGGGAGATTTGGAAATATTATATCAGCCGAACAACGCCTGCAGCCTTCATATAAAGGTATTTATAACATGAACATATATATTTGCTGCCTTCTCTAGAATACGTTTTTATATACTAAATTGTATCTTCTGTACACTATCTGTGGTGGTCTCAGGCCTCAGCGGAACAGTTCGCTCCTCCACCCACCTGCACAGATCTGAGGAGAACATGTAGAGCGTCTCGTTCTTGGTGATGATTGGATGGAAAGAAGCTCCGTTGGTTCCATTGATCAGGTTACACTCATCACTCGTCCAGTAGTTCACTGACCTACGTGCATAAAGAAAAACAATACAGTCAATATGAATGCATGTATTTTACACAGGCACTTTTCAAAAAGCTGTGATTGGATGAACCATCTGTCTATCACGGGCTCGCTTCCATGCTCGTGTCTCGCTGGCGTGACGTCACACCTAAAGCCCGCCCGTAGCTGCCTCGTAGGAGGCTGATTGGTGCGAACCACACTGGTGGTTCAGATTCAAACCAATAGATTGGAGCGTGACAAGATGGATTTGTCATGTGATCGTGATGTCATGGTTATCAAGCATGATCAAACAAGCCCCGCCCCTGACTCCTTCACATTACCCAATCACTGGAATTGTTTGTGTTAAGGTGCGTTCACACCGACCTATTAAAGTTTTTCGCTGGCATCGAGTTTACATACAAAGTCAATGCAAACAAGCGATTGAGCGTATATTCGCCCGGGAGAAAAATCGCTGGGCGTCCGAGCAACAGAGACAGAGCAATAGGGCGAAAATTCGCTCGTCGCCCGAGATGAAATATCCCAACTCGAGCGAAATTCGGCTGCCATCAGTCGCTCGCAGTTCAACGCTGATTGGCTGCCGTGTGAGAGTGAGTCAAGGATCACACTGGCTTGGAACAAACCGCTGGTTTATTGTGTGGCAACAAACCGCATTGACAGCTGATTGACAGGCTGACAGCTGACATGAAGTGAAGTCTGTACTACCGGTATAGAGGTCGCGTTAGGAGGAGCACGCTGATAGGCTTAGCTTGTAAACAACTACGGTGGCTCGTAGTGGACAAACATCATGACATTGCGTAACATTATAGCCCCCAGATGTCCGTCAATTATTGTGCCTGTTGATGAGCGATTTAAACACAGCGACAGAGTGATTCCAAAGGGTTGAATCGAGCGACAGAGAGAAAAACAAATATCTCGGTGTGAACACAGCTTTAGCCAACATGATTGATCTACAAACTACAAAACAAGAGATAGGTCTATCAATTTGTGTTGGTGGGGGGCAGGATTTCAAAAGTCTGACACAATTACCTTTCACCCTTCCATGTATCTATTCTAGCAAAGTCCTTGTAGTTGTCCTGGCCAGTGAAGAACACATAATTTCCGTCATTGGTAGCGTTGGCCTGTACGAAACAAGAACAGAAACAAGAACAGAAACAATGTGAACAAACAGCGCTCTCATAACAAAGCTTAAACATGATGAATGCTCAACCTGATACTGTAATATGAAATCTGAAATTCTACGTTTTCGTTTATTGTAGAATGGCTTCTGTAAAATTATCCCACTGTTTCTTTGGTACCATTTTATGGATATTATAAAGTCTACGACAACTGTTTAAATTGAATTAAATTAAAGTGTTGCTTATAAACCATAAATCTGCAGTCAATTAAAGATAACGCCTAATTTAAAAGGTGAATGCGGTAAATAAAAATAAAATGGTGTGACTATTTTAGTGTTAATAGTCAAATGGCTACTTGGAGTCTTACAATCTTTTGCCCAGCACACATCATGCCATCATGACTCTGAACCTTCCAGCCTGTTCACAGTATTTGTATGTATTTGCACAGTATTTGTATGTATTTCCACAGTATTTGTATGTATTTGCACAGCATTTGTCTGTATTTGCATGTACAGTGTATTTGTGTAAATGAGACCTTGTAGAAGAGCCCAAAGACATCATCCAGGTCATGTTGGAAGACTTTAAGAGCCTTGAGGAGAGCGTCCTCGTATCCCCACAGCAGCTCTCCTGCGGTCCGGGTGGTGAACAGGCCTTCACCAAGGGACTTCATGTAGGCAGAGACCAGATCGGCAAATATAGGCTGGTCCTTGAATTTCTCCATCACGGTCTACCAGGAAGGAAGGGATGTTAAGACCAAAGCAAACAAAAAAAAAAGAAATAAAAACCCTCATGAGTGCCTTAAAGGGATCATGGAATAACAGAAATAATTTACTTTCATAGTACCATTGGGGGGGATGGGGGTGTATATCAAAAGTCAACTTTTCCGCTATTTATCATCTGAGCTACATCAGTGTGTGTGTCCATGTCAACTGAGAAGATGATGACTAACTATGACAGATCAGGGTATATATATATATATATATATATATATATATTAAGGGTACTGGTTATTTGTTGATGAGTTTCTGTGACGCACCAATGCGGGGATGTTCACTGTCCGGATGAGGTCTCTCTCTGAGCCTCGGGACATGTTGGGCTGGAATATGTAGGTCTTCGTGTTGACAGCTGCTACTCTGGTGCCATTATCCAGGAAGTCCACTTCCTCCATAGGCCGGTACTCCCTGTGAAGGAAAACATCACAGTCAACTGGGGGGAAAGTTGAGCGTCAATTTTGGATCGTTTTAGACATAACAAGATTTCTCAAAATAGCAAAGCTCAGGGTTACCAACCCACACAGATCTTTCTAGGTCATAGTGCTGTGTGACATTTTAAGACAAAAATATGATGTGCGATATGTTAGGATGACTTAATAGGCTCTAAAATTGATTTAAAAAAATCTAGCTCCACTCCTATTTGATAAACCAGACCATATCAGTGACAGATAGGTCGGTCTATACTCCTATGAGGCTTTATTTGAAACGTGTACTTCTTGAAAACTGCCCATTGCTTCTGATATTTTGACCAGAAGAAGGCATTATTTTACGACATTGTTTGTTGGTGGGAGAATTTTTGTTGTCGTTGCAAAAATACATTAATTTATTTGGTTGAGGTTTCTTATCAAGTTCAGAGCATATTTTAATCAAATGGAGCGCTTGTTTATGTCAATGTTTTATAACAGGGCAGTGCTGCTAGGTGGCATGAGGTTTCATGAAGGTTAGTGGAGTGGTACTCATATCCACCAGTCTACTTAAGCATCATTATTTTGAATTATTATTATTATTATAAAACACTCACACAGCTTCTCAAAAATTGATGTTGGTGCACCTCCTCTGTGCCGGGTTTACTGTACATCAAAACCTTTTGTGTTCTTGAAGACTTCTGTACATTTCATTCAGGTTCATGCAATCCACGTGCATCCATAAATAACAGCGGAGACTCTACTGATTTATGGACTGAAACAACAGGTTTTTTGTTAGAATATAATATGTTAGGAATTTGATGTATTTGAATTCCTTTGAGAGCAGACATCATTCTGCAGAGTGAATTGGTTGGAACATTTACATGAATTGAATTTTAGATCATAGCTCTTTCAAAAATAAATGCGCAACCAAACACACGTATCCTGTTAAAGAGGCTGACTGGCAGCTTTAATGCTTTTACTGGTATAATCTACCAAATAGTCTGGTCTGTTTGGAAGTATCCAAACAACATAGCATACATACATACTGGAAGTATTTTGATTATATATAGGCCTAAATGTATTGTAATTTTAGTTCTAGTCTCTTAAACTTAACTTACTTTTCTTTCAGGCTAACTTAGTAACTTTCTCCAAGACAAAGGCCATTGCTATTATACAGTAGTTATTATAGTTCAAACCATTGACATATTTAAACAATCTGTAGGGATTTGTGGTAGCTAATGGACTTAAATCCTTTGTCGAGCATTTTCTCTCTCTCAGTGTATTGCATTGCAATGCATAAATAGCAGAAGAGAACAGGATACATGTATGCAATGTGTCTGTGATCTAAAGGATGTTGAAAATGAGTTTCATTTCATGTTTTATTGTACTCAATATGATGATTTGAGGATTTCCTTATTTGACGAAATGCAAAAGAAAAGACCTGCAGCCTGTTGCACCAGCTGAACGTAAGTTCTGTCTTAAGTTAGGGTGTAAAGTCCACACTAACTGCTACGTTCAAACTAGTTAGTTTGACACTAAAGTTGTGTCTTTGTTGAGTTGCACCACGGAGACGTAAGTTACATCTTAACTAGTAGACCCTAAAGTCCATACTAACCAAAATAGTGTCGCAGACAATGACGTGTACAGTATCTGTGACCAATCAGTGAAAAGCACGGTGGAAACGGTGTTTATTTATGGTTGTTTAAGTAAGTGGAGTGAAAACAGGACATGTTGCCCACCGCAAATTAGTGCTTTCATATTTCATCAACACTAACCAAATGAGAACGTTATTGAGTAACGTTCGTTTAGGTTCATATTACTGTTAACGTTTATCTGTGAGCTCTTTATCAGTATTGTAGGCTAATTTACCACCATCCTGCCTCGCTAAATTGTTGCGGTTATTTTAATTTGTATGCAGTGCTGCAGCTTGTGGGAAACAAAAGCGTGAGTCATAAATATCAAAGGGTGTAATAATTGATGACGGAGAACACGTTACCGACGCAAAACAACGATGCGCCACGGTGTCAAGTTGCAATCCGTGCCAACTGCTATTTTACGGAGGACTTTACACCTAGTAAGACGTAGGTGTAAAATTTAAGTTCTAACTTATGCCTACGTTGTAACTATTTCACTTGGTGCAACCCAAATATTTTTAGTAGTGCGTAAACTGGGACTTAGTGAGACTTTACGTTCAAACTAGCTTACGTTTCAACTTACGCACAGCTGGTGCAACCCACTGCTGAGCTCTTCTGGGCAGATGATGGCCAGAAGTTTGAGTGGTTTTTTAACACTGAGGTATTTAAGACTGCTAACTTTATTTCTATGGCATGGAATAGAAGGCAAGCACAGCTCTTTAAGTAGGTTCAGGCTGTGGTTTTCATGCTGTACAACTTCACTGTATGTATTTTTGGGGTGTTTTTGTTGGTTTTATTATGTTTGATCATTGCTTGTTTAAATGATGAACAGTAAAAGTGTCCTGTAAGACCATATGGGCCGGGCCTCATTGGAAGCATGACACTTAAAGAAAGAAAATCAATCAATCAAAAAATGTATAATGTCAGCTATTGTTTGTTTTGCCCTTGTCTAATCGTGTCACCTGTAAGTGTACGGTCCAATCTCCACCACAGCGGGCTTGTCCCCAACCATCACCTCCTCTGGATTGGTCAGATTGAAGAAGTAGAACTGCATGTAGACAGGCGGGGGTGGATTCTCCCAGGCCTCAAATGAATCTGTACCATTCTTCAAAACCACTATCTATTGGGGACAAAGGTCAGTGCTTACTCATCACTACATCCCACACAGATGACACACATCATATGACAAACTCTCCCAGTTCTGCAGATACCTTCTGTCAATGGTGATCAAATCAGCACTTATGTCCTCCTCCATTCATTTCATGTTAAATGAATCTGAACAACTACAGTCAGTGGACAAGCTAGTTCGGCGAGCTAACTAATTGTTCCACATTATTTTGCACTACATGATTGTACGAAAACGCAACTTTAGCACATTTTCAACAACTTAATGAATCAGTCCTGGGTCATGCATTCGTGACCTCGCATGATTACATCAATCAACTTCAGAAAGACAGCTTTAACGTTACGTGGAAAAAAAGCGACCAGTCAACTATTAGCTAAACAAGCTAATTCGGTGCCCACAGAACGTGTCATGCTCTCTCTGCTGTTGTTCTGTCAAATCAAGCTAACTAACATTAGCTGTCGCCAAAACATTAACTAAACACTGACCTAAATATTGGCAGTGAGGGAGTAAACTAGTTAGCTTTCGCCTACCTTCTTAACCATGGAGTCCAGGAGATTTGGAAACACATTCGATAAGACCAACGAGATTCCCCCAATTAAAAGTAATATAGAAAAAACCCCGGTGCTGTAGATGCAACATGATTTCAGCGACATAATTTACACGACGTGTAAACAACTATAGCAGCAGCTCACGATGACAACTAGTACTACAAGCCTGCCCGTGTTTTCGTTTCGATGAATGGTTTCGATGCAAACCAAGAGCAACACAACTTGAACAAAATACACTCCACCCCCACTTCCGTTTTCGCCCAGTCTATGGTCGACAGACTAGACGAAATGGAGGGAAGAAAGTGTCTATCTTAGTAACTGTGCACTCTTTGTTATGAATTACGTCATACTCACATGGCACCCGCGTCATTCATGTAAGAACCTCCTTTTTAAAAATGTGGCTTGCAATTCCATGCATATTACGCATGGTTTTACAGGGCGGGATGACTTTTTTTGAGAGCCTGTCCTACTAGAGTAGCCTACCTACCATCCATAATGTAACTTTAGTGACATGGGTGAGTGGTGGTGAAGACGCAGATTCATAATTGATCATTTTTACCTGGCTGTAGGGATCAAAGGGCACTTTGACGCCCTACAGGTAAGCTTGGCAGCAGCTGCCATCAGCGCAGGTGGATTGGAGACTCTAGACTCATTTCACAGCAACATGTTGAGGTGGTAAAGCAGGAAGTAAAGCAGGTGTGTAACCAATATTAATGATGGTTGCAACTTGCATTACATTTGGTGTTCCAGTGCCAGGGCCCTCATTAATAGTATTGGTTACACTTGGATTACTTCCTGCTTTATCACCTAAAAAAACGGTTGCTGCGAAAGTGGCCTTGAATGGGAAGTGGAACAGAATGAGAAGTGTTGACTGTCTGTCTTTCTGTGTTCGCCCTGGGTGTTTCCCCGCTCCCCGCTCTTATAGGTCTGGGTGATGATGCCATAAGTTATAATTTAAATCTTAACTCTCTCATTGCACAACAAAACACTGTAATTATAGGCTCATTAGATGAAGACTGAAACCCAAATGCACACAATGTGACATTTGTAAAAAATAAAAATAAATAAATAAATCTATGTATCATCCTGTATTTCTGTGTGTGCTTAGTTACAATATGCATGCACCCATGATTTCCAGCACAAACTGCAGTATGCAGTGGACATCATAAAGTGAACACACACATCCACAAAACCACCATGAAGTTTGAGGTGATAAATCACAGTTGGCCTGTAGATGTCAGTGTCTGGAGGCTTATCCAGGCACCACACTACCTCCTTTGACCTTTCCTCACATACAGCCGGGCCGGCCTGAATCTACAAACTAGCTACACGCTATAGTTCCTGTTGAGTCAAAAGGTGAAGGGACACACCTTGGCTATTGACTGATGTGCAGTGCATGTAACAGTTAGCCTACTGAATGAAAAAGCTAACAAAACAACAATCAGTAGATTATAAACCAGTAAGACCACTATCATTAGCCTGCAGTTATACTCAACTTGCTTTGCCCGGAGGCCACTTTTGCAAAATGACAGGAGGCCAGGGGCCAGTTAATAAACAAACATTAATAATATACATTTTTCTGTAGCGGATTATAGGTATTTGGGGTGTCAGCCGGAGTTTAGTCTGACAATTTTGTGCACACAGGATAGGTTAAGTTAAGTTAGTTAGTAGGCCTAAGTACCTGGGTGGTGAGCAGGTGGCGATATTTGAGAATTTAGCTGGAGCTCAGTTGAACTTTATAGTTTTCATTGTGAATTAGAAAATGGCCAGGGGGCCACTTGGCACCCTATCGCGGGCCACATCTGGCCCCCGGGCCGCAAGTTAAGTATCACTGTAGTAGGCTATAAGTAGGCTACAACAGTTAAATGGACCCCTCTCTTTCTCCCTCTTACATTATTTTTTGTATTCCCTCTCATCAATGATGTCTGGCATGACAGAAATTCAGATATTGTTTTAAAAAAACTGCTGTACACATTGTTTTAGAACAGTTTAAACTTTAGAGGCATTTCAGGACATTTGAAGGCATGGTAGCCTACTGAATAGGGAAAGTCATTTAGATTAAACATTAAATGATAGATAGATAGATAGATAGATAGATAGATAGATAGATAGATAGATGGATGGATGGATGGATGGATGGATGGATGGATGGATGGATGGATAGATAGATAGATAGATAGATAGATAGATAGATAGATAGATAGATAGATAGATAGATAGATGGGTGAGTGGATGGATGGATAGATAGATCGATAGATAGATAGATTGATTGATTGATTGATTGATTGATTGATTGATTGATTAGATAGATAGATATACGGTATGTGTTTTCGCATGAAAAAACGGACAGAGGACAATCAGAGTGTGACTCACCACACCAGATGGCATCAGCACATCAGCATTACAACCTCACAGCACAGCACAGCCCAGACAGGTTCTTACCTGCTTCATATGTTTCATTGAGGAGTGTTGCAACATAATCTGATGTAATTTCATCATTGGTCTCACTAAAGTTTAGGGATAACAAAATCCACCTGATTTCGAGAGCATGAAGTTTGCCTATAGGAATGTCTTCTCTTCTTTCCCTCCTATTCTATTCTATTCTATTCTATTCTATTCTATTCTATTCTGCTCTGTTGTATTCTCGCCTTTTTATAATAATAATAATCATAAGCATAATCATAACCATAATCATAATCATAATATTATTATTATTATTATTATTATTATTATAGGTAATAATAATAATAATAATAATAATAATAATAATAATAATTATTATTATTATTATTATTATTATTATTATTATTATTATTATTCCCCCGTTATTTATTTGCACATATAAAAAAACATACAAAGACACCAAAAAGCAGTAAGAGTAAAACTGTGTGGCTTGTTTCGGGCGAAATATCCCTTTAATCGTAATATGAATGGGGGGCATGTGGAGAACAGAGGAGACTCACTCGGTCACGGGGGCACTTGGGGGAGTGACGTCACTTTCCTAAACCGGGCAACAGAGCCGCTGACGGTACGTGCACATCTACAATGGCAAATTCGCTTTTCCGCTGTGTCGCAGCGTTTTGTGGGCGTGCAAACCAGCTTCCAGCTTGGAGCTGTAGCCTGTAGAAACGTTGTATACAGGAGGGTGCGGGGAGGAAATGTGTAGGAAGAGCTGTCATTGGGTAGCTTCAACGAAAGGTCCCGCCCTAGTCCCGCCCCGCGAGCGTGAAGCCGCTCGGAGACAAGCCGCCTCTAGTCTGCGACAGGGAAACGCTGTGGGCGGTTCCAGCGGCAGGGGGCGCGAGGCAAATGGACCAATCAGACACGGAAATAGAGCAAGACAGCCTATCAAGATGCAGCGTCAAAGCGGCTTTTTCAGCAGGCAAGCCGCCGAGCGCTTCATGATGTGCACGTACCGTGAGCTGAGCTCGCGCTGGTCCGGTCCCGAGCAGAGACAGACAGCAGCTTCTTCAAGAGCTCAACTTTTAATGTATGCGGGCCGCCCGCCTCAGACTCAGTGTGTGTGTGTGTGTGTGTGTGTGTGTGTGTGTGTGTGTGTGTGTGTGTGTGTGTGTGTGTGTGTGTGTGTGTGTAGCAGCCTACCGACGCACCGTTCACTTCTCCTCCATGCATGCGTCCATTCGACCACCACATCCCACACCAGATAGCACCGGCTCGCTGTCGCTGCTCTGACCCGGGTTGCTAATCTCTTTTTGGGGCAAAGAAATCGGTTGTGTTATCGGCCTCTTTTTTTATGTCTCCAGTCCTGCTGTGATTCCAACTTTTCACAGGGTAAGTCGTGCTGCGTCTACATTCATATGAAAGTTGATGTTGAGCGATTGATTGCTAGTTTATAATAACGTTACTGACTGGTTTGAAACAGCCATTTCACGCTATATAACGTCAAGTCAAACAAGCACCGTTTCGGTCGAAGCGTTTGATTGTTGTCGCGGATACACACTGATGATAGATGCACGCACATCGCGCGCATTTGGCTACTTTGCGCTAAAATTGTAAAGAGAGCCGCCACTTCACTCAAGTTTATTTGTGTTTTCCCTGAATGGCTTCTTCCACTGTTTGGAAGAGAAGCGCAGCTGCGGCGCTCTCTCGGGAAACTGTGCAAATATGCAGAGGTGATGCTGACAAACGACGCGTTCCTTGTTTATTAGTGTTATGTGCGGAGCTGTGCCCACATTGCCAGAGCCGTGTTTCACTTCAGATCCGTTCTCTAATAGAAAGCACATTTGTATTGCCTATAATGGTGACTGGTGGATTGTGCTGTAAACCGATGTGGTAGCATGTAAGCATGTCAAATATATATATATTTGGAAATGATGTATTTGTGTATATGAATAACATGGTCATGCGAGTGTTATACTTGCTATAATAACACAGTTAGTAGTTGAATAATGTTTCAGCCAAACTTCATGCAACTTTGTGCCACTTTATCTCGTGGGAATCATTTTAAATCATCTCACGCTGGGTCGTCAGAAAATGAGTAAAGTGCCACCTGACCTGGTAACTTTAGAGGTGGACGTTGGAAGTGAAAGGTTTGGATGAGACCAGAGGTCAGGTTGGAAGCCAGGCAGCAGCTATACCTCCTGTAACACAACACAACTCTAAAATAGGTACTGATGTTGTGGGTTCTTCTCCACCATGAATCCCTGCTGCAGCACATCCACACAGCAATTTGACTGGATATGTAACTTGTTCGAGAGAGTCTTTGCCAAACCCGTTTCCCCCCCTAGAAACACATGGCTGAATTGGAATGAGGGATGCGATCAGTGAAGAACTTAACAACAGTGAAGAACTTAACAACTGTGTCACTTTCCTCACAGACTGAGCCAGCGAGAGAGAGAGAGAGAGAGAGAGAGAGAGAGAGAGAGACTGCATGGACCAGACTGAACATGAAGAGCCTCAAAGCCAAGTTTAGAAAGACCGATGTAAGTACTGTAACACATGAGCATGGCTGTGTGTGTGTGTGCGTGTGTGCGTGTGTGTGTGTGTGTGTGTGTGTGTGTGTGTGTGCGCGCGCGTGTGTGTGTGTGGGGGGGGGGGGGTTCAGCTGTTTGGGACTATGTATTGCCATTGTATAGATATAGATATAACAGCAACACACATGCATTAGTCACAGCCAGTGACATAGATCAGTGTACTCAACCTTTTCCCTATACTCAAGAGACACATTGACCAAAAAAAATCTTTACAATCCAAAAAAGTCTCTTTCCTCCCATTATTTATTCTTATATTTTTATTTATTTATTTAAAGTATAGGACTTAAAAGAGCCACAACTACCCATAAAGCAGCCACATGTGGCTCTAGAGCCTCGGGTTGAGTATCACTGACAGATATACAGACAGACAACACCCACACACACACACACACACACACACGCACACACACACACACACACACACACACACACACACACGCACACACACACCCTATCCACGTTGAGTCATTTTGGGAGGTGACTCCACACTCCTACAGGTCAGAGGGAATTCTTTTGGTTTGAGTTTAGTAAGAGCACTGATCGCTGGAGTTAGTCTGACTCGGAGGAACTGTTCCAGACATGAGTTTGAGCCTGTTCACCATGAATCAGTACTTTGGGAGGATTTGTGTGTGTGTGTTAATGTTGGGACAGTCAGTCGTGTGTGTGTGTGTGTGTGTGTGTGTTCATGTTGGGACAGTCAGTCGTGTGTGTGTGTGTGTGTGTTAATGTTGGGACAGTCAGTCGTGTGTGTGTGTGTGTTAATGTTGGGACAGTCAGTCGTGTGTGTGTGTGTGTGTGTGTGTGTGTGTTCATGTTGGGACAGTCAGTCGTGTGTGTGTGTGTGTGTGTGTGTGTGTGTGTGTGTGTGTGTTAATGTTGGGACAGTCAGTCGTGTGTGTGTGTGTGTGTGTGTGTGTGTGTGTGTTCATGTTGGGACAGTCAGTCGTGTGTGTGTGTGTGTGTGTGTGTGTGTGTGTGTGTGTGTGTGTTCATGTTGGGACAGTCAGTCATTCAGTCACAGAAGTAGCCTAAGATACCCTCACAGGAAGTGAGGCGCCTGAGCAGTCAGTGTGACTCATCTGTTGTCGTTGTCATGGTGACAGTAATGACACAGAGGTTGTTGTTGTCATGGTGACCGTAATGACACGGAGGCGAGTGCCAGACGGGAAGTGTCAGTCTAGTGGGGTACAGCCGGCTGGATGGGCTCATGTTGAGGGGTCGGAGGAGAGGTGGAGTGTGTGGTGAATGGAGTGATAGAGACACTGCGTAACGCGTCATCATTCAGAAACCACGCCCAAGACGGGGGAAAACACAAACTCCTGTCCAATCCTGGCGTTCTCCTATGTCGCGTGCATGGTTGCGTGTTGCACCAAAAGATTGTATATATGGAAGATGAACACTCCAACTTACTTCTTGACAGCTAGATCCACATTTTTCTTCTCGCCAATTCTCAATGGCTTCCTTGTTTTGCTCAGGAGTACAAAAAAACTTTAACTGGCGATTTTTTACATTTGTTGTCTGCGCAGCCCCACCACACAACAGCTTTTAGCTATGTTTACTTCAAGGAAAATGACGCTGGTGTGTGGAAATGAACGGAGCTCTTCCCCCGTGATGGGCGTGGCCTATTACATTGGCAGTGTCTCTATGAGTGAGAGTTAAGTTGGAGCAGGGCATTTCAAAGATCATATATACGGAAGATGAACACTCAAACTTACTTCCTTCACACGCAAGATCCACATTTTTCTTCTCGCCAATTCTCAGCGGCTTCCTTGTTTTGCTCGGGAGTACAAAGACACTTTAATTGGCGATTTTTTACATTTGTCTGACTGCAGCCCACCACCACACAACAGCTTTTAGCTATGTATGGTGCTGGTGTATGGGAGTGAATGGAGAGCTTTCCCCCCCGTGATGGGCGTGGCCTATTTCATGCAGTGTCTCCATATGATGGTGTCACCTCTCCTCCTCATTTTGTAGAGGTTTGGGCTTAATTGCAACACGCCCCTGTAGCCTACACATACCTGACAAACACATGGGGCCTAAAGGCATCTTTTCAATGACCACAGCTTCACTGGGGAAATCGGAGGACAAAAGAGTGTATTGTTCCAGAACACAAATGATGTGCGGGATTGGGTGACATGCAGGATGTGATGTCACAATGTGATGTCACAATAGTTCCTCCTCAGTTTCTGAGTAAGCGAATGTCTCACCTTTTCTGCTGCTGCAGGCCGTTTCCCGGGCCAAAACTCTCTGCCCCCCTCTCTATCAATATTAATATCTGTCTATTTTTAAACTGTCGACCTGTCCTGTTGGTAGCAGGTTGAGTTCAGAACCAGTGTAGAAGATGCTGTGAGAGCGTTCCATCGTGTCAAAGAGACGCTTTGTTTGGAGTAAAATTCAGTTTAGCATGAGAATAGCCAGTGGTGGGCGTTGTGAGAGAGCGATGAGAGATGATGTGAATGTTGCTTAGGAACAAGACCACACGTCTGCACAATCCTCACTCCCACACATGCATTTTCATGCTTTGATCGCTTTCAAATCTGCTCATTTCCATATATTTTTTAATTCAATTGTCTTTCAACTGTAATAATACCTGTCTTTCATAGCTCTTTGTGCTCTGATACGACATAGTTTGAGAAAAAAAAACCAATACTGCATTTTGAAAAGAATACCGTGTTGTAATATGTATATATTTATGTTTATGTTTACACTTGAGGTACACATTTTGAAAGTAGAACTGCAATTGAAAACTTGCTGTCAAAAAACTAGCGTGCGCACAAAAATGCTGTCTTTTGAACTAAATCTAGTGATGTAAGAAAATGACAGTATTAAGAAATGCATGATTGTTTTGTTGTGGAGTAACTGTTCTCTTATATTAAAAGAGAACTTCACTGAAAAACAATGATTTATTTTGCACGTGATCTCACACACAGCCGAAAACTGTAAACAGTTTTGCAGGCATTCAATTAGTTTGACAGTTAGAGTTGATTTGAGTTCAGTTGTGGACCAGTGATTTCATTTAGGTGAAGTTCTCCTCTAAAGCAAATCTGACTGAAATAACATGACAGAATTCATTCTAGCTTTGCAAACTGTGCATTTCATGTTGCCATAGTCACACCGATTGTCCTAAGTTACCCCCTCACTGATGTGTGTATTGATTATGCATTGAAATATAAATATCCCACAGACAGTAACTCTGTGTGAACCGTGTTCTTGACTATTGTCGGAGATTAGAGATTCAATTTCCTCTGAAGCCTCTTTTAATAGCGCACAGTAACACCTTATTTTGATTAAATAAAAGCATCGCAGATCATTTTATAAGTAACTTTGTGTAAAGTACATGGTAACAATACTGAACACACGCCCCAAATATAGTACGCCCACAGACAGAAGCGCGCATGACAGTTTCTGAGCCGAGAAACAATACCTAAAATTGATATCCATAGTAGCAATCATGACGTTAGCTAACGCTATTTAACTGAGCCTAACCCAGGATACAGGTGCTTTTATTTTGACTTTCAGCAATTGACTTCTGTTTTCTTCTGTCGGTCTGTGGGCGTACCTTATATGGACATACCTTGAAATGTGGGCGTACCCTGAAATGGTCACGTGACTTCCATTTTTCAATTTTCAATTTTGTATTTTCAACTTTGAATTGTACTTTTCAATCTTAATTTTGCATTTTTCCAATCCAAAATGAATAACGATCAAAAGGGAATGGCCAAAAATTAAAAAAATTGGGTTAGACTTTGATTGTTTTTGTGTTTTTCGATTCTGTTTGAAAAATGATTTTCAGCTTAATTTTTTTTTTTTTTTTACTCTTTTTCATTCTTCAATTTAGATTAATTGTAACCATTTTCCATGTCTGAATTAGAAAGGAAAAATGAATTATACTTTAGTACCCCGATCCGAGTACACATTCCTTCACGTTATGCAGAATAATATGGGTGATAAAAAGTGCCTATGTTATAGTGTTATATGTTATATGTTATAGTGTTATAGTGTTATATGTTATAGTGTTATAGTGTTATGTTATATGTATGTTATGTTATAGTGTACAGTAGGGATGTTCATTTTGAAAATTTTCCATAATCGATGATCTGTGAAAATTAACGATCAATTTTCGATTATCGATCATATTAATACTTATATATTTTTATATATATATATATATATTTTTTTTTACAAAATGAATGCCTATGGCAGAAAATACGAAAGACAACGTGTTCTCCTCAATGAACTCTTTATTTCAATGTGTCTCCTCTCCAACACTGCTGTCCCCGGCGCATGCCGGTGTGAATTCCCCATGTTTAAAACAGTTTTGTTGGCACAAAGGCCCGTGCCCAGCCAGAAAACTAGAGACTATATGAAGCTCCACCTCACGTTAGTCGCCTGTGCAATGGAGTGGGGCGAGGAGGAACGAATTCCACCCAAACCTAGTCCAATTTTTTTTTTTTTTTTTTTTTTTTTATAATAACAAAATCGATCCAAATTCCACAGGATCGATTCCAATCCTTAACAATCAATTATCGATTTTCGACAATTGATGAACATCCCTAGTGTACAGTACACACACAGCGATTGAAATGAATGGTTGTGTTTATGCTAAACGGCTGGATCATCTTTTCCCCTGACAGGACAGCGTGTTTAACCTCTGAGCCAACAGCCATTCCATTACTTTAATAGACCTTCTAATCAGCCGCAATAGAAAGAAAATATCTCCTTGGTTCTATTCTCGGCGTTGTGTGTCAGTGACAGATTGCACAGGAATGTTCTCCCCCAAAGCCAGCGCTCCATTCTGCAACCAAATCAGAGAGGCACAATGCCTACACAAATAGCTTTCTTAAATCAGAGAGGCACAATGCCTACACAAATAGCTTTCTTAAATCAGAGAGGCACAATGCCTACACAAATAGCTTTCTTAAATCAGAGAGGCACAATGCCTACACAAATAGCTTTCTTAAATCAGAGAGGCACAATGCCTACACAAATAGCTTTCTTAAATCAGAGAGGCACAATGCCTACACAAATAGCTTTCTTAAATCAGAGAGGCACAATGCCTACACAAATAGCTTTCTTAAATCAGAGAGGCACAATGCCTACACAAATAGCTTTCTTAAATCAGAGAGGCACAATGCCTACACAAATAGCTTTCTTAAATCAGAGAGGCACAATGCCTACACAAATAGCTTTCTTAAATCAGAGAGGCACAATGCCTACACAAATAGCTTTCTTAAATCAGAGAGGCACAATGCCTACACAAATAGCTTTCTTAAATCAGAGAGGCACAATGCCTACACAAATAGCTTTCTTAAATCAGAGAGGCACAATGCCTACACAAATAGCTTTCTTAAATCAGAGAGGCACAATGCCTACACAAATAGCTTTCTTAAATCAGAGAGGCACAATGCCTACACAAATAGCTTTCTTAAATCAGAGAGGCACAATGCCTACACAAATAGCTTTCTTAAATCAGAGAGGCACAATGCCTACACAAATAGCTTTCTTAAATCAGAGAGGCACAATGCCTACACAAATAGTTTTCTTAAATCAGAGAGGCACAATGCCTACACAAATAGCTTTCTTAAATCAGAGAGGCACAATGCCTACATAAATAGCTTTCTTAAATCAGAGAGGCACAATGCCTACACAAATAGCTTTCTTAAATCAGAGAGGCACAATGCCTACACAAATAGCTTTCTTAAATCAGAGAGGCACAATGCCTACACAAATAGCTTTCTTAAATCAGAGAGGCACAATGCCTACACAAATAGCTTTCTTAAATCAGAGAGGCACAATGCCTACACAAATAGCTTTCTTAAATCAGAGAGGCACAATGCCTACACAAATAGCTTTCTTAAATCAGAGAGGCACAATGCCTACACAAATAGCTTTCTTAAATCAGAGAGGCACAATGCCTACACAAATAGCTTTCTTAAATCAGAGAGGCACAATGCCTACACAAATAGCTTTCTTAAATCAGAGAGGCACAATGCCTACACAAATAGCTTTCTTAAATCAGAGAGGCACAATGCCTACACAAATAGCTTTCTTAAATCAGAGAGGCACAATGCCTACACAAATAGCTTTCTTAAATCAGAGAGGCACAATGCCTACACAAATAGCTTTCTTAAATCAGAGAGGCACAATGCCTACACAAATAGCTTTCTTAAATCAGAGAGGCACAATGCCTACACAAATAGCTTTCTTAAATCAGAGAGGCACAATGCCTACACAAATAGCTTTCTTAAATCAGAGAGGCACAATGCCTACACAAATAGCTTTCTTAAATCAGAGAGGCACAATGCCTACACAAATAGTTTTCTTAAATCAGAGAGGCACAATGCCTACACAAATAGCTTTCTTAAATCAGAGAGGCACAATGCCTACATAAATAGCTTTCTTAAATCAGAGAGGCACAATGCCTACACAAATAGCTTTCTTAAATCAGAGAGGCACAATGCCTACACAAATAGCTTTCTTAAATCAGAGAGGCACAATGCCTACACAAATAGCTTTCTTAAATCAGAGAGGCACAATGCCTACACAAATAGCTTTCTTAAATCAGAGAGGCACAATGCCTACACAAATAGCTTTCTTAAATCAGAGAGGCACAATGCCTACACAAATAGCTTTCTTAAATCAGAGAGGCACAATGCCTACACAAATAGCTTTCTTAAATCAGAGAGGCACAATGCCTACACAAATAGCTTTCTTAAATCAGAGAGGCACAATGCCTACACAAATAGCTTTCTTAAATCAGAGAGGCACAATGCCTACACAAATAGCTTTCTTAAATCAGAGAGGCACAATGCCTACACAAATAGCTTTCTTAAATCAGAGAGGCACAATGCCTACACAAATAGCTTTCTTAAATCAGAGAGGCACAATGCCTACACAAATAGCTTTCTTAAATCAGAGAGGCACAATGCCTACACAAATAGCTTTCTTAAATCAGAGAGGCACAATGCCTACACAAATAGCTTTCTTAAATCAGAGAGGCACAATGCCTACACAAATAGCTTTCTTAAATCAGAGAGGCACAATGCCTACACAAATAGCTTTCTTAAATCAGAGAGGCACAATGCCTACACAAATAGTTTTCTTAAATCAGAGAGGCACAATGCCTACACAAATAGCTTTCTTAAATCAGAGAGGCACAATGCCTACATAAATAGCTTTCTTAAATCAGAGAGGCACAATGCCTACACAAATAGCTTTCTTAAATCAGAGAGGCACAATGCCTACACAAATAGCTTTCTTAAATCAGAGAGGCACAATGCCTACACAAATAGCTTTCTTAAATCAGAGAGGCACAATGCCTACACAAATAGCTTTCTTAAATCAGAGAGGCACAATGCCTACACAAATAGCTTTCTTAAATCAGAGAGGCACAATGCCTACACAAATAGCTTTCTTAAATCAGAGAGGCACAATGCCTACACAAATAGCTTTCTTAAATCAGAGAGGCACAATGCCTACACAAATAGCTTTCTTAAATCAGAGAGGCACAATGCCTACACAAATAGTTTTCTTAAATCAGAGAGGCACAATGCCTACATAAATAGCTTTCTTAAATCAGAGAGGCACAATGCCTACACAAATAGCTTTCTTAAATCAGAGAGGCACAATGCCTACACAAATAGCTTTCTTAAATCAGAGAGGCACAATGCCTACATAAATAGCTTTCTTAAATCAGAGAGGCACAATGCCTACACAAATAGTTTTCTTAAATCAGAGAGGCACAATGCCTACACAAATAGCTTTCTTAAATCAGAGAGGCACAATGCCTACACAAATAGCTTTCTTAAATCAGAGAGGCACAATGCCTACACAAATAGCTTTCTTAAATCAGAGAGGCACAATGCCTACACAAATAGCTTTCTTAAATCAGAGAGGCACAATGCCTATACATAAATAGCTTTCTTAAATCAGAGAGGCACAATGCCTACACACATAGCTTTCTTAAATCAGAGAGGCACAATGCCTACACAAATAGCTTTCTTAAATCAGAGAGGCACAATGCCTACACAAATAGCTTTCGTAAATCAGAGAGGCACAATGCCTACACAAATAGCTTTCTTAAATCAGAGAGGCACAATGCCTACACAAATAGCTTTCTTAAATCAGAGAGGCACAATGCCTACACAAATAGCTTTCTTAAATCAGAGAGGCACAATGCCTACACAAATAGCTTTCTTAAATCAGAGAGGCACAATGCCTACACAAATAGCTTTCTTAAATCAGAGAGGCACAATGCCTACACAAATAGCTTTCTTAAATCAGAGAGGCACAATGCCTACACAAATAGCTTTCGTAAATCAGAGAGGCACAATGCCTACACAAATAGCTTTCTTAAATCAGAGAGGCACAATGCCTACACAAATAGCTTTCTTAAATCAGAGAGGCACAATGCCTACACAAATAGCTTTATTAAATCAGAGAGGCACAATGCCTACACAAATAGCTTTCTTAAATCAGAGAGGCACAATGCCTACATAAATAGCTTTCTTTATGAAGCCAGACCGTTGCCAGATCGTTTGTAATGGAATCACTATTTTCACTGGCTTTCAGGTCAGATCTTCACTAAACGCTTCGCTCCATGATCCTCCTCCAGCCGAGCCGCCTGAGCTCAAACATCTCTAGAACGTGAGGCCTAAAATAAGGTCGAACCTTCAACTGGTGGAGAGAGAATTTATGTGATTTTTCATTGGAAATTTGATGTTGGGCAGATGCTAGATCCCAAGTGTAATAATGTCGGATCATCACTCTGAGTTAGTCTGTATGCTATTCAGCCAGATGATGTTGTGAGGTGCTGCGTTCGTTCCTGACCATACTCATGGTAGCGTACTGGATCGTATCAACTACACTAGTACTAAAGGTGAGACTGATCTACTGGGAGTGGTCGTGGTGTGGTGACACGAGAGTGATAGTGGTGAGACTGAAGGTTAGGAGAAGTTGATGATCAGTCTGGTCCTCTGACTGAAACTACACATTATGTGTGGTGGTCTGGCAGAACCCTTCACACATCTCGCTGATACACATTGTTGGCAATAGGCTAAAGCAGGTCGCTATAACGAGCTTTGCAGGTATTTTGAGTGATTTGGTTACTTTCATCTCTGTAATACATCATGGTGAATAATTATTTTTCCAAAAACAAAACGGAAAGTATTTATTTGATTTATTATTATTTAATCAATCCTACGCCTACGTTACGTACATATATTACGCCTACGTATATTAACTCATTGAGTGCCAGCCACTTTTGGAGAACGGACGCTTCTAGTGCCAGAGTTTCAGAGCGTTTTCAGTGATTTCTCGAGGCCCACAGAATATTGTGTGATATTACTATGTAAACACCGAACACGCACAAAGAACGATGAGACTCTATTGTATCAGCAGCAAAAAAAAGCTTGATTTTGATATCATTTTCCGTTCTTTAGTTATCAGCCGGAGAAGATATGTCAAAAACAGCAAATACAGGCGTTTCCATCTAGAAGCTGAGATATTGAGCCTTTTGTGAAATATAGCATTTCAAGCAAATCACTGACTCTGAAGCTAATATTTTCTGACCTGAAACATCTGAACAGTAATTTCCTTCAATATAACAGCACCCCCACCCCCCCTCTACTGCAAACTCCTCCTCCGTGGGTGTGTCTCTGGTGGCTCTGCTCGCTCTGAGTGCTGCTTGTGTCAGGTGAGTCTCTGCTGCCTGGATGGCGGCCGCTCATCGGGGCAGTCTGGATCAGGCTCGCTCGTTTCTGGGGTTTCGGTTGTGAGCTGGGATGAAGCTGCGTCCGATTCTGGGCTTTCTGGGCTTTCTGCTGCGCGTTTCAAAGTG
>NC_139638.1:17571934-17589434 GCF_964638095.1 Poromitra crassiceps
CCATACAGGATTAGCTTAACAGCTATAGGGACTGTTTCTTTGATCTTCTTGTATCAGTCTTGCTTATCTCACTGCCGGCCCGTACTGTAGTAGGTCAGCTGGTCCACAGGGGACGCTCTGGAGCTCCACCTATCCGCCACTTGCTAGCTGTAGCTAGTCCGTTAGCTCACTGTTGACTGCATAAGATACTGTTCTTTATAATCCCGTGCTTGTTTTGTCCATGAGGATGTGCAGAAGACAGACTAGATCTTCAGAAAAAGGAAGGAAAAAAGGAAAAAGGCTCAGGGGCTGGTTTAGGTTTAGACATGGATCCAATGAAAGCAGGAACTGCCTGTGCTGCTGTCTCTTTATTCACCTGTTTACACAGGTGAGCTGCTGCAGACATCCAGCCAGGGCAACCTGCTCATCAGCAAACACGCAGTACTGAGGATGCTACAGGGAGCTGGTGGTGTAGTGTGTGTGTGTGTGTGTGTGTGTGTGTGTGTGTGTGTGTGTGTGTGTGTGTGTGTGTGTGTGTGTGTGTGTGTGTGTGTGTGTGTGTGTGTGTGTGTGTGTGTGTGTGTGTGTGTGTGTGTGTGTGTGTGTGTGTGTGTGTGTGTGTGTGTGTGTTAGAGATGCATCAATATGAAAATTTGGGCCGATACCGATAATTAACATTGCTGTGATGGCCGATAACCGGTATTTACCGATGTCGATATGATCTGTATAAAAACACATTTCTATGATAATCAAATTTTGTACATAGTGAAAAACACATGTAAACACGGGAAATTGTAAAAAGTAACGAGGACGTTCCTGAGGACTTTGTGGGGCAGTAGTGTAGCTTACCTCACTGGCACGGCTGTTCAGAGGTTCAGAGGCAGGGAAAGTCAGGGAGGTATTATAGGTAGACAAGGGCCAAGGTTGATCAGGGCTACGCAGGTCTGTGGAAAGTCTGGAAAAGTATTACAAATTAATTTGATCATTTCCCGTTCTTGATTGATTAGTTTGGGAATTTATTTGAAAATATGTCTGGAAAAATATGGTAAATGTTGTGGTTCAGGTCCGATACACATATAATGATAGCTTTTATGTTGTTCTAGACCCACTTTGAGTCCACACAGTTTGTGTTGATGTGAAGAATACTGTTCAGGTAGAGGGAGCTGCTGTCAGCATGCATTCATCAAATACCCACCAACATCTAATTCAGTCAAGAACATACTGTACTGTACTGTAGGGTCTGTGGAAAAATATGGAATTTTAAAGTGGAAAGTAAACCATGTAGGAAACTCTGCCAATCATCTCACATATTCTTTCTGACATTTGTTGCGGTGAAGAACAATCGTCTATACAGTGATATGACCTAGTTAGCAGGGACAAGATCATCATATTGAACACCAGACAACACCTTCAAAACAAATCAAGGTCTGGAAAAAGTAAAGTCTGGAATCTTTGAATTGAAAATGTGAAAACAGAACCAGAGCAGAGAGAGAGACACCCCATTTACAACTGGTTTTTAAATGGGGTGCGACCTGTATCTGGATAAGTTATATGGATAACAGCCACATAAAAAAAGAGAAAGAGATCTGAACACAATGTGAGCCAGACTACCTCAGTCCAGATGTGGTCAGGAAGATCTGATCACATCCTGATCACGATGCGTTTACACCTTGCATTAGCAGCATGCGTTTCTCCTTATCCAGATAACATCCAGACAACTTATCCGGATAAGATACAGGCCACATTTAAAAAACCAGGTGTAAATGTGGTGAGAGAGAGACAGATCAGATGGGGATGAAGAGATAAGGACAAAGGGATGATGAGGGACGAATGTGAACAGGAGAAAAACCCTGTTCCAAGGAGAAGCCAGACCAAGTCAGAAACCCCCCTCAGACCCCCCCCCCCATAAACCCCCTCTCTAAGCCCCCCAAGTTAGGTTGAGAGGGCTTGTTTAGTTTGGCTGCGCTGAACAACTGGAACAACATCCATGCTGGGAGATGGATGTAGGAGGCTTAGGCTTAAGTTCACCTGAAAAAACTCTCAGACCCTTTCTTTTATGAGAGCCTTCTAGTGTTACGTGGTTTGATTTGCTGCTCTTACTTCCGAGAACCGTTTTTACTCGCAAGGATTTGTCAAACATGTTTTTTTCCCCCCTTCCTGTTTTAGCCTCCAGTGATTTAAGCCACAGAAATAAACGACAGAGTTTGATAGATTTAAAGCGACTAGTAGTCGGGCCTATCTATCGCTGCTCGCTCCCTTCATCGGGTCTGCTAGTAGCCAGCATGTAGTCGTTGGAGCTTGGATCGACCGATGAATGAGACAGTGTGTTACTGGACTTTTTCCACATGCGAGTCATGTGACATGAGTCATGTGACACTGATGATGTACTGTATGCAGGTGAGTGAGACGAGCTCTCACTCCTCGCTGACTTTGTGAACAGGCCGTGCGCCTTGCTGTTACGAGGCTGGCCGCTCTCCAAGTCCTGCAGGGTTTATTTATAGGGCAGGAAAAGCTATTTGTGTCAGCAGGAAGTGTTGTATGAGGACTCTTTTTTCTACTGGAGGCCTTCAAGACCCCGTACGTACGTACAGTACATATATACATATATACATACATACATACATACATACATACAGTACATATATACATACATACATACATACGTACAGTACATGCCCTATCCTCCTGGTCTTCTGCCTCAATGCTTCACCTTTACAAAATGATCACTACAGTAGAGGCACTGTCAGACATTTACCAGGCAGGGTGGTTTTCAGATGGGACTCTCTGCACTTCACCAGTCAAGGTTGTGTCTTTTTGCAGCTGTTTTTCCTCCAGGAATTCAGCCTTATTTGAACACCCCGAATCCCATTCATGTACAACGAATTATTATGTTTGAAAAAAAAAAAAAAAAAAGTAGAGTCCATCTTGCGATGGGGTCACACCAGCTGTGAATGTGGGCGAGCCCAGGGGTGTAAGGGGTGTGTGTGGGAGGGAGGGGGGGGGGGGGCAGTGTGTGCGTGCGATCACGCCCATTTTAGATAGGGATGCACCGATCCACATTTTTTCACTTCCGATCCGATTCCGATACCTGAATTTGGATATCTGCCGATACCGATATTATGCCGATACCAATATTTTTCTTGAATATACAGTATAGGCAAAGATTTGGCCAATTAAAGATTTTTTTTTTTTAATATACCTTGCAAAAGGCAGACAAAATTAAGAAAATATACAAGCAAATTACGGCCTGTGCGGGCCGCGCTGGAATTGAAAAAAAGAAAAGAAAATCAGATTCCGATCCGATTCGTGAAAGTGCCAATATCGGCACCCGATATTGGATCGGATCGGCCCCATCCCTAATTTTAGAACTCGACCTTAATTTCTTATGTCAAATACACACCTGTAAAGTTTTGTGACTGCATCTTGAACACAATAGCAGTCGATGCCCGATGCTGCCTGATACTAAGTACCACTCAAGCGATAAGTCTCACTGAAACAATTCCAGGTCACCTTCGAGGGAGACGGCAGATATAATAATACACTTGAGCAAACTATTTGTCACTATCTGAAATCCTTTGGATCCTCGAGCCGTGTGGTGCGCTGACAGCGTTCGTGTAGTCACAGCACAATAACAACAATAACAGCAGCAATAACATAACTGTGTGTGTTGTGTTCACACCAAGACGGAAAAAAGCTTCCAACTCGCGCAAATTATTTGCTAAAGTTGAAATGTTTAATCTTGAGCGAATGGGCGATGAGGCGAAATGAGCCACAATAAGCGTCACTCGCCTCATTCGCGCCGCCTCAGGTGAAATCACATCTTTTGCATTGACTTTATATGTCATCTCGTCGCGCGAATTTGCGAAACTCGATCCAGTGTGTGAGAGCGCCCAGTAAGAGCTACTGAGAGAGGTAGAAGGGGGATGTTTTGAGAGCAAAAAGAGAGGGCGATGCTAAATTAAAATAAAGTCGGTCAAATAAAGAATTGTTTTCATATATATATATATTTCATTGTCTTTATGTGCAGTCCAGATTCGACAGTGTTGTGCAATACATGTGATTTTCTGTGGCAGCATCCTTTCATTATGAGAGCAACCATCTGCTCTTTGTTTAACAGTCCTGTCTACTAACGCTCTTATGGTTAGCCAGAGAGAGCCACTCAAGTACTGTGGTGTGTGTGTGTGTGTGTGTGTGTGTGTGTGTGTGTGTGTGTGTGCGCGTGCGTGTGCGTGTCTGTGTGTACGTGTGTGTGTGTGTGTGTGTGTGTGTGCGTGTGTGTGTGTGTGCGTGTGTGTGTGTGTGTGTGTTTGCACCGCAGAGGGCACCACTAAGCAGTTTCAGCTGCGGCCCTGCTGGAGAAAGGATGTATTGTTTCGGGACATCGGAGCATCTGCTTTGTTGTAGATAAGAGGTTTTGAAGTTTACAGCCATTGCCGATCAAAGAGCGTGTGTGTATATTGTAGATGTGTCACTCTGTCTTTCTTCCACTGTTCCTTTTCCTCTTTTGTGTATAATGTTCACTCTTCCCTCTTCCTGTCTGTACCACCTTCCCCCCTCAATCCCTCTCTCTCAAATATACAGTCTCCATGCTGTAACCTTTACATTGGCAGAAAGTGTGTGTTTGTGTGTAACCTACTTTTCTGTTGAGATGTATGTGTGCTCTCTGCAGGTAATCCCATAGAGATTACAACTACTCTGCTTTACGCAGGAGAACAATGAGCTGTGATGTGCTGCTGTGAGTGAACTGGGGCACTGGGTCTCTGTGTTATGTTCAGTCTGAGGCCGCCAGGAAGAAAGAGATTCTAGTCTGGATGTTTTTACTCTAATATGCTGTTGTTGCATTATTATGGAGATATATCTTTTTCTGGATTTTTCTGCCATTTTCTGGACAATTTTAATTGGCCAATTCTGTCCCGGTCGTTGCTCCACCCCCTCCGCTGATCGGGGGGAGAGCCGTAGACTAGCACACATGCTTCCTCCGATACATGTGCAGTCGCCAGCCGCTCCCTTTCACCATGACAGCGAGGAGTTTCACTGGCAGGACGTGGCGCGTGGGAGGATCACTCTATTTCCACCCCCATCTCTTACAAGTATATAAGCACCTTATGATAACTGTTGGTATATGCATGTTTGTTTGTTTGTTTGTTTGTTTTCCATTAGTGTGTCTGAGCTTGTTCATTTTTGTTCATAATATATTGTTAAAATTGAAAAAAAAAATATATATATATATCCCGGTAAAATAATTTTTGTAGACATAACATACATGCTAACATACCTGCTTCACGTTCATGCGGCCCAATGTCACTTTCGTGACACAAAACTTGATGCAAAACCTGACAGACAGACAGACAGACAGACAGACAGACAGACAGTCAGGCAGACAGACAGACAGACAGACAGACAGACAGACAGACAGACAGACAGACAGGCAGACAGACACACAGACAGACAGACATCACTACCCGGCCGTCCACCTAGGCAATTGTATTATAGGATAACATCCCTTTTCCTTCTTCCAGCATTTTGTTAGTAGTATTCTAGAAAGTGGTGAAGACAAACAGGACAGAGTTTGGGACAGGGGGACAGACAGGTGGATTCTAAATCTACAGGATGTTGACAGAAGTCTCTCTGTCCAGAATCAAAAATCAAAGCAGAACAAACAGCTTTTAATCTGCAGGTCAGCAACATGATTTTGTGGGCAGGAAATGTAGAGAGGGGTTTTCTAAGGTAAACGTTTCTCTGTTGAAGAGCCATATCCTCCAAGAGCCTCAACTCTATCAACATACACAATGTTTCTCTGTTGAAGAGCCATATCCTCCAAGAGCCTCAACTCTATCAACATACACAACGTTTCTCTGTTGAAGAGCCATATCCTCCAAGAGCCTCAACTCTATCAACATACACAATGTTTCTCTGTTGAAGAGCCATATCCTCCAAGAGCCTCAACTCTATCAACATACACAATGTTTCTCTGTTGAAGAGCCATATCCTCCAAGAGCCTCAACTCTATCAACATACACAATGTTTCTCTGTTGAGGAGCCATATCCTCCAAGAGCCTCAACTCTATCAACATACACAATGTTTCTCTGTTGAGGAGCCATATCCTCCAAGAGCCTCAACTCTATCAACATACACAACGTAAAGTAGGAGGTGCTGCTTTCCGGCCCGGGTTTGTTTTGCCTTCAGAGACTTGAGGAGCTTCAGAGGAACAGGAAAGACTTTCTGTACACATGTTGATGCACAAACCATTAGAGGGAGCAACACTTCATCTGTTTGCTTTATATTCCACTCCAGGCTTTAGATTCCACTCCAGGCTTTAGATTCCACTCCAGGCTTTACATTCCACTCCAGGCTTTATATTCCACTCCAGGCTTTACATTCCACTCCAGGCTTGTGTTGATGCTTGGAATATGGAAGACACATTTGTATCCATATAATGTAGGGGTGGGAATCACCAGATGCCCACGATACGATACTAAAACGATACTTGAGTTACGATATGATAGTATTGCGATATTGCGATATGCTAGTATTGCGATATATTGAATATTGCGATATTCCGATATATTGTCTAACTCCTTTTCCTACCTTTTCCTTGACCTCACCGGAAGTAAAACATGCAGTGTTTTTTAGTTTAGTTTTGTTTTTGCCGCACATGTAGGCTACATTATTAAGCTTCTCTGGACTCAATATGCCACTGCAGGCGCGGACTGCAACATCGGGCGCTTCGGGCAGATGCCCGGTGGCCTGGCATGGCATGGCTTGCAAAAAATATATATATATAATAATAATAATAATAATATCGATACTTGGCGTCCAAATATTGATACAATATCGTCAGGCAAAATATCGCGATACTATGGTGTATCGATTTCCCCCCCCACCCCTAATATAAAGAGAGAAATGGTAAATGGATACCTGTAAGACAAGGGTGTCATCGCGTCTGCTATTCATTGGAAAGTAAGGAAGAATGATGATTAATAGGTGAGAGAGTCACTATAGCAATATTAGATCAATTCAAAATACACTATTTAATATAGTGAAATGCTGATTGATATCTCTCCTAATCCCCCCATTAGGGCTGGGGAATATATCTATATCAATATCGTGAGATATCGTCTTAGATTTTGGATATTATTTGGATATTTGGATATTATATATATTATATATAATATGATGTGGCATAAGTAGTGTTGTCTCTTTCTTGTTTTAAAGGCTGCACTACAATAAAGAGGTGTACTTTTCCGAACTTACCCGGCTGTTTTAGCTGCTCTATTATTTGCCTTTAGCCAATTAGTCATTATATTCACATTACTGATGATTATTTCTCAAAAATCTCATTGTGTAAATATTCTGTGAAAGCACCAATATTCATCCCTGTGACCCTGTCCCTTGTCACAATATCAATATTGAGGTATTTGGTAAAGAATATTGCGATAATTGATTTACTCCATACCGCCCAGCCCCCCCCCCCCCCTCTCTCTGCATGTCTCTCCCAATTCATTGTCCCTTACTTACTCCGTTCCCTATCTCTGCATCTCTCTCTCTCTAGCCCTTTTCCCACATGCGCTTTGTACCGCAAAATGACCGGAACGTGGTCAAATGGCTGCATGTGGGAAAGGCGCCGTGCCGGTATAAGCGCGACCCCGTCGTCGCGGCCATTTCACCAGTTTTGAGCTAGTCAGAAGAGCGGTATGCCGCGATAGACAGACAGGTGAGAAAGGGGTCCAGTCATTTTCCGCTATCAGTGGGCTGTGACTTCGTGGACCAGGTTGCACACAGTAGACAGTCCAACACCAAATACACAGCTGATTGTTCGATATTCCCCTGGTGTTGCGTACCACCAAAGGACTATTGCCAGTCGCAAACGCGCTTCCAGTGGTTTTCGCCACCGGGTGATCTTGCGTGCGGGTCGGACCAGACTCAGCACGTAATACCGGGACATGCGAAAATGACGCTTCCATTCCACGTCGTCAAAATTGTTCAGAGCATCTTCCCAAAATAAATTCCCTCCTGGTCTCTCTCGCTTCCAGACGGCTCTAGTCTCACGCAGCAGCGCAGAGGTACATAACACTGTCATGATCTGTCCCCGGTTTAGTCTATCTTCATATTCTGCGCGACACTCTCATGGGCGAGGTGTACACACGTTGCTTAATGTTCCAGCGGGCATAATCTAATCATTAGCGCACATTAAAGCAAACTGGCGAAATGATCTTGTGATAATAAGAGCAGTAGCCTATGTCAGCTTCATGTGTGTGTGTGCTGATTTTCCC
This sequence comes from Poromitra crassiceps, assembly GCF_964638095.1. Taxonomy (NCBI): domain Eukaryota; kingdom Metazoa; phylum Chordata; class Actinopteri; order Beryciformes; family Melamphaidae; genus Poromitra; species Poromitra crassiceps. The sequence continues at coordinate 17,580,188 of NC_139638.1, forward strand.
CTCTCCTCTCTGCTCGCTCTCTGGCCACAGTCCGTCCTCCTCCTTCAGTCACAGCCCGACAGGGACTAAGCAACGTTGCCGACAGCCAAGGCAAGCCCGGACACATCAAATGAAGCCAGTCTGTAAAAAGTGCTTCAACGCGAACGGATAAACAAGCAAACTTATTTCACCATTCTGAGTTTTGCCGACACGTCACTCCCCACTCGCTCTGCAGTGCCGCCCCCCCCCCCCCCCCCCCCCCACATACAGGCAATTTCGCTGATAGATTCCCACATGCCAGAGGAGAGGTGTGAAGGGAAATGTCCGATATTGACTTACAGGTAATTTTCCGGTACGCATGTGGGAAAACGGCTTCTCTCTCTCTCTCTCTCTCTCTCTCTCTCTCTCTCTCTCTCTCTCTCTCTCTCTCTCTCTCTGTCTCTCTCTCTCTCTCTATCTCTCTCTGTCTCTCTCTCTCTCTCTCTCTCTCTCTCTCTTCTCCCCCTGCACTCTGGTCCTTGTCCTTGTCCTTGCAGCAGCCTCTGGTGTGGACAAACAGGAAACACTTAAGACACACAGAGAGGCTGCTGATAAGACTAAATGAGTGTCAGGCTAAAGACATAGTGGGAACAAACACTAGCATCCACTCCCTGATCCCACTGTAAACAGCCTTATCAGTGGACGAGAGACACAGAGAGAGAGAGAGAGAGAGAGAGAGAGAGAGAGAGAGAGAGAGAGAGAGAGAGAGAGAGAGAGAGAGAGAGGAGAGAGAGAGAGAGAGAGAGAGAGAGAGAGAGAGAGAGAGAGAGAGACAGAGAGAGAGAGAGAGAGAGAGAGAGAGGGACAAAGTGAAAGAGAGCAAGGCAGACAGACAGAACCAGAGAGGGAATGTTTGGGCAGTGGGGACAGAGAGAGAAACAGACAGACAGACAGACAGACAGACAGACAGACAGACAGGCAGGCAGACACTAGGGCTGGCGATATGGCCTCTAAAGAATATTGCGATGTTTTTCAGCTATATCGCGATACACGATATTATATATCTCGATATTTTGAAATCTCTCATAAATGCTCAATTTAACCCTTCAGGGTTCATACACATTTTGACCAATGGATTTCCATGACTTTTCCATGACTTAAAACCAAATTTCCATGACCAAACATTTTGTAAAGTCTTGTGTATACATGAAAAGTCAGTGAGTAAAAATATTCTATGTAATGTAACTACTAACAGATTACAAGAATTGATTTTTTTTGCATTGGGGCCAGTTCTATGAGGCATGGAAAGCCTCACTATACGCCATCATATCTGTGTCGTTTCACTTTTGACTGAAAAATGATGCCTCTAGATTAAAGAAAAGACACATATGTGATGTTGACTTTTATGTAGGCTAAATGTGCGCATTCGTTTTCCTTATAGATCATGACTGCTACGTTAGCTACGTTAGCTTCACGTTACCTTGCATGTAACGTTAGCGTTACTTGCTTTTGGAGACACAAACCCTGGACGTTTCATTTTGAGTAATGCATGAGGTTCTCTATGGTTTACGCCAGCTCTGGGAGTATGAAGTGCTTTAAATGCGGGGATTTTGGTCACAACAAGCTTGTGGAGCGCTGCCTGCCTGAACTAAGTAGCCACAAGCAGCTAGCTACCGTTAGCCACCACAACAGCTAACGTTAACGCCAAACAAATCCGCTGCCTCCTCCCCATGTTTGGTTTAGCGTAACGCCAGCTCAGACTTTCTCCTAATCTCAGAAACAGGAGGACATGTATTGCAAATTGCGATAGTGGTTGTTTTGTTATAATTTGAACGGTCAACAGCCACACATGTTTCGCCAGCTGCTTGGGTTGGTTGCTGCCGGGGACGCGTGTGTCTGACGCGTTTGACGTGTTTGACGTATCCATGTGATTCCCCCTCCCTTCCTGTTTGTCTGAGTGTGACAGAGCTCTCCCTTGAGAGAGAGAGCTGACAAGAGGAAACGTGAAGCGAGTCCATGCCGGCAGCTTAAGTTATAAACAATGTGTGACAATTATACTTGAATGTTCGCGATATAGTCATTTCTACATCTCACCTGGCACAAGCCGCGATACATCGAGTATATTCGATATATCGCCCAGCCCTAGCAGACACACAGACACACAGACAGACAGGCAGGCAGACAGACAAACACACAGACACACAGACAGACAGACAGACACACACACAGACAGACAGACAGACAGACAGACAGACACACAGAGTGATATCAATTTAACTGCTCAGTTCATGCATAATGATAGTGGTCTTTCTGGTTGTTTATAATCTCCTGATTAGTGATTGACCCATTACTTATTTCCTGCTGCAACCCGATTGTGGGCTAAAGCCATGCTGTCCCGTGCAGGCCAATGTAGGCTAAGCCCATGCTGTCCAGTGCAGGCCAATGTAGGCTAAGCCCACAGAACCCAGGCAGCACATTATTGTCCAAAAGGCACTGAGTTCATGCCTTGGCTTAGCCGTCGCCCCGTCATTCGGGCCCAAATGGCCTGGTCCAGAGCCATGTAGATAGAAGAGTCCCGACATCTCCATTCACTCCAATGGACCAGTTTTTTACTCTCAAGAGTTCCAGGAAGTAAGGTCCTGGATTAAGCAGCACTGTCGAGTTGCAGCAAAATAGACAGTTTGTGTTGTACTCTGAAAGGGTTTTTCATCCCTTGGATCAAATTGTACATTATCAGCTTTATTTTAACGTGCAAAAGTAGCGCGAGACCCATTCCTGGCTGTTCATTGGCTAATGAGTCTAGCATTTTGGTCCTCCGCTGAGTGACGCCACTCTCTCTCTAGAGGACACTACCTACACATTTCGGCTCACTCCAGAAACAGGGAAAATCTTCCTCCAGCGTTACTTCATTTATTAATTTTTTTGTTTCTTTGTTTTTGTTTCTTTGTTTGTTTGTGTTGCTCAGAAGAAACACTTTCCCCAATCGCCTCGTTCCCTGAGCTGATTTGAGACCTCCTCTGTCAGCCTCTCTCTCTGTATGGGATGAAAAGTGGAGCAGTGCATTCCGCTCCACTTCAAGCCGTCCATTAGAATGAGTGTATGGGGAGTGATGCTAATGCTAATGATGCTAATGCTATCAGTGTCACACTGCTCTGTGGAGTTTAGGTCAGCCTATTCAAATCATATCGGCCATTAGACAGCGTCACGCAACACAACACGGACTACATCACTGTCTGTTAGTCCTGCAGCATCGTGGTCGGGGGTGTTTTGTGCTGGGTCATTCAGTTCATTCCACCCCCATCCCCCGTTTCCCCCACTTGTAGTTCTTGTTTTGTTGTAGTGTTAAAATTGTTGTTATTGCGATGCGTTTATTTCACATTTCTACATGCCTGTTTATTTTTTTAGATGACTCATTTTATCACTAAATTGTATATGTGTCAGGTTATGTCTGGTAAAAGGCACTCAACATGCGTGCTAGGAGAGGACCTTATAGTCAGGTAGTCCTACATTAGCTCTGATTCTACTTTTAATGGTTGAAAACATCATCTTTCTAAGGAAAACCGTCAGAAGCAGAATTCACGTTATTCCTATGATCTTGGATATTTCATTCATTATTAGTGAATCTCAGACTCAGCTATGGTAGGAGAATTCAGAGGGTTTCCTTTGGGAATACTGTGCAGAAATCAAAAGAGGACAAACCCACACATCTGCCATGGGCCAAACAAAAAGAAGCCATAATGAATGAGTAGCAGCGATGGTACCGACTCAGAGAAGAAAGTTCTACAGAATATAATGACATGAAGAAGAAGATTGATCTGGACCACTGGACAGCCTGCATTCCATCCTCATACACAGACGTGTCAGAGGGTGTGAAGCACACAGAGCTGTTGTGACATTGTCAGTAATAATGACTTCCTTGTTACACAAAACATGACAAATGACATGGTAACAAATAATAACAGAAGATACATTACTGTCTGATAATTAGGAGCTCAGACTAGTTTGTCTTATTATGAGTCTTCTGAGGGGTGACAGCACTTGGGAAGAAGCTTTGAGGAGGAGGTGGGTGGTCTTGGACTGACTGTGTTTCCCACAGGACAGTTTGTGTGTGGACGGGCAGGGTCAGTGACTGCCTCCTGTTCCTGCCTAAGTATCCTTCCTCCTCCTTACAGAGGGCAGCTAACAGCAATGACAGCATGAACAACTCTTTCCTGAAGCTAGTCAGAGAGAATAGTCGACACATGGGAGTCTGACTTTGTGGACACCCAGGATGTTACTGTGTGCTTTTATATTGGACTTTTAGTGCTGCACAGCTCTGAACTTAAACATTGACCCTCCAAAACACGGCTCTAGTCTAGTCTATTCACCTTATGTAGCCACGCCCATTTGACCCGGTCGTGTGACGACTTCCGGCAAAAAAAAAATATATATATATACCGTATATATATATATATATATATATATCATATAACTGAATTAACTAATAATTTAGCCAATTGTATGTAACATACCAAATAAAAGCAAACGGCAATGTCTAAGAATGCAACGCTATGTAACTGGCTCGTTAAGTCTCGCATTCCAGGGAATTACGTTAACGTCTGCGGGTCTTATAGTAAGTGGCTCGAGCGCTCGGAGGAGAGACAACCATCTGAAGCTTTCTTTGTTGGAGTCCAGGTATGTTTTACAAGAAAGTGCTCGTCATTGTCGACTAGGGCTGCAACTAACGATTATTTTGATAATCGATTAATCGGTAGGGTTAGTTGTCGATTAATCGATTAATCGGATAAAAAAATGCACTGATATTGTTTCCATCCGTTTATTGAAAAACAACTTTTTTTTTGTTAAACAAAAACCCACCGGGCTTTGCTACATCAAATAGCTTTGACACGGCAATCGGCATGAACGAATACAAAATACATACAAATGTATGGTGTAAGTGCAAAATATATCTTCATATCTTCTTAAATAAAGTGCTAGGAGGAATTTCAAATCTAGCTACAACCTCCTCCAACCACTCTGCGATGTTGGGAGCTGTATGTCTCTCGTGCAGAGGCATGGTGGTCAGGGAGTTTGCCTGCATGACCCAATCAACACAGAAAGAGCAGGCCAAGTCGAGAGATCCTCTCCACAACAGAACCTATACGCAACACAGACTAGCCCACAGGATGAGTACAATGTGAGTCTGCTAAATACAGAGACAACCCAGCCCTGTAGACACAAACAGACTGTAGCAGCTATAGTAGACACAAACAGACACACTGTAGCAGCTATAGTAGACACAAACAGACTGTAGCAGCTATAGTAGACACAAGCAGACAGACTGTAGCAGCTGTAGTGTAGCACACACACCAATGAACAAGGGACAACAACCCCTCTTTTAGTTTACATACCAAGTCTGCTCTACCATTAACGTTAGCAAGCTAACGTAACGTTAACTAGCCGGTCGGCTTAACACACCATGCTTGTCGACCTGGGTGCGGGCGCATCAGCTGTTAACGTTAGATAAACGAAACAAACTATCTGGGTTTACATACCACGTCTGCTCTACCACTACGTTAGCAAGCTAACGTAACGTTAACGAGCCGGTCGGCTATAACGTTAACGTTGTCGACCTGGGTGCGGGCGCATCGCCTGTTAACGTTAGATAAACAAAACAAACTATCTGCTGTGAGACGAACATTTCCACTTCAAACAACAATACACATGGGTCTAATAATGTAACATTAGTTTACATGCATATCGAGTTTGTAGTAGTATAACGCTAAGTTAAGTTAACTTACCCGGCTCCTGAGCTCCCTTTACCATCATCCAATGATCCAACATGTTTGTGTTTAAGGTGTTCACGCAGGGCCGTTGTGCTTCCATGCCATGCAAGATCGGCTTTGCACATTTTGCACGTAACAGACTTTTTATTTCCAGTTAATATGAAGTGCTCCCAAACTTGCGAAGTTTTGGGTCGAGCTGCTTTCTCGTTCTCAACTTGTTTGTCGTTTACTGCGCGTGCGCAAGGCGAGTGACGTAGTCGGCTCCGCGACAACGGGGCCAGGGAGTGACGTAGCCAGCACTGCGCCGCAGCAGCTGCGGTCAGCTGTTGTTAATATCAACAAAACAGATGGCTCTGCGGTCCAACTAATCGCGAGGCAACGAATCGATAATCAAGTTCGTTGCCAACGAATTTAATCATCGATTTTAATCGATTTAATCGATTAGTTGTTGCAGCCCTATTGTCGACGATAACGTTATCTGACCTGGCTAACAGTGGATACTCCGCTTGCTTGCTGTGTACCGAGCTCAAAGTAGTAGGCTACATTCTTTGTTTTACCCCCTGCACTGTCCGCTCCAAAAACAACTCTCTTCTTCTGACATTCTTTCGTATTTGGCGCCGTGACCGCCGGAAGTGTTAACACGACCCGGAAGAATTTGGCCCACCCCCGCGTCTGAACATAAGGTGAATACCCTTATTTCTGCATTTATAAAATATGAGTGAGTGATCGCCCTTCTCACTGAAACGTCACTCGTTTCTAATTGTCAGGTTTGTCCTCTTATTAACCACACCACTGATTACTAAATAGCATTAATAGCTTGTGGATTGATTTCTCCCCCTGTTGTTGCTCATCACAGTTTCTATAAACAAATGTGTTATGCAGGCAAATACTTCTGATGAGAAAGGGGGAGAATATTTTTGGCAATCTGGCTTTTGGGTATTTTGCTTCAATTGAAAGTGGGCCCCAGCATTCTTCAGTTTGAGAAGCCCTGGTCCAGATGATCTGACAGCATTGTGTGGTCGACCACATTCAACTCTCTACTCGGGCTCCTCCTCCTCTAGGTTTCTCTCTATGCAGTGAAATGGGTGAAATTCAAGGTTGAGCTATGCTATGGTTTCATTGTAAGGCCTGTTAGAAAAGCATATCAGCTTGATCTTTTATCTGTGAATGACTATGAGCAACTTACATTATTATTATAAATTATTATTCCCATCATCCCTCCTCAGCTGAACTCAGTGCACTTCCATCCAGGCGTTGCACCGTGGTTAAGTCCTGTCTGCTCTCCATCTGGGTCATGTTTGACACACTCTGCTGCTCGAACAACTCTGAAAACCACCAGCATCTCATCATAACGCAGGTTGAGTGAACCAGGAACACAAACAGTTAGATCATAGTGAAAGTTCTTCTTACTGTCCTGCTGTCTCTCTGGACTTACTGTGTGGGAGTCTTCTTTAACAGCAGTACAGTGTTGATACGAGCACATGGAGCACATCACTATGAACTTGCTGCAGGCAGAAATGGTTTTGTTTTCAGCAAAGGTAACGGGTGAATGGGTTTGCTGCTTTGGCACAGAGAGAAATGAGTAAGCCTGTCTATTCCAACAGGACTATGCATCAACTAGACTCTAGTCCACGCATAGTCCTGTAGGAAGAGATGGACTCACTCTTTTCCAATATCTTTCTTACCCTCTAGTTCAGCGGTTCTCAAATGGGGGTCCGGGGACCCCCAGGGGTCCGTGGCACTTTGCCAGGGGGTCTGCGAAAAGTTTTCAGGAAAATAAAAATAAAACGTTTTTTGTTTTGTTTTGTTTTGTTTTGTTTTGTTTTGTTTTGTTTTTGCAAAAGCTTCATAGTTCAACGAAAATATTGTATTCTTTAAATCTAAAATGGTTCATGGATTACACTCTAATCTAACAAACCTATCAATTTAAAAGTCAAGCATGTTACCCTGGAAACAATTAAGCTTAGCCCAAAATCCACAAATCAGAATGAGGGGGTCCCCGGTATATTTTCTATCTTGTAAGGGGTCCTTGGCTGAAAAACATTTGAGAACCTCTGGTCTAGTTACTAGACTAGAGGGTAAGAACCTGCACATGCATGGTTGTCAGTGTTTTATAATGTATATATCATCCATTTATTTCCATTATATGTTTATTTTATGATGTGTTTTAACTTGGTAGTGAATAGTCTAAAAGTCAAAAGTGCCATGGCAACAATCTGCCACGTTGCACAAGGTTCCATATTAGTTTTGCATATTATGCAAAATATAGAAACATGTGGAAACATATGCAACATTCTTATTGCCTAACGACATTAAAACATGTCATGTGTGCTCAGTAGCTTATTTGAATGAAAGCAGCTTAGGGCAACAGAAGCTGATTGAGAAAAGTAAGATACTCAACGAGATATTTAACACTTATTATGAGCACTGTTAATCTAAAGCAGCTTCTAATACCAAATGAATGCAGCCAGTCAAAACACAAGGTGTCTGCTAGCTTAGCTTAGCACGTGGCTATTTGAGCTCTGATGGAATCCTGTGTGACTTTCCTCCTTTGCATTGCATGTTTCTTCCTGCTTCAGGCATGCAGCACAAACCCAATGCCAGAGCCAAGCACACACATGACCTACAGCCGCTAACGTTACGGCGCTGTTTGAGACCACTTTAAACCGGTTTCACACACGCTTTGGCAGCCCAACAACTAGACTGACAACTGAATTCAACCACATTCAGTGACAGCGCACCGTCATTACTTGATCTGTCATGTTTAGGGGTGTGTTTGTTTTGCAATGCATGGCAGTATATATTCCACCCAGAGCCGTGTATATAGAAGAGTCGCAACATCTCCATTCACTCCGATGGACCAGTTTTTTACTCTCAAGAGTTCCAGGAAGGAAGGTTCTGGATTAAGCAGCGCTGTCGAGTTGCAGCAAAATGGTCAGTTTGTGATGTACTTTGAAAGGGTCAGACGTTTAAAGAATTAAATTGTATATTATCAGCCTTATTTTAGCATTCGAATTTCAAACGTAGCGCAAGCCTCCTTCCTGGCTGCTCATTGGCTACTGAGTCACACATTTTGGACCTCCGCTGACGCCACTCTCGCTCTGATTCCACCCATCCTGGTGTCCACATGTCACATGACCAGGGGCATCAATTGTAAAATATAAATATCCCAACATGTCACATGACCACTAAAAGGTTATGTACAGTATATACAAAAGAGGACACATGCATATGACAAAAAATTATCTGATTTATAGAAGTGTGTGTGTATGCTTTGTAAATCATGTGACCAAGCTAACTTCTTACAATTCCCTCCTACTCATATGCACAGTATGTACTTTACTGTCATCATTCTGTCCTCTTTGTGTGAGGGAAGGCTAAAAAGAGAACTTTCACAGAGTGTTGCATGCTGGGAGGTGGAGACAAGGCCAGGAGTGTTTGGTGGCCTCAGTTCGGGGATCAGCAGCCATAAAACGTTTGAGTGGCAACACAAACATCACAGCAGCAGTTCTGCTGCCAACTCT
>NC_139638.1:17596934-17599434 GCF_964638095.1 Poromitra crassiceps
ACACATCTCACCTTTCACTGTGTGTTCCTCCTGTCTTTAGTGCATTTAGCCAACACACACACATCTTTAGTGTGTCTTTAGTGCATTTAGCCAACACACACATCTTTAGTGTGTCTTTAGTGCATTTAGCCAACACACACATCTCACCTTTCACTGTGTTCCTCCTGTCTTTAGTGCATTTAGCCAACACACACACATCTTTAGTGTGTCTTTAGTGCATTTAGCCAACACACACATCTTTAGTGTGTCTTTAGTGCATTTAGCCAACACACACATCTTTAGTGTGTCTTTAGTGCATTTAGCCAACACACACGTCTTTAGTGTGTCTTTAGTGCATTTAGCCAACACACACATCTCACCTTTCACTGTGTGTTCCTCCTGTCTTTAGTGCATTTAGCCAACACACACATCTTTAGTGTGTCTTTAGTGCATTTAGCCAACACACACATCTTTAGTGTGTCTTTAGTGCATTTAGCCAACACACACATCTTTAGTGTGTCTTTAGTGCATTTAGCCAACACACACATCTTTAGTGTGTCTTTAGTGCATTTAGCCAACACACACATCTTTAGTGTGTCTTTAGTGCATTTAGCCAACACACACGTCTTTAGTGTGTCTTTAGTGCATTTAGCCAACACACACATCTCACCTTTCACTGTGTGTTCCTCCTGTCTTTAGTGCATTTAGCCAACACACACACATCTTTAGTGTGTCTTTAGTGCATTTAGCCAACACACACATCTTTAGTGTGTCTTTAGTGCATTTAGCCAACACACACATCTCACCTTTCACTGTGTTCCTCCTGTCTTTAGTGCATTTAGCCAACACACACACATCTTTAGTGTGTCTTTAGTGCATTTAGCCAACACACACATCTCACCTTTCACTGTGTTCCTCCTGTCTACTCCTGCAGAGCATTCCTGCTGCACACAACGTATTAGTTAGAAGTAGAGACCGACCGATACTGGATTTTGGAGGCCGATGCCGATACCGATATTAGGAAGTAAAAAAATTCCGATATCGATATATCGGCCGATATTCTTATATTATATAATACACCATTATATTACACAATAATTTTTGCAATGATCCCTCAAATATCAAACACTTGACAAAGATATGACTTGACATGACTTGAGATATGTAATGTAGGCAGGATATTTTACAGCTTATCAATAAACTTTATTGTCTAAAATGACATCACTGCAATGAAACAGTAAACTGAACACAAATAGAACAAATATAAAATATAACTTGAGTTAAGAAAAAAGATCAAATATACACAACATGCTGTCTATATCTTAAAAAATACAAAATAAAAAAATATCGGCATATCGGCCAACATATCGGCCGATACCGATAAATATATTATCGGCCAATATCGGCCGATAATATCGGTGGACCGATATATCGGTTGGGCTCTAGTTAGAAGAATAGGGAGAAGAGTCCTTCCTTATGACAAGTAGACAAAGTATATATATCAAAGGCTGACTGTGTGTGTTTTATAAAATGCAACGTGCTCAGTTTTAATGTCTGAAGTTCTAAAAATGTGCCTGACATAGGCAATAAAATAACTTAAAAAGGAGATTTCAGTTTTAAGATAGTCAAAATATATTCTAGACTGCCAAGCTGAAGTTTCATTACAACTTGTCATGCTAAAAAAAAAAGGGGCAACAACATCTCTACTGGAAAATCAGTGTTTTGACCAAAGTTCACTTTTAACAGCGATGGCTCTTTCTTTATTGGGAATCAGAGAAGTAGACATTATTTATCCATTTTTGGAGTCGCTCGTTGTAAAAAAAAGTGGTCCTGATGAGAGAAGAACATCTCCCTTTCTGTGCCTTGCATCAGCAGTCTAGAGGGACAACGTCCTGATCATCTCCCTCCTGGTCCACCTAGCTGACCTCTAGTCATGGATGCTGATGAAGCAAACCACTTTGCCAACAATAGATGTAGGATTTCACATCATTTCAGTGGGTTCTTCTGAAAGGCGAACACAGAACACTTTGCCTCTCACTTTTGATTCCATGTGATTGTCGTAGGCGTGCAGGTGATGACTTGTATTTCCTCTCATGTGATTGTCGTAGGCGTGCAGGTGATGACTTGTATTTCCTCTTCCAGGATAGGATAGGCTTCCCATCCCAACACACAGGATATGATGCACTTATCCTTTGGATCATTTTGGGAAAGCACCTATATATATATACACTTAGCACTTAGCTTAAGTGTTAGATGAAAGCACCTATATATATCCACCTTATTTTTGAATGCCCCACTGTACAAATAATTGTGGGTACAAGGTCCAGTTTAACGTGACTTATTGTTGCAGCTTGCCATTTCCTTTGTTATACTCCTTGGCTGCAGACCCGAATTATAAACCGGAAACTGGAGTACGTTATAAAAGTTATAAATATAGTACCGTTATAAACAACTAACCAATGCTGGGGGTCCGTATGGAAACAGTGTTACTCGAAATGGTTAAAAGTTAAATCAATTTGGT
>NC_139638.1:17604434-17614434 GCF_964638095.1 Poromitra crassiceps
GGCTTCAGCACTGACCTGTCTGATTCAAAGCTTCAGTCAGACAGGCTTCAGCACTGACCTGTCTGATTCAAAGCTTCAGTCAGACAGGCTTTAGCACTGACCTGTCTGATTCAAAGCTTCAGCCAGACAGGCTTCAGCACTGACCTGTCTGATTCAAAGCTTCAGTCACACAGGCTTTAGCACTAACCTGTCTGATTCAAAGCTTCAGTCAGACAGGCTTTAACACTGACCTGTCTGATTCAAAGCTTCAGTCAGACAGGCTTCAGCACTGACCTGTCTGATTCAAAGCTTCAGTCAGACAGGCTTTAACACTGACCTGTCTGCTTCAAAGCTTCAGTCAGACAGGCTTCAGCACTGACCTGTCTCATTCAAAGCTTCAGTCAGACAGGCTTTAACACTGACCTGTCTGCTTCAAAGCTTCAGTCAGACAGGCTTTAGCACTGACCTGTCTGATTCAAAGCTTCAGCCAGACCCCCTTTAGCACTGACCTGTCTGCTTTAAAGCTTCAGTCAGACAGGCTTTAGCACTGACCTGTCTGATTCAAAGCTTCAGTCAGACAGGCTTTAGCACTGACCTGTCTGCTTCACAGCTTCAGCCAGACCCCCTTTAGCACTGACCTGTCTGCTTCAAAGCTTCAGTCAGACAGGCTTTAACACTGACCTGTCTGATTCAAAGCTTCAGTCAGACAGGCTTCAGCACTGACCTGTCTGATTCACAGCTTCAGTCAGACAGGCTTTAGCACTAACCTGTCTGATTCAAAGCTTCAGTCAGACAGGCTTTAGCACTGACCTGTCTGATTCAAAGCTTCAGCCAGACAGGCTTCAGCACTGACCTGTCTGATTCAAAGCTTCAGTCACACAGGCTTTAGCACTAACCTGTCTGATTCAAAGCTTCAGTCAGACAGGCTTTAACACTGACCTGTCTGATTCAAAGCTTCAGTCAGACAGGCTTCAGCACTGACCTGTCTGATTCAAAGCTTCAGTCAGACAGGCTTTAACACTGACCTGTCTGATTCAAAGCTTCAGTCAGACAGGCTTCAGCACTGACCTGTCTGATTCAAAGCTTCAGTCAGACAGGCTTTAACACTGACCTGTCTGCTTCAAAGCTTCAGTCAGACAGGCTTTAACACTGACCTATCTGCTTCAAAGCTTCAGTCAGACAGGCTTTAGCACTGACCTGTCTGATTCAAAGCTTCAGCCAGACACCCTTTAGCACTGACCTGTCTGCTTCAAAGCTTCAGTCAGACAGGCTTTAGCACTGACCTGTCTGATTCAAAGCTTCAGTCAGACAGGCTTTAGCACTGACCTGTCTGATTCAAAGCTTCAGTCAGACAGGCTTTAACACTGACCTGTCTGATTCACAGCTTCAGTCAGACAGGCTTTAGCACTGACCTGTCTGCTTCACAGCTTCAGCCAGACCCCCTTTAGCACTGACCTGTCTGCTTCAAAGCTTCAGTCAGACAGGCTTTAGCACTGACCTGTCTGATTCAAAGCTTCAGTCAGACAGGCTTTAACACTGACCTGTCTGATTCAAAGCTTCAGCCAGACAGGCTTTAGCACTGACCTGTCTGCTTCAAAGCTTCAGTCAGACAGGCTTTAGCACTGACCTGTCTGATTCAAAGCTTCAGCCAGACAGGCTTTAGCACTGACCTGTCTGATTCAAAGCTTCAGCCAGACAGGCTTGATCATCCAGTTTACTGAGGTGTATTTCAACCGAGGGGAGAGACTCTTGGCAGAAATTAGGCCAATGTGGAAGTCCCAAAAACTGCAGTTCCTCGAATGGCCACTTGAGGCTGGCTGCAAAAAGGAGTCATTCTCCATTCAGAAATAGACGGTCTATAGCTAATTTCACATTTCATGACAACTATAGGGGGGGGATCTTTTTATATAACTCACCCCTTTAGAGTAAAATGGATGATAAGAAAATACAAAAGAAAAACTATGTTTTGGGTGTGATCGCCAGCTCCTATCGCGAGAACCAAAATGCCGATCTCCAGGCTTAAAAACGAGAGTCCACCAACCAGTGGTGACATCACACTCACTACGTCCATCGTCCATTTTTTACAGTCTCTGATTTCAACCCAGTAAATCAATCCAGGCCTAATCATTTAACAACATGCTGTATCTTATCAAGCTGGAGCTGTTTATTTACACATAAAAATAATATGGTCCTAAGGTGTTTTAGTGGTGATAAGAGACTATGTTTAATGTAATACTATGGTTCTATCATGAAACTTCATACATTTTCATGGCAGAAAATCCACAGGTCACCCAGCAGAACTTAGTCCTGGCCAGTGTTGGGGGTAACTCATTACAAAGGTAACTTATTACATGTAATATATTACTTTTAGCAGTAACTCAGTAATATAACTTATTACTTATAGGATTTCAGTAATATTATACCAGTTACTTTGTCAAGTAACTCAAGTTACAAATTGAGTTACATTTGATTAAATCAAAGCACATATTTAAAAAAAGATACAATAATTTCCTAATCAAATTGTGTGTTTTTATGCAAATAACCACTACAGATGACAATAACAAAGGAAAAGAATACAATTTAGAATTTTGGATTGTTTACACTGACTTCAAGGCGGTTGAAATATTTTTTTTGGGATGGTTCTGGGGCAGCGATGTCATTCTGCTGCTGCTGTTGTTTTACAAAGTAATATTGTAAAGTAACTTATTACTCTCAAATGAAAGTAACTAGTAATATGTAGTATATTACATTTTTAAAGTAACTTGTAACACTGGTCCTGGGTGCTTCACTGACCTCAGTCACCTTTGGTTGGTGTTGTAAGTTAATACTGTGTGACATCAGAACATGTGCTGTAAGTCAGCGTCTGAATAGTCTCACTATTCTGTGACACGCCTGAATCAATCTGTCTTCATTATTCAGTCTGCTGATTCTGTGCTCCCACTGAGATCTGCTGACACACACACACACACACACACACACACACACACACACACACACACACACATACACACACGCACGCACACACGCACACACACACACACACACACACACACGCACATGCACACACACACACACACACACACACACACACATACACACACACACACACACACACACACGCACACACACACTCTTGCTGCTCTGATCTGCTGACCTAACAGACTCCTGACAGTCAGCAGCATCTCGGCAGTACACACCTGCCTGAACATGCAAGCATGCATGCAAGTCTGTGTGTAGTCTGTGTGTAGTCAGTGTGTAGTCTGTGTGTAGTCAGTGTGTAGTCAGTGTGTAGTCAGTGTGTAGTCAGTGTGTAGTCAGTGTGCAGTCTGTGTGTAGTCAGTGTGTAGTCAGTGTGTAGTCAGTGTGTACCCATAGTGAGAGACACAATGGGAATGCTCTTGACCTTTTTGGATTCATCTAGTTAGCAGATATGATCTGCATGGTCAGGTTCTTACCATAGACCGTGTAATAAATATGGACGTAGCTACTGTGACATCAGCCATTGGTTTCTGAACTCCCGTTTTGAAGCCTTGAGTTTGACATTTTGACCGTCGCCATCTTGGTTATTTGGAGCCAGGAGCCAGAAGTAGCTCGCGCGAGACCAGGCCAGAAAAAAAAATGCTAAATGCTCTTCCCAGAATTTCAACAAACCTTTATGGCATATTATTACAATACAACAATACTGGTGTTGACGGTAATAGAAGATGCCAAATCATTCAAAACAATAAGCATTTTGCTTTTAGGAGCATTGTGCCAGCGTGCGCCGCTGTTCCAGAACATGTCAACGTGTGTCGTTGCCTGGGAAACGCACATCCCATAATACAACTGTTCGCATCGCATCCCATAATAGTATGATGATACTTGGGATGCCATTGCCAACATAGATGCGAACAGGTTAGCTAAAAGTTTAGCATCGCCAGCGAGGGGCCCCGCCGTTGCGGTCGGGTAACATTTCGAAATCCCTCCAGGCCTGAAAAGCTTTCTAGGGGAAACGCTGCATGTTGTATTAAAGGATGGGACGTGACACAAGTTTCTGTGGACTGGAAACACTCTGGGTATTATCAAGAGGCATTCTGGGAAATGTAGGAAATCACTTTCTGAAGTAGAAATAGACGAGGCAGGTTGAGGACCTGAGGAACGCCTCATCACAGAATAACTCTTGGAATGCATTGCACATGACAGACTGGTGATAATATAACAGTGTATCCAAGGGTATAACTTCCCTTTAATGAAACTCATCATCTGTGTCTAACTTGATGCAGTTGCACCTCTAAGTTGTTTCTTCTTCTCCTCCAGAGTAAATGTGCAGTTGATGCTGTAGACGGCTCAGGGAAGACTGCCCTGCATCATGCAGGTACGTGTTTCAATATCAAGTTATAGGTCTATAATAATGAGAGGGAAGACGGCCCTGCATCATGCAGGTATGTGTTTCAATATCAAGACTGCCCTGCATCATGCAGGTACGTGTTTCAATATCAAGACTGCCCTGCATCATGCAGGTACGTGTTTCAATATCAAGACTGCCCTGCATCATGCAGGTACGTGTTTCAATATCAAGACTGCCCTGCATCATGCAGGTACGTGTTTCAATATCAAGACTGCCCTGCATCATGCAGGTATGTGTTTCAATATCAAGACTGCCCTGCATCATGCAGGTACGTGTTTCAATATCAAGACTGCCCTGCATCATGCAGGTACATGTTTCAATATCAAGACTGCCCTGCATCATGCAGGTACATGTTTCAATATCAAGACTGCCCTGCATCATGCAGGTACGTGTTTCAATATCAAGACTGCCCTGCATCATGCAGGTATGTGTTTCAATATCAAGACTGTCCTGCATCATGCAGGTATGTGTTTCAATATCAAGACTGCCCTGCATCATGCAGGTACGTGTTTCAATATCAAGACTGCCCTGCATCATGCAGGTACGTGTTTCAATATCAAGACTGCCCTGCATCATGCAGGTATGTGTTTCAATATCAAGACTGCCCTGCATCATGCAGGTACGTGTTTCAATATCAAGACTGCCCTGCATCATGCAGGTATGTGTTTCAATATCAAGACTGCCCTGCATCATGCAGGTATGTGTTTCAATATCAAGACTGCCCTGCATCATGCAGGTACGTGTTTCAATATCAAGACTGCCCTGCATCATGCAGGTATGTGTTTCAATATCAAGACTGCCCTGCATCATGCAGGTATGTGTTTCAATATCAAGACTGCCCTGCATCATGCAGGTACGTGTTTCAATATCAAGACTGCCCTGCATCATGCAGGTACGTGTTTCAATATCAAGACTGCCCTGCATCATGCAGGTACGTGTTTCAATATCAAGACTGCCCTGCATCATGCAGGTACGTGTTTCAATATCAAGACTGCCCTGCATCATGCAGGTATGTGTTTCAATATCAAGACTGCCCTGCATCATGCAGGTATGTGTTTCAATATCAAGACTGCCCTGCATCATGCAGGTACGTGTTTCAATATCAAGACTGCCCTGCATCATGCAGGTACGTGTTTCAATATCAAGACTGCCCTGCATCATGCAGGTACGTGTTTCAATATCAAGACTGCCCTGCATCATGCAGGTATGTGTTTCAATATCAAGACTGCCCTGCATCATGCAGGTACGTGTTTCAATATCAAGACTGCCCTGCATCATGCAGGTACGTGTTTCAATATCAAGACTGCCCTGCATCATGCAGGTACGTGTTTCAATATCAAGACTGCCCTGCATCATGCAGGTACGTGTTTCAATATCAAGACTGCCCTGCATCATGCAGGTACGTGTTTCAATATCAAGACTGCCCTGCATCATGCAGGTATGTGTTTCAATATCAAGACTGCCCTGCATCATGCAGGTACGTGTTTCAATATCAAGACTGCCCTGCATCATGCAGGTACGTGTTTCAATATCAAGACTGCCCTGCATCATGCAGGTACGTGTTTCAATATCAAGACTGCCCTGCATCATGCAGGTATGTGTTTCAATATCAAGACTGCCCTGCATCATGCAGGTACGTGTTTCAATATCAAGACTGCCCTGCATCATGCAGGTACGTGTTTCAATATCAAGACTGCCCTGCATCATGCAGGTACGTGTTTCAATATCAAGACTGCCCTGCATCATGCAGGTATGTGTTTCAATATCAAGACTGCCCTGCATCATGCAGGTACGTGTTTCAATATCAAGACTGCCCTGCATCATGCAGGTACGTGTTTCAATATCAAGACTGCCCTGCATCATGCAGGTACGTGTTTCAATATCAAGACTGCCCTGCATCATGCAGGTATGTGTTTCAATATCAAGACTGCCCTGCATCATGCAGGTACGTGTTTCAATATCAAGACTGCCCTGCATCATGCAGGTACGTGTTTCAATATCAAGACTGCCCTGCATCATGCAGGTACGTGTTTCAATATCAAGACTGCCCTGCATCATGCAGGTATGTGTTTCAATATCAAGTTATAGGTCTATAATAATGAGGGGGTGGGGTCTGCAATTTGGGTTTTGTGCTGTTCTGCTGTTCAGCTGTCAGTGGGAACAACCAAACTTGACTGTAGTTTTGTTGTGTCCTCAGCTGTCAGTGGGAACAACCAAACTTGACTGTAGTTTTGTTGTGTCCTCAGCTGTCAGCAGGAACAACCAAACTTGACTGTAGTTTTGTTGTGTCCTCAGCTGTCAGCAGGAACAACCAAACTTGACTGTAGTTTTGTTGTGTCCTCAGCTGTCAGCAGGAACAACCAAACTTGACTGTTGTTTTGTTGTGTCCTCAGCTGTCAGCAGGAACAACCAAACTTGACTGTTGTTTTGTTGTGTCCTCAGCTGTCAGCAGGAACAACCAAACTTGACTGTTGTTTTGTTGTGTCCTCAGCTGTCAGCGGGAACAACCAAACTTGACTGTTGTTTTGTTGTGTCCTCAGCTGTCAGCAGGAACAACCAAACTTGACTGTTGTTTTGTTGTGTCCTCAGCTGTCAGCAGGAACAACCAAACTTGACTGTTGTTTTGTTGTGTCCTCAGCTGTCAGCAGGAACATACAAACTTGACTGTAGTTTTGTTGTGTCCTCAGCTGTCAGCAGGAACAACCAAACTTGACTGTTGTTTTGTTGTGTCCTCAGCTGTCAGCAGGAACAACCAAACTTGACTGTAGTTTTGTTGTGTCCTCAGCTGTCAGCAGGAACATACAAACTTGACTGTAGTTTTGTTGTGTCCTCAGCTGTCAGCAGGAACATACAAACTTGACTGTTGTTTTGTTGTGTCCTCAGCTGTCAGCAGGAACATACAAACTTGACTGTTGTTTTGTTGTGTCCTCAGCTGTCAGCAGGAACAACCAAACTTGACTGTTGTTTTGTTGTGTCCTCAGCTGTCAGCAGGAACATACAAACTTGACTGTAGTTTTGTTGTGTCCTCAGCTGTCAGCAGGAACATACAAACTTGACTGTTGTTTTGTTGTGTCCTCAGCTGTCAGCAGGAACAACCAAACTTGACTGTTGTTTTGTTGTGTCCTCAGCTGTCAGCGGGAACAACCAAACTTGACTGTTGTTTTGTTGTGTCCTCAGCTGTCAGCAGGAACAACCTAACTTGACTGTAGTTTAGTTTTGTCCTCAGCTGTCAGCAGGAACAACCAAACTTGACTGTAGTTTTGTTGTGTCCTCAGCTGTCAGCAGGAACATACAAACTTGACTGTTGTTTTGTTGTGTCCTCAGCTGTCAGCAGGAACATACATACTTGACTGTAGTTTTGTTGTGTCCTCAGCTGTCAGCAGGAACAACCAAACTTGACTGTTGTTTTGTTGTGTCCTCAGCTGTCAGCAGGAACAACCAAACTTGACTGTAGTTTTGTTGTGTCCTCAGCTGTCAGCAGGAACATACAAACTTGACTGTAGTTTTGTTGTGTCCTCAGCTGTCAGCAGGAACATACAAACTTGACTGTTGTTTTGTTGTGTCCTCAGCTGTCAGCAGGAACATACAAACTTGACTGTTGTTTTGTTGTGTCCTCAGCTGTCAGCAGGAACATACAAACTTGACTGTTGTTTTGTTGTGTCCTCAGCTGTCAGCAGGAACAACCAAACTTGACTGTTGTTTTGTTGTGTCCTCAGCTGTCAGCGGGAACAACCAAACTTGACTGTTGTTTTGTTGTGTCCTCAGCTGTCAGCAGGAACAACCTAACTTGACTGTAGTTTAGTTTTGTCCTCAGCTGTCAGCAGGAACAACCAAACTTGACTGTAGTTTTGTTGTGTCCTCAGCTGTCAGCAGGAACATACAAACTTGACTGTTGTTTTGTTGTGTCCTCAGCTGTCAGCAGGAACATACAAACTTGACTGTTGTTTTGTTGTGTCCTCAGCTGTCAGCAGGAACATACAAACTTGACTGTTGTTTTGTTGTGTCCTCAGCTGTCAGCAGGAACAACCAAACTTGACTGTAGTTTTGTTGTGTCATCAGCTGTCAGCAGGAACATACAAACTTGACTGTAGTTTTGTTGTGTCCTCAGCTGTCAGCAGGAACATACAAACTTGACTGTTGTTTTGTTGTGTCCTCAGCTGTCAGCAGGAACATACAAACTTGACTGTTGTTTTGTTGTGTCCTCAGCTGTCAGCAGGAACAACCAAACTTGACTGTAGTTTTGTTGTGTCCTCAGCTGTCAGCAGGAACAACCAAACTTGACTGTTGTTTTGTTGTGTCCTCAGCTGTCAGCAGGAACAACCTAACTTGACTGTAGTTTAGTTTTGTCCTCAGCTGTCAGCAGGAACAACCAAACTTGACTGTAGTTTTGTTGTGTCCTCAGCTGTCAGCAGGAACATACAAACTTGACTGTTGTTTTGTTGTGTCCTCAGCTGTCAGCAGGAACATACAAACTTGACTGTTGTTTTGTTGTGTCCTCAGCTGTCAGCAGGAACATACAAACTTGACTGTTGTTTTGTTGTGTCCTCAGCTGTCAGCAGGAACAACCAAACTTGACTGTAGTTTTGTTGTGTCATCAGCTGTCAGCAGGAACATACAAACTTGACTGTAGTTTTGTTGTGTCCTCAGCTGTCAGCAGGAACATACAAACTTGACTGTTGTTTTGTTGTGTCCTCAGCTGTCAGCAGGAACATACAAACTTGACTGTTGTTTTGTTGTGTCCTCAGCTGTCAGCAGGAACATACAAACTTGACTGTAGTTTTGTTGTGTCCTCAGCTGTCAGCAGGAACATCTAAACTTGACTGTTGTTTTGTTGTGTCCTCAGCTGTCAGCAGGAACATCTAAACTTGACTGTTGTTTTGTTGTGTCCTCAGCTGTCAGCAGGAACATCTAAACTTGACTGTTGTTTTGTTGTGTCCTCAGCTGTCAGCAGGAACATACAAACTTGACTGTAGTTTTGTTGTGTCCTCAGCTGTCAGCAGGAACATACAAACTTGACTGTAGTTTTGTTGTGTCCTCAGCTGTCAGCAGGAACATACAAACTTGACTGTAGTTTTGTTGTGTCATCAGCTGTCAGCAGGAACATACAAACTTGACTGTTGTTTTGTTGTGTCATCAGCTGTCAGCAGGAACAACCAAACTTGACTGTAGTTTTGTTGTGTCATCAGCTGTCAGCAGGAACAACCAAACTTGACTGTAGTTTTGTTGTGTCATCAGCTGTCAGCAGGAACATACAAACTTGACTGTAGTTTTGTTGTGTCCTCAGCTGTCAGCAGGAACATACAAACTTGACTGTAGTTTTGTTGTGTCATCAGCTGTCAGCAGGAACATACAAACTTGACTGTAGTTTTGTTGTGTCCTCAGCTGTCAGCAGGAACATACAAACTTGACTGTAGTTTTGTTGTGTCATCAGCTGTCAGCAGGAACATACAAACTTGACTGTTGTTTTGTTGTGTCATCAGCTGTCAGCAGGAACATACAAACTTGACTGTTGTTTTGTTGTGTCCTCAGCTGTCAGCAGGAACATACAAACTTGACTGTTGTTTTGTTGTGTCCTCAGCTGTCAGCGGGAACATACAAACTTGACTGTTGTTTTGTTGTGTCCTCAGCTGTCAG